>NC_137736.1:919250-1306631 GCF_963264785.1 Psittacula echo | reverse complement strand
CGTTGCATTTCTGCTAGAAGAAATTGTGCACGACACAGGCAAAGCCTCTCCAATCAGCTTTTTCACTTCACCACTAGGAGTAAGCTGCAAATCCAAATCTGGGGGAAAATTAAAAATATGTCACAAGTTTATCTCAAAAAGCCTGCCACACCATCTAGGTCAATTTTACAAGTAACAGAGAAGACAGATTTATTCTAAAATAGGCACTGCACAACATGCCCATTTGGACTGGAATTACAGGCAAAAACAAAACCCAAAAATTCACTAATCACTGGACAAATAGATACTTTCCTTTTTTTCACCTTATATTGCTAAAAGACTAACAGAGGACGTGCAAGGAATACATCACATAACAGACTGTGTGCATCTGGCAAAAGGAAGCAGAGATTGCTCCAAATGTACTTTGCTATGCCCCAGGTAGAAATGCACTTTCAGGGGATAACTCATGCAGGTGGGGATGGATTAACCTAAATAATATGTGCAACGAAGTGGACAGGAAGACAAGGGGTAACTTTCCGAAATGTGATTAAAAAAGTTAACTTCTGTCCTCAGCCTCTCGAAAGGATAAAGACAAATACACGATGTATGAGATACAATACTGACTGAAGGGATGACAACTCTGAAATATAGGTTTCAGGTGGCAACACATGAGGCCCTTTGATTTATTTGTTTTGAAATGTACATTGAAAAGCCATTTTTGTTTAACTCTGAGTCCAGGTTTTGCCTGACATGTTTTGACTCCAGGGAAACTGCAGTCAGTGATAGCTGTGTCTCACACAAGACAGGGTGAAACCAGTGAGAAAGAGATCAGGAAACACTTCTCTGTATTTTTCATAGTATATGGATTTGGTGGCCTAGGGTTTTCTTCAAAGAAAGAGACTCTACACGTAGAAAGCAGAGTTTGGCAAGCTAAACCTCTGTTTTGCTTCCGCTCTCATTGATCCTTGCTTGTAATCCAAGTTGCCTGGTCAAATGACTATCACAGATGCACACACAGACACACACTACGAAATGGCAAGCACACATGGTTTCATCACAGATACACTTCTTGCTGGAAAATGACTACACAAAATCCTTTTGGCTTTTAAGCAGAGTTTCAAAAAAAGTAAAACTCGCAGTTGGTAGAGGAAAGGGAAAACTGTGAGTTTTCCATAACGGAACAGTGAACTTAGATCCTGACTTCATTCAGTGGTTGCCTTGGGAACGCCACAGTAATTAAAGGCAGAACTTCAGGGAACAAGGGTCTGTCCTGTACTATTACTCTATATTATTTTGTGTGTTACAAGTCTAATACCTAGCCTGAAAGGTCACACAAATGGTACTTTCATCTCGGCACCGAGATAAAACGGCATTTGGTTTCTGTATTACTATAGGGATTTCTCACACAGCCTCCCCCCACTAGTATATGTAACCAAACTAATAAGACCCACCAGATCTTATAATTGTTTCTATAAGCAAAAAAAGACCCCAAACAACACCCAGAAATAAAGACAGGACACAGGGAGGGAGGATTGATATATAGATTCAAACAGTGTACAGGATGTTTTTTCTTAATAAATTATTCTTGAGCACACCTCACGACGGCAGAAGGGTGGTTGAAGAAAAAGCTAAGAGGTTGTTTTTCCCTACCCTCAGGATGAGTTTTCTTCAGCATCTACTTAACCTTTTTGTTCTCTGGAGCAAGAAAGGACCTCAAATCTGAGAGATCACCAAAGACCATTGTCCTGGGTGAAGCAGCAGTCACTTTTTCACCTTCTTAGTAGCTGGTGCAGCGCTGTGGTTTTGACTTTCAGCCTGGAGCTAATACTGATAAAGCCAATGTTTTCAGTTGCTGGTCAGAGTATTTACTCTGACCAAGGACTTTGTGAGTCTCCTGCTCTGCCAGGGAGGAGGGGAAGCCCCGAGGAAGTAGGGACAGGACACCTGACCCAAAATAGCCAAAGAGGTATTCCATACCACAGCACATCATGCCCAGGGATGTAACTGGGAGTTTCCCAGAAGGGCACGCTCGCTGCTCTGTCGTGCTCATTTTCAGTAGGCAGTATCATATTTTCTTCCCCTGTTATTTCCTTTATCATTATTATTGGTGGTAACCGTAGTGATTTGTGTTATATCTTACTTACTGGACTGTTTTTATTTCAACCCAGTGGAGTTACATTCTTTCAATCCTCCTCCCCATCCCTCTGGAGGGAGAAGAGGGGGGAGTAGAAACTGCATGGTTGACTTGCCGACTAGCTTAAACCGCGACAGTTCTTTTTGACACCCCACATGGGGCACGAGGAGTTGGGATAACGTCAGATCTGACCGGAGTGTGTCTAATCATATTCGTGATAAGCATTCAGTGGTTTGGATTAATAGTCACTCGTCACAATGCTGATTTATTGGCTCTCAAAGTTGTTGTTTTTGATCTCATAGCCTCAATATGCCATAACTTACATAGAGCCGGTATTTGCTGTGTTAGTGTTTTTCAAGTGTGGGGCTTCAGCTAAGGTTATTGTCTCATTGTACTTTATGATAATGACTTGTAATAAAATACAATCATTGATCATGAAACTGATCTGGCTTATGTTCCCAGTGTGGTCACCACCTTTATACTTTGGGAAGTATATAATAGAAGTGCTTAGCAATTACTCATCTTTTTTCTCCTTCTCTGGTGTTCAACCTGTGAAGGAGACATTCTCTTACTCTCCCACTGTCCCCCCCTCAACCCTTTACAGCCTCATTTGAGAGTTTTTAAGTTCCTGAATAGCCTTTTAATACTGTTGAGACCTGTTTGCTGATCATGATGGGGATCACCATGTTGGCACACTTACAGAGTGTGTTTTGTCCACAAACATTATGTCTGATCTCAAGAGTTAGGCAGAGTCAGGTTTGGGTCTTCTCTGGGGTTAGACGACAAAATAGGAGGATCGAGATATTTTCCCCGAGGCTGGACAGCAATGAGTGGCAGGGTATGTGGGTTAGTATGGTCAAGTAAGGTCAGTGGGCCCCTCCAGTGCTTTGGAATTTCACCACCGAACAACTGCAAAATCCAGAAGAAATAGTAAAACACTTAAATGAGGTGTGTTGTCATCCTGGTCATACCAGAGAGGGATAAATCATGTCAATGTCCTGGGCCTTGGCCTATGCTTACCGGGCCTTGTTCAACACTATCCAGCACCTTCAAAAGGAAAAAAATGTCCCTGGATCTGAGGGAAAACCAGCAGACAGCGCAGCTACTCCAGCTCCGAGCACAGCAGCTACACCACCCCCAGCAACAAGTACAGTTGCTACTCAAACCACAGTGATAATCACTGCATCTAAACCAGAGGAGCAATTCATACCAATATCGATTGCCCCTGTACGCAAGAGAAAAAGCAAAAAAGAGGCAAGAAGGGCGAAGCAAGATGAAGAAACAATGTATTGACCACCCAGGCCACCATTTGATCAAGAGTCATCATCACACTATGAAGAAGAGGTGAGTTCTCGACCTCGGACCTCAACCGAGCTACGGAATATGCGAAAACATTTTACTCGTCAACCAGGGGAGCACATCATCACCTGGTCGCTCCAATGCTGGGAAGAAGGAGGAATTGACAAAGCAATTCCAAGAGAGAAAAGGTCCCTCAGTCTTTGGAGGCAGCTCTTGGCAGCTGTGAAAGAAAGATTTCCATACAAGGACGATGTTATGAGTCGTTGGGCCAAGTGGATTACTTTAGACAAAGGCATCCAGTCTCTGAGGGAATCAGCCATCCTAGAGATGATTTATCACATCAAGCTGAATAACAGGGATATACCCATAGACCCAGATGAAGTCGAAAGTACACGACCCATGTGGCGAAAGCTTACACAGAATGCACCATCATCATATGCCCATTCATTGGCAACAGTAACCTGGAATGACATAGTGTCACTAACAGAGGATGAAATGATTCATAAACTCCAGGAGTTGAAAGACAATCTCACCCCTTCCATCATCTCAGCTGTAGAAAAACTGTCCCAGGATGTCAAACAATTGAGGGACGATCTATCTGATTTATCCAGCTCCTCACGTATACCAACACGTCTCAGCTATTAACAAAAGGCGTCCTATTGTTTGAGAGAAAAGATATAGAAAGTATACACCATGGGCCACCCTATGGTCTTACGGCAGGATCACGGAGAAGACATGATGAAGTGGGATGGAAAACCTACTTCAGCTTTGGAGGAATAGGTGCGTGAATTGAAAATAGGAACAAGGGTCAAGGCTGATCATCCCATGAGAGCTGCGACTTCAGTCTCTGGTGAGCAGGTTCCCAGATGGAGCAAAAGAGCTAATTTTACTCCAGCTCCTGTGATAACAAAGAATAATCCCTTTCAACACGACTTAAGCGTCCAACATTGTGATGACTATTAGAGGGACCCTGCCTCCAAGCCAGGTGGAGGTAGGGGACAATGGGATTTACTGGACTGTGTGGATCAGATGGCCTGGCACATCAGACCCACAGCAGTATAAGGCTCTAGTAGATACCGGTGCACAGTGTACCCTGATGCCATCAAGCTGTCAAGGGCTGGAACTCATCTATATTTCTGGAGTGACAGGAGGATCCCAAGAGTTGACTGTACTGGAGGCTGAGATCAGCCTGACTGGAAGGAAATGGCAAAAGCACCCCATTGTGACTGGTCCAGAGGCTCCATGCATCCTCGGCATAGATTACCTCAGGAGAGGGTACCTCAAAGACCCAAAAGGGTACCGATGGGCTTTTGATATTGCTGCTTTGGAGACTGAGGAAATTGAGCAGCTGTCCACCTTGCCTGGTCTCTCAGAGGATCCTTCTGTTGTTGGATTGCTGAAGGTCGAAGAACAACAAGTGCCAAACGCGACCACAACAGTGCACCGGCGGCAATATCGCACCGACCGAGACTCCCTGATTCCCATCCATAAGCTGATCCGTAGACTGGAGAGTGAGTGAGTGATCAGCAGGACCCGCTCACCCTTTAATAGCCCAATATGGCCAGTGCGAAAGTCTAATGGAGAGTGGAGACTAACAAGAGACTATCGTGGCCTGAATGAAGTCACACCACCATTGAGTGCTGCCGTACCTGACATGCTAGACCTTCAGTATGAGCTGGAGTCAAAGGCAGCCAAGTGGTATGCTACGATTGATATTGCCAAAGCATTCTTCTCAATTCCTTTGGTAGCAAAGTGCGGGCCACAGTTTGCTTTTACTTGGAGGGGCGTCCAGTACACTTGGAACCGACTGCCCCAGGGCTGGAAACACAGCCCTACCATCTGCCATGGACTGATCCAGAATGGACTGGAACAGGAGCAAGCTCCAGAACACCTGCAGTACATTGATGACATTATTGTGTGGGGTGATACAGCGGAAGAAGTCTTTGAGAAAGGGAGGAAAATAATCCAAATCCTGCTGAAAGCTGGTTTTGCCATAAAACGGAGTAAGGTCAAGGGACCTGCACAGGAGATTCCATTTTTGGGAATAAAATGGCAAGATGGACGTCGCCAGATCCCTACAGATGTGATCAACAAAATAACAGCAATGTCTCCACCAACTAATAAGAAAGAAAACACAAGCTTTCTTGGGTGCTGTGGGGTTCTGGAGAATGCACATCCCAAATTACAGTTTGATTGTAAGCCCTCTCTATCATGTGACCCAGAAGAAGAACGATTTTAAATGGGGCCCTGAGCAACAACAAGCCTTTGAGCAAATTAAACGTGAGATAGTTCATGCAGTAGCCCTTGGACCAGTCCGGAACGGGCCAGATGTTAAAAATGTACTGTACACCGCAGCCGGGGAGAATGGTCCTACCTGGAGCCTCTGGCAGAAAGCTCCAGGGGAGACTCGAGGTCGACCCCTCGGCTTTTGGAGTCGGGGATACAAAGATTCTGAGGGAAGCTATACCCCAACTGAGAAAGAGATACTGGCAGCCTATGAAGGGGTTCGAGCTGCTTCGGAGGTGATTGGCACTGAAGCACAGCTCCTCCTGGCACCCCGGTTGCCTGTGCTGGGCTGGATGTTCCAAGGCAGGGTCTCCTCTACACATCATGCAACCGATGCGACATGGAGTAAATGGGCTGCACTAATTATATGAGCTCGAATAGGAAATCCCAGTCATCCGTGCATTCTAGAAGTCATCATGGACTGGCCAGAGGGCAAAGATTTTGGAATGTCACCAGAGCAGGAGGTGATGCGTGCTGAAGAGGCCTCACCATATAATAAACTGTCAGAAAGTAAAAAGCAGGATGCCTTGTTTACTGATGGGTCCTGCCATATCGTGGGAAAGCGTTGGAGATGGAAGGCAGCCGAATGGAGTCCTCAACGACAAGTTGCAGAAACTGCTGAAGGAGGGGGCGAATAGAGTCAGTTTGTCGAAGTGAAAGCCATCCAGCTGGCCCTGGACATTGCTGAACGAGAAAAGTGGCCAGTACTTTACCTCTATACTGACTCATGGATGGTGGCAAATGCCCTGTGGGGGTGGTTACAGCAATGGAAGCAGAGCAACTGGCAAAGCAGAGGTAATCCCATCTGGGCTGCTGCACTGTGGCAAGATATCGCTGCCCGGGTGCAGAACCTGCTGGTGAAGGTACGCCATGTAGCGCCCATGCACCCAAGAGTCGGGCCACTGAGGAACACCAGAACAACCAACAAGTGCATAAAGCTGCTAAGATTGAAGTGGCTCAGATGGACTTAGATTGGCAACATAAAGGTGAATTATTTTTGGCCCGGTGGGCCCATGACACTTCAGGTCATCAGAGCAGAGATGGAACATACAGATGGGCCCGTGAACGAGGGGTGGACTTAACAATGGACACTATTGCCCAGGTTATTCATGAGTGTGAAACATGTGCTGCAATTAAACAAGCCAAAGGGTTAAAGCCTCTTTGGTATGGAGGACGATGGCTGAAGTATAAATATGGGGAAGCCTGGCAGATTGATTATATCACACTCCCACCAACCCGCCAAGGCAAGCGCCATGTGCTTACCATGGTGGAAGCAACCACCGGATGGCTGGAAACATACGCTGTGCCCCACGCCACTGCCCGGAACACTATCCTGGGCCTGGAGAACCAGATTTTGTGGCGACATGGCACCCCAGAAAGAATTGAATCAGACAATGGGACTCATTTCCGGAATAACCTTATAGACACTTGGGCCAAAGAGCATGGCATTGAGTGGGTATATCACATCCCCTACCATGCACCAGCCTCTGGGAAAATCGAACGGTACAATAGGCTGTTAAAAACTACATTGAGAGCAATGGGTGGGGGAACTTTCAAGCATTGGGATACACTTACCAAAGGCCACCTGGTTGGTCAACACCAGAGGATCTGCCAACAGGGCTGGCCCAGCCCAGTCAGAACTTATACATATTGTAGAGGGGGACAAAGTTCCTGTGGTGCACATGAAGAATTTGCTGGGGAAGACAGTCTGGGTTATTCCTGCTTCAGGTAAAGGGAAACCCACTCTTAGGATTGCTTGCGCTCAGGGACCTGGATATACTTGGTGGGTAATGCGGGAAGATGGGGAAGTCCTATGCATACCTCAAGGGGATTTGATTTTAGGAGAAAACAGCCAATGTACTCAATTGTATGCTGTTGCCTGCTATAGCCATCAACTAGAAGTCTGCAGGGCACCAGCAACTGGCCCTGACTTCACTCCGACCATCATCCCAACAGAGAATGAACTTTGATAGAACCGGACGATTTCTGTGGTAAAGGAACCATCAGCATCAGCAGGCAACGATCCAACACTGCACACAGTCTCTCCTGCCCTGAAAGACTGTTAGAAGAGATGGAGCCCAACATCATGGACCGGGTGAACTCAGCAGCTTTATAGGAATTGGTCCGTGCACTAAGATAACAGTGCACTGAGATGAGACTGAGGGTATATGGAAAATGTGGGATCTGAGCATGACGTGAATGGTATGGAATAAGGGGTGGATACTGTCCTGGGTTCAGCGGTAGCAGTCATTTTTTCTCCTTAGTAGCTGGTGCAGCGCTATGGTTTTGACTTTCTACCTGGGGTTAATACTGATAAAGCCAATGTTTTCAGTTGCTGGTCAGAATGTTTACCCTGACCAAGGACTTTGTGAGTCTCGTGCTCGGCCAGGAAGGAGGGGAAGCCCCGAGGAAGTAGGGAAAAGACATCTGACCCAAACTAGCCAAAGAGGTATTCCATAGCACAGCACATCATGCCCAGGGATGTAACTGGGAGTTTCCCAGAAGGCACGCTCACTGCTCTCTCAGGCTTGTTTTTCCGTGGGTGGTATCATATTCTCTCCCCTTGTTATTTCCGTTATCATTATTATTATTGGTGGTAGCCATAGTGATTTGTGCTATACCTTAGTTACTGGACTGTTCTTATCTCAACTCGTGGGAGTTACATTGTTTTCTATTCTCCTCCCCATCCCTCCGGGAGGCAGGGGGGTTAGTAAAAACTGCGTGGGTGACTTGCCGACTGGCTTACACCACGACAACCATACAGGAGATATTATACAATAGCACGCCCATGATGCCCCTACCCTGTTTTTTGGGGGATTCTAACTAAGACTACAATCCCTCTCACACAGTGGTCTTGGTTGCTTTAGAAGTTCAGGAGAATTTACAGTGTGCGAGATGAACCACACACCTCAGAGCAGTATTTCTAAGGTGATTTATGAAGTACAGAATTAAGATGTTGTTTAACATAGAAACCTGGTAGGAACTCTACACAGGCCAGTTTGATTTGGATTAATATTCTGCTAGGTTATCTGTAGGGTCCACAAAGAATTGTGATGTAGATACTTCTACCTCTCAACTTATATGCTCCATTAGTAAATAATCTCTTCTTGGTACACAAGTATGAGGAGAAAATGTTTCTTGCACACATAAGACTGTCAAAATCAATCTTCCTTGCCACTGAAAGAAAAAAATTTGTTGCAAAGATTTTTCCATACATTTCCTGTTTGGCTTTGAAGCGTTCTTCATAAACAAACTTCTCATCAGGCACCATTTTCAATATAGGATAGCTCTTAATGTGGTCTCACTTTAAGTCTTGCATTGATTTCAGTGCTGTCTGTGCATACCAAGTAGGACAGGGAAGAGACAGAGAATGCATTTTGCATGTATTAACACATCATGTAAGAGAAGCATGGAATTAATGTGGGGAAGACTGTAGCGAATATTTCAGTTCTGAAAATCTATTGCACTTGCAGGACAGGCTTTAAAAGGAGATCTACAAAGGAATACCGTGCTGTGTCTGCAAAACTATGCACAGCACTTGCCTGTAGTCTGAACTCCCTAAATATACTATCAAACAACCAGAAACTTGTCCTAGTATACCGAGAACAGATTTTTCCATGGAACGTGTAAAAGGTGATTTCCCCTGTCTTTTCAATGAGTCTGTAGCACAAGAAAAGACTATTAAAAGTACCTACAGAGAAACACAAACGCTAAAGCCTTTCATTTACTGGAAGGTTTGCAAACCTATTTACCCAGAAAACACATTTTAGTAGAAAGGAAAGCATCACACAGAGCAAGTTCCACAGCCCTGCTCCATACTGGGTTTTACATGCAGAAACAACTACAGGAAGAGATAAACAAAAGGAACTGTGAATCGAAACAGTCATCTGCTTCTTCATAGCTGAGGGAAGGAATGTCCATCCCCTACTGCTAGATGCTTTCCTTGCCTTGCACAGAGCGTTCTACTATAGCAGTTTTTAAGTGATTGTAAAAAGGCTTTGCCGCTGCCCCCTACTTCCCCTCTGCAGGTTTTGATCATCTGACCCTAGGCAAACTCACTCAAGAAACAGAGCTAGCAGAAAGTTAATAACCCAGTGTAAAGAAACCAAACCCACATCAATCCTGTCCTGTTGCACCCTCTGTTGAGGGACAAATTGCACCAACCACAAGCACTTGGTTCTGCCACACTTTAAACTCAGACCGTGCTGCACAGATCCTGCATCTGCTCTGAGGGCAACAGCTCAGGTTGTCTAGTTTTTCCCTTATGTTCTGTAGGTAAAGGAAGACGCTCTTTCTTACCCCCCCTTGCTTTACTTTATAAATAAAATATTTCCTAAAACACTGAGTAACTGACATGATTTAATGACAATTTTCAGCTGTGAATCTCACAATTTACATTCACCTTGGAAAAAACCTTGGTATTGAGCCAAGATATTCTGCTACAAAAATATTGAAGGGCTACAATGCGCTAATGTACTCTATACCAGTGCAAGACACTTATCCCTACCTATACACTGAAAGGAACCAGTGTAATTATAATGCTCAATAAAATCTGTTTGGGAAAAAGCATTACAGTCAAAACATAACAATCACTTTAAGTAGTTACACAGATTTAAACTAAAATGATTATATTGCCTGATTTTTGTTGTGGTTTTGGGTTGGGGTTTTTGTATTTTTGTTTGCTTCTGGGGTTGGGTTTTTTGTTTGTTTGTTTTTTGGTTGGTTGGTTGGGTTTTTGTTTCATTTGGTTTTTTTAAGTGAAAAATAAGAAAATATGAAGTATCAAGATTGGGTGTGAGGAAACAAAAAGCCCTGACTCAGAACGAAGTCTTTTCCAGTGTAACAGCATAGACAGCAATATTCACCCATATGTGAAAAGGTAAGCAATAAAGCAAAAGAAGAAGAAAAAATAGGATTTGATAGGTGCTATTAAGTATTATTTGGAGGGCAAAAAGCCATCATGGAGACATTTAAAAAAATAAAATCAGAAGCTGTAGCACCAAAAATATATAAGTACTTTAGAAGGAGAAAGCAGTAAAAATTACTGAATTATGCTGGAAAGTTGATATAATGCAGGCAATTGAAAGATGAAGGAGGATATTACAGAGCATCTAAGAGGTTTATGACTTTTTCAGGGGAGCTCTTCTCACAAGCAAACATGCTGCATAAATGCTTTAGACCAGCATAAGGCAAGATACTGAAGTAGCTTAAAGATAAGGAATGGTATAGGCATTCAGGAGTTTCAGAACTACTCCAGTTCACTGTGCCTCACTTAAGCAAAGGCTTTATTGCAGACAGAGGTGTTTTAAAAAAACCAAACCGACACAAAATGAACCGTAATTGATGAGAAGCAGTAGGGTACTTGAGTGTACCTATGAGTTCTGAGTAGCTGTTCTATCTGCCAAAACTGGAAAGACTTCTGTCAAGAAAATACATGCTTCTCCTTTGTAGTAAAGCTCTTCTGACATGCAGACAAAATAGCAGAGAAAGGAAAACTGTCTGGTTATAAATAACCTGGAGCTGAGGAAGCCATTCTTTAGGATAACTATTGATGGAAGTACAAGCAGACATGAAATCCACCTGGAGTAAAATGAAAGGGTCAGTTATACCACAGCTAACTACCAGCAAGCTACCTTTGTTATTGGGCAGCTAGTGGCAGTAGTACAGAGCTCTCTTCACATCTTACATACCTGGACTCTTGGCAAAGAAAAGGAGTGGGTAGGAAAACAGCAGATGACCTTATTAAATGCAAAATATTCATTAAACGGAATGGTGTAATTAATCATGTACAGATTTTCTACATGATTTGTACTTTTTCCAAGAAAAAAAACCAAACCGAAGTATAAAAAAACCATGAAGTTTCTTTTCATTTAAAACATTATCACTGTGGAAGCCTTTAAAATTAATTATCCATCCCATCCCTCCAAACCCATGAACTATTAAAGGTATTTATGCTACCAGGAAGACTACAGACAGCCACTTTTTTTAAGGGACACCTAGTACCATTGGCTTGAGTCTCATGTCATAGCCTGTGATAGTATAGCAAAATTTGAAGGACTTCGTGCTCTTGTTTTCTCACATAAAGAGATTAAAAGCAAGTATTGAAAAGAGATCTTTGTTTCAATGGTTCAGCCAGTTCAGTGAGTGATTTCAAAGCATTGCTGCTAAAGTATGAGTAAATACTCTAGTATCCAGCTAAACAAACTTTACTGAGTACTGTAGCTCTCATGATTCTGGGAAAAGTGAGAAAAGTAACTTGTCCTGTGTGAACATAACGAGTTCCTAAGTCTCTTCCCTTGACTTACACATTAACATCATTGAGGAAAGATGTGAGGATATTAGACTAATGTGAATTTCACTATGAAGAATAACGTTCAGTGATACCAGTGAGCCGGACTGTATATGTTGGAGTACATTCCAAGGTGCAGCTGAAGCATAGTAATTCGCCATTTATACGTTCACATGAGTGAAACAAAGTACCGGAATCTTCACTGTATGCGGAAGTGCAATAATATCACAAAGTATACAAAGGTTACATAAAGACCAGCTATCTTGGACAATGACTCAAGAAAGTTAAGGCTTTCAAACAGAAATACATGAGAAAACATAAAAACACCCTGACACTACTTCAACAACATCATTCAGTTCTCCTATAGGTTAACTAGGCTGATCTACCTAAATAAAGCAGAGAGCGAGACAGCATCCCAGAAGATCCAAGACAGATCGGTATCCTAACTAGGAGTGCAAAATTCAATGACTTACAGTGCACAGTGATGGTGGTCGAGTCCATCATGCTTTTGTCAGTCAGAGCGCACTTATATTCTCCTGTTGCATTTCGCCTCACATCTGTCATTACATAAGAATCTGAGCTTCTTATGCCTTCTGTTTCTCCCTGCATATGGAAAACAGAACATTTATTTCATATGGGCCTGCTAAAACATTTGTTTTTTATGAGGTTTTTTTTTATTATAAAGGTAGTGAAATACTCCAACATATGCATTGACACAGCATCACTGAAGTGTAATTACCTGTTAGTAATACTAAGGTTTATTTCCTGCATGACATCAGAGTATTAAAAACCACCCACAATTAAGAGCTTACTCTTTTAATTGAATGACTAACTTATTTTAAGAGGTAATTAACATACAAAATCTGAGCATTCAGCAGAAAGAAAATGGGAGAAAGCAGGAGACAGTCTACAAGCAGGAGCATTGTAGAAATCACAACAGCAGAACAAATCCTGTTTCTAAATCTGTATCTGAAATTATATATTCAGTTTAGGAAAAATCATGAAGTGTACTGCATTGCAGAGTTTTTAAACAGCACAAGCAAGCCTTGCTCTATCCATATCATGGTATGGAGTCTGTTAGGGTACATGCTACTTTATATGCATTTACCTACAAAAACTGGTGTTTTGAATTAGGCAGCAAGCATTGCTTTCTGGCTGCCCAGTTCTCCAGTTCCCCCCCCAGTTACAACTGACTGACTTAAACCACCTTTGAAATAAGCACAGAACAAACCCCTAATTTGTACCTCGGAATTCAGAAACAGATTTAATATACCCGTGAGTCTTGCAAAAAAATCACCAATTCTAACTCCCCTGGAGAAAAAGGACTAGTATGAGGTAGAGGGAGACTGAAGGTAAGACAAACTTGGGTGCTTAGCTCACTCACTGTGATAGCAGAGCAAGGGGAGATACCATACACTGTCTTCCCTGGCAGGGGGTTCCCAGGATGACTCACTGAATCTAAATGGCTATTCTGAGGTAAGAGGACTTCAGCTCCTAGTTTCCCTTGCTGCTCTTTAGCCATTCAAACATGCCAGGAGTCCAAAGGAGATGAGGATTATGCTCAAAAGGTAACATGCACTTTTCAAAATGCCTTGAAGCATGTCACTGCCTTGGCCTCTCTCAAAAACAGCTCTGCTGGCTACCGCAGTAGGAACAAAAAAGGGATATAAAACAGGAAAGAGAAGCAGGACACTGGAGGCAGGACTAGGAATGTAAAGCCCTATTTGCCTGTGAATTTCACCAGTACTAAGATTAATGGTATCATGCATCTTATGCATTTGACAGATTTTTTTCTGCGCTTTCTTCTGTGCTGTCACACTTGTTCTTTTTGGTGTTGTTATGCCAACAATTAATAAATTAACTGAAGAAAAATTGCACAAAGATCCATCTGTGAAAGGAAAAAAAAAAAACACCAACAACCAGCTGAATTGATTTCCTGTACTTTCCCTGCTACATCTTTGCTTGTTATGACACCAGATGAGATGGTTTCATTCAAGATGCTGAATGGCTTTACTCAAAAGTGCTTCTTATCAGAATATCTGATGATGGGAAACGAATTCAGTAGTAGTCATTTTTAGTGGGTCCAGGCCTCAAAAAACTTCAGGAGGGGTGGGGTGCAGAAGATGTTTCTTCAAAATAATTTGCCAGCCCAGGTGAGGGGTTTTGAGAGTCTGCTGCAATGGCTGATGTCTGTCTTCAGGTTTTGTTGCATTGAATTCCCTCCTTCATTTATTACAAAATAACAGATACACTGGCATGCAGCAATATCTGTAGGAAGGGACGATACAGAACATTTCACTACACAGTGACAGCAAGGCAGGACTTACTGGAATGTAAAACAGGAACTCCTGTGGAGGAGGGTTGCCATTTCCTGAGCACTTCAGAGTGATGTTATCGCCTTCTTTAACCGTACTACTTTGTGACAGCACTTGAATAGTCACCTTCTCTGTTGGATCTGTGAAAATAATGTACACATTTAGTAGCTTCCACAATAACCTGCACTGTTACACCATCAGTACAATATTCATGGCCGAAGAGTACATGATTTTATCATCAAGCGGGTGAAGGCATTCACATCCCTAAAAAGAACTGACGTTAATCACACTTTATGCATTTTTGCCAATGAAGTAAGTGCAAAGAAGCCGTATGATTTCATTCATTTTTCTTCACCAAAATACCTGTAACTGAAACAGCAATGATTACAACCATGTCATGTATCTAAAAGGAAAAAAACCCTGATGGGTAGAACAGTTCCATGGTGTGATTTCATTATGAGACATTAAGTTGTTCTCTGTGAAGCTTACTGTTTGGAGGACTGCAGCAATCAGAAAAACAACTGAAGCTCTCAATGCCTTGCATTAGTACTAGATAATAACCTTCTTGCATTAAAAAGAAAGAAATATGAACTAAGTGACTATGTTCAGCCTATTCTATATGCTGATCACTAAAGGCTTTCAGAAAGACGAATCTAGTGAACATAATACGACCCTTAACATAGTCAACAAAACTGTAAATGTAACATACTTCTGTCATGTTCAGGGAAGTTGAACTATAACTTACATTTTACACTGGTATATTTTTTTAAGCAGAAACAGGATATACTTTAATAGATGCTATTCTCTCCAAGTAGAAACCGAAAAATATTAAAAAAAAAAACCAAAAAACAAACAAAAAAACCCCAACAAAAACCAAAACAAAACAAAACAAAAAAACCAGGAAAATGAACAAAAGTAAAGGAATAGGGGCAGATAGCTCTCAATGCTTTAGTTTTAATGGATAAATAAATCCCATCAAAGATGCCAGTCTTGCATCAAGACACAGCAGAGCGCATCTTATTAGACACTAAAAAAAAATCACATGGCAGAGAAACTCTTGCCTGACAGTTGATTTTGTATGTTTAGTGAAGCGTGTGCTTCACAGCCCTTCCGACCCTGAAGGCATTCATCATGTCTGTCTTCTGCTGTGGGATTTCTCAATAACAGGAACTGCATTTTGCTGTGGCCTCTTAATGACTGAGAACCCTAACACAGCATCTCTCCTCCTAAGAGAATGGGTATTGGGCTTCAACAAGCTACATCCTCCCTCCTTCAGATACAGTAGCCTCAACTCCCTTCCATGTCCAAACAGCTTCCGTCTCAGTACCTTCAGAGCTGAAGCACAATTCTGCCTGCTTAGGAAAGGGAAGTCCAGCATCACTGCTGGTGTGGAATGCAACAGCAGCAATGAAGTAGCTGGTCAGAAAGCCCAAGCACACCTCTTGACAACAGCTGGGCAAAAAGCCCATGTTTCAGGAGCTGTTTGGTGAGCTGGCCTGCTGCAGAAACTTGGCATTAACTTGACAGAAAGAGAGACAAGATGACTAAATGTGAAAAGTTACTGTAAAGGCTGTCTAAATACACCCTTGAATTGCTTAGGCTTTATCTCAAGAATGAAAAGGGGTGAGGCATCCCTGCCCATGGCAGTGGGGTTGGAACTAGATGATCTTAATGTCCTTTCCAACCCTAACTATTCTATGATTCTACAAATTATAATGAAGATGACTAAGAATTTTATTTTGGAACAGGTTTTCCCACAGAGATGACCAGAACTGGATTAAAAATGGACAGTTAGACAAGAATGACTTCTTGCAAACCACCAGCCTTCCCTGCAGGAATATGTTACCCTTCTATCTCCTTCAATCAACCAGGAGCAAATCTTAGATTTCATTCTCCAAACTGGAAAAAATAAGTATTTACAGAAGTAAGTAACAAAACACTGATTTGTTCTCTAAGGTGAAGAGGTCATCTTCTTGAGGAAGACACAACCTCATGATAGGAAAACGGAGAGTTCAGTGCAATGCAGAGTGCTGTTTCGCACAGGTAATGTGCTCCCTTACTTTCATGAATAAACAAGAGGAGCCTGGGGAAGGTGTATCTTGCCTCTCAGTGGCACATATCCCCGGCTTGACCCACCTTACCATGTTCTTCTCTAAACCTGAGAGTCTGCTTTCCACAGAGCAAAATTCTGAGCTCCAAAAGACAGTTATTTACTAAATGAAAGCTGCTGTCCCAGATCCACCATGGCCACAACTGCATAACTTCAAGGGAAACACCAGTGCTGGAAGCAGCATGAATATAAAGTGTCTGACTCTAACCTGTTATGTAACTTGTTATCCATAACAAGACAGGGACTTAACAATAGGGCATGACTGGAAAGTCCACCTGACAAACATTACCTTTTACACTGATTAATGCTGAGCAGAACCCAACCTAACTGGAGTCTAGGTAATTTAGGTACCTGAGATACTATCTAACTGTCCAGCTCCAAGAGTTCCCTTGTGTTACTTATGTTACTTTCAGCAGCTTGCTTGCTACAGCTGCAGACCACATCTGGTAACTACTGCCAGCTGAGCTAGGTTATCCACTGCCAGGTAGCACCCAACATGGTAGGAGCTAATGCACTCTTCCTCTCATACTAGGTTACAGTGGCTGGCTGCTTCCAGGATGTCAACTAGGTAATAAACACTGGAGTACTAGAGATTGCACTAGCCCAGAGCTAAACCCCACCTCCAAACAGTAAAACATTTCTTAGATCCTGACCGAATAGGTGTATCTTTAAAACAATCTTGTGTAGACACAGTTTTAAGCATGCTTTTCTCATTTCTGTATGATAAAAGTTCCTTGCGACTTAACCATACAACAGGTCTGCTTCATGATTTTTTTCTACTTGCTTCAGAGATGCAAAACACAGTAAGTTTTGACAGTCAATCTCAAAAAGAATCCGAGCCCTGAAAGACCCCCATTTATTTCAGTTGGAGTCTGCCTTTTTTTTTTTTTCATCTGCATTACATATGACTCATTAAAAAAAAAAACAAACCCACATCTATTGAGAAAGAAACTCATTAGGATCACTGAACTAAATTACAAAACAAAGACCAGACATCATTATCGTCAAGTAACATCAGTCATGAAATTCATCTGTTGAAGCTTTGGACATCTATTAATAAAGAGTTTCACAAATTCATTTGGAGATGCATTTGAGCAGAGTAAGAAAGTGAAGTTATAGCAAATGAAAATACTCAGAAAGGATAACTCCATACTCTAAACCCAAAGTTCATGCTTGAGGCCTCTTTACTACTGGAGGGTGTGCCTGCCTCCCACTGTTGTCTAATCAGCAGCACAAAGATACTGCCTGTCTCTGGAGGAAGAACTATCTTAATTAAATTGTGTGTTACTAGACCAGGATTAAAAGAGCTAGTCTACAAAGTGTTTAATACAGAACGCACATGATACCTGGCACAGGAACTATTCTGCAGTGCTGTGCAGACTTTTTTTCCTTCACATCAGGTAGTCCTTAATTGCAAGTACATGTAGTATGTGTACCACAGAAATCTGCAAGAGCCTTACGCTCAACAGATGAAGTACTCTAATGCATGAAAGTGGTGGGGAAACGAGGACAGCAAAAGACCTCTCAGCAAGTAATAGCAACAAATAGCTTTCTGGTCATCACACTTCTTCCCTGTGAACATCTGCCATACATAGCAGGAGTTACTTATGGTCATGGGGCTCCACAGTTGACAGAAATAAAGAGAAAACACCAGGGTAATTTGTAAGTACCCAACTTTAAAGCAAAACCAAAAAATAAAAACCACCCTCTAGCTTTAAAGTGATGGGATAGGTTTCCGCAGGCTGGAAATACCTGTGCTATTTCCAATGATAATGACTGCTGTCCCAGAGGTTTTCTTCTCCATTTCTGCTGGTTGTCATTCTGGAGAAACAACTTGTCAAAAGTAGGCCATAATTTACTCCGGCTTCTCCAGGTGAAACCAAGAAGCAATTGCTCCGAGGTTTTATATGATTTGACCAAGGTCAAAACCAGTCTCCTACCCCATGGCTTAACAAACCTTGCCTGTGAAGGAGAACCAACTGATCAGCTAGGTAGACCTACCCACTTCAAGCCTGCAGCCTTAGTTTCAAGGCAATGGAGCAGATGTGCTAGCTGGAGAAATCCAGTCCCTTACTGATTTTCTCTGTATTCAACTGAATTACAGGGTTGTTACACAATGTAGAGCAAGATCCTGTTAGATGTTGTACTGTATACGTGAACTGTATCCTTCCCAAAAAAAAGTACTTCTAAATTGAGGTGTTATCTGAAGTGTGCAGAAAGGTAACACTTGACTGGACATACTGCATATCTCTTGCTCCTCTGCATTCTGCTACAACCTGCTGCCTTCTACAGTCCTTCAGAAGTAGAAGGCCATTTTACAAGGTCATTTTACAACACTTTTGAAACCCTCTTCCCCCTTCTCTAATTGCTACCACCAACTATGACCTTTCCTTGCCAACTGCCCATTGCGTTTATTCAAAGGAGATTTACAATTTCCACTTGGTCAGTAATACAGTAAGGAAGCTGCTTTAGGACTTAGGCCAGCTGGAAGTCATTATTTATAGATTCTCTATGTGAAAGTCTACTAATATTCAAATGATACATTTCAAATGTAAAAATCAGCATTTTACAGCTGTATACAAGCTAGCGCAGTATGTGCAAGGTAGCCTGCCTGGATTAGCTGTTTGGTGCTGTCTCTGCAAAAATGAAACATTTTAGTATACTAAAAACTGCATTGTGTATTTATTACATATTTCACAGGGTACAAACAGTCACTGATCAACCACGCTAACCTCTGCTAAAGCTCTGAAAAGCATCTTTCACTGTAAGTTTTTGTGGTTACCACTTTCATCTTGTCAACACAATCCTGATATTCAGCATTCTAATGTTAGAAGGAAATATCAGGTAAATTTGAAGTAAAATTACACAGACAGTGTACTCAGACCTTTTTGCTGCAAATCAGCTTTAAAGACACCACCTCAACAGGCAAGCAGCAATGTCTCTGTATATCTGTAGAATGTCTCTCATTTTGCTTCCCACGCCTGACTTAGACTACATAAAATAACAAGTGCTTTCTAATAACTTACAGTGAACATCGAAGACAACTGGTTCAGACTGTATTGTTTTCTGGCCAGATGGTCCATAATATGTCACAATGCAAGTGAACTTGGCATTCGCATCTTCCTTTGTCGGCTTGTACTGAAGAGACGATGTCATGGTGAAGAGTTCTGTTGACTTGTCCACAATCTTTTGCAAATTTATGACCACAACTGAAAAGGAAATACTGTTTCAGGGTCACACAGGCAAATTTGCAGGCTTTTTTCCTACACGTTGTTGCTTACTCCGTATTTGTTATCAGGATACAAACATGCAAGCAACACAACAAATTACCCAAGGGACCGTAACAGTTTTCCTCTAGTATTGCCATTGATGTATATCAGGAACATTTTATCAAAGTCCCAACATGCTGTACATCTTAGAGCAAATCAAATCAGAAAAAAACCTGTAAATTGGTGGTGTTTTTAATACAAATCTCAGCTCAATTTTTAAGCTGAAAAAAGGCCTCAAAAATCCTGGCAAAACCAGTTTTTAGGATCATATTTACAACTGAATTTTTTAAGTATTGTCATTTTTATGGAAGGTCAAATATTGTGATCTGATTAGCCTATCAAAATCAAATTTGAAAGAGTGAAAAAACAAGCAATCTTTGTAAATATCTTGGAAAATAAATACTTGCATGAGGACATGATTATTTACATGTTCCAAACACAATATTGGACAGGTATGAAATTGAGACAGCTAACACCTAATAAGAAGCTGGAAATTAGATTCAGGTTTCTACTAGCTACACAGGCTCAAGAATAGCTTTGCAATAGTATTAACAAAGGCAACCCTCATTCCCCATGATGTAGTTTTAAAGCTAGAACCGAAAGAAAAAGATTATGTGGCATAGCTTGGGTGCTTTGAATGGCCTAGAAGTGTCCTTCCAGTTTCATCTTTCCAGGATTAGTTTTCCTTAATGGAATAACACATTAAAGTAGAGCAACTCTTATAAACACAATTCTTCATGCATACACCTGCCTGTGGATTTCGGGACACTGGCTATTATTGAAACGTACCTTCTTCCATGGGCTGCAAAACTCTTCCATTTTTGTACCATGTAACATTGCCTTCAGGATAACTATCTCTTGCAACGCACTCCCCAAGCTGCAAGAACAGACAGCAATCAGTTGCCGTTTCTCTCTGCTATGTTTTAACATAATTCAATTTTTGCTTATGGTGCTTTGGGTAAAAATTTCTCGGAAGTTACAAGGCTTAATCCCAAACATTTTTCTTAAATAGGGCAAAACCCATCAATGAGGCTTCGGTACAATTTGGAAGAGGGTTTGTTGGGGGGTCTAAGGTAAGGATGGGCCGGTACAGCAGTGGCGACTGCACCCTTCTCTGAGCCTCATTCCAGCACCTTTGTCCATGTTGATTTCAGGCAGCTGTCAGGCACATAACTTTGAGGGAGAACACTGCTCTTACCATTTGTAGCTTCTCCGTCTGTAAGAAGTCTGCTTGATGCAAGATTTCTGGTTGAGAGGGTTGTTCTAAAACATAAATAGAAGAAAAGTGCAACTGAGGGGAGCACAAACAGCTGTTTGAAAAACACAAAGTTACTAAAAAGCCCTCATGGACTTTGAGACTAAATAGAACCATCTGGTCTGGTCTTACCTACACTTAGCCATTACAAGGAGAAAAAGTGAGATACTTCTATTTCAGTATTAACAAATGGACTGAAAAGGAAAAAGCCATCACTTTAAAATATGTCATAATGAATTCCACGCATTCTGACAACACATTTTTTAGCCAGGCAGACCAGTGCAGCACCCGGGAGGAGAGAACCTGATCCGATTTATATGCTACGCGTGCTGGAGAAGGAACCAGTGGTATAGAAATGATAACAGTAAAGCAGCTTTACTGTGGATATTACTGTAGCTGAGCTGTCACATTATAAAGGAACCAATTCAACCTAATCATTCTTCTAATGTTTATTTTTCCTAACTGTGATTGTTACATGTAAGAAATTCAGATGATAGAGATAAATGTAATTACTTAAACTGATTCTGAGTTAGTTATGACTTCCTTAAAAAAAAAAAATAAACTTTTTCTTCAGTGCCAGTATGTCTTCTTATTTGCTTTTATTATGGTAGATGGACCTCTTAGCCTGCCAAAGTGGAGGATCTATCAAAGTTTCCATCGTAAAAGAGTACTTTCTAGAGACTATATAACTTATCTGTTAAAATAGTTTGGCCTGAAGCCTGGAATGCAAATTTTTATCTGCAAAAGAGACAGTTTTCCCCACAATTTTATAGGGAGAAGGGAAGAATAAGGAAAAAAAAAAATATAAATCAATGTTTATACAGTCAAAAAAAGCCTCTGCACCCTAGCTATACTGCATTAAAAAGCATTCATATTATATACTTATACAGACTGAAACATCCTAAACCATGCCAGCTTACGGAAATCAAGCTCCCCAATAAATAATGTGTGTATGTCACTAATCCCACCAAAGTGAACTTATTACCTTGCCAAAAATCTCTACCCACTGATGAGCTTACTGATGTGCAGGTGTGCTACTGCTGCTATCACAGAGACAGCAAGCCAGCATGTGTCAACACTAATCCATTTGCTCTGTATGCATATGCATGTATGTGTGTGTATCTGTGTGCATACAAATGCACATATGTTGCTCACTTGGAAGACTACGCCAGGATGGAACAAGAACAGCTCAAAAAGGAAATGAAAGGCAATAAAAGAACCTATTCATTTGACAGTTTAAAAAACCCAAACAACCAAAAAGCAGTCAAAGCTACACACCAAAACCATCACAATTTCTCCGAAGTGCAAGTAAAGATTATTCTTTTAAGATATGTGCATACTTATTTCTCTTTTGTTACTTTTAATGGAAAAAGGTTAACCTATTCCCTGAAAGAACCTGTCAAGGACAAAACATTTTTATGTTAATTCAAGCAAGTGTGGTTTCACAGGACCATTAACAGGCTTTCTGGTTCAGATTTTTGGGTTCCATAAACATGCACAATTCACTGCCTGTTACGAGTCACCAGCTGGTTTATCTAAAACACCTTTCCACACCTCAGCTTTGCTTCCTTTTATCTCTTATCTCCCCCATGTCTAGTTTGTGAACACTTTTTGGTCCTTCGGACTCCCCAGCCCTGCAATGTTCCTACTGAAGGAAAGGGAAGACTCCTGCTCTGTAGCTCCTGTGTGGCTCTCCCTGTTTTGAGTGACCTGGTCACTGGAGCAGATAGACGCACCAGTTGAGAAACAGCCATATTCTCCCTCAGAGGAGCCTCTGAAAGGAAATACCTGCTGCCAGATTCCCACAGCCATAGCATGTGCACCAAGTTAATTCTCTACTTAAGACTTTCTTGGCATTTACTAGATCAACATCTGAGGCAAGAAGAAATTGTAAACTTGGCAGCAGGAGAGCCCACTTTGGTGGGTTTGCAGCTTAAGCCCACTGCTTATCTCTCAGCCTAAGAGCTTGCCAGAGTATTTTGCAACTCTGTATAGACCCTATAATAGGAGGAAAAAAGCTTACTGTCTGCAAAAGCCAAGCATCAGTACAGTAGGACAGCAGGTCATGGCTGCTGGGCTGCTCAGCTTTGGAAACCAGCCATTTAATTGCATGAAAAAGATGCTGACAGGATCCATCTGGAAAGCTGGTAGAGCTTGTTTGAGCAGTCCGGTAAATGAGACTAGCAGGTGGTGCTTGTGCAATGAACCATTTCAGCTCAATAGTTTTGAGTTAATCAGGTAGCACAGCTGAGGACATGACAAGCTCCCATACAACCCAGCATCAGGCACGACTTCTGGGATACAGCTGAGTTTCAGGTGTGCAAGATTTTGGTTTATGAGGGTTCACACTGCTGCAGTTTAGCTCTGTATCTGTGGTTCAATGAGTTAGAAACTATTGGTTAAATAAATGAAGCCTGCAGGCTATTCTTAACTCTTTTGTAATTAGAACAAGCAAGCCAGGAAGCAAGCAAGAAAAAAATGAAAAACCAGAAACCAGACATAAAGGAAGCGAAACACAAAGAAATGTTAAAATAACCCTAAATAAAGTTGTGACCTCAAAATTAAAAGCTGCAAAGGTTATTGGTCCTTGTAGTGCTAAGTCTGCCACAGTACGTGTGGCATCCTCTAGTCTAACCTTCCATCACAAATAGAAGATTTGGCTATTAGTACTAATGCATACAATAAAACATACAAGCTGTGCTCCGTGGCTGAGTTAGCATTGTGTTAATATTTAGTACAGTATACAGTAATTCAAGCAGTTAGCATTTCATTTTACTATATACCACTGTCTCATCTACCTATTTACTGCTGTGTGCTAAGTAAACATGATAATTCTTCATAATTTCCTTTGAAGCACTGTGTTTACTATGTGTGCTCTAAGCACACTCCTCCCTATTGTCATTAGTTCAATTGTTCTTGCAGTCAAATTGAAAGTGAAATGAAGGAACGGAATTACTGTTGACTCCTAATCTAGCTTCAAACTCACTTACGCCACCAACAGACTTCTGCCTAGACACCGCTGATGACTCCCTGACACCTGTTGCCAGACAGAAGCACAAGGCTGTCCTTGCGAAGCATGACTTTGCATTTTTCAAGCAGAAGTGTGATCTCTTAGAAACTGTCCATCCCTGCAGGCAACATGTTCCCACAACTGACTTACTTTGTCTGTGTAAATCTGCATCTGAAGAGCAACAAAGGCCAAAAAACCCCACCATATAAAAACATGAAGCTGAGGAAGAGACCCGCTGCAGTCACAGGGCAGCATTTACAGATGCTAACCTTTGCCCCAGCAGACTTGTGCCCCTAAAAAGGAGGCTGAGTCAGGGCTTGCAGGATTACATTTAGCATGGGGTAAAGGCCAGGTTTGTCCACACTCCCATATGATCTGAGCACAACTGTGCCCCAAAGCACCGGGGTTTGCACTGCAGATTAGCCTTGCAGTCGGGTTATAGCAGTTATCACTAAAACTTTTCTGTGCTCTAAGAGAGAACCGCAAACTGGTATTCCTCCTGGTAGCTCTGGAGAGGACAGAATA
This sequence comes from Psittacula echo, assembly GCF_963264785.1. Taxonomy (NCBI): domain Eukaryota; kingdom Metazoa; phylum Chordata; class Aves; order Psittaciformes; family Psittacidae; genus Psittacula; species Psittacula echo. The sequence goes on along the minus strand of NC_137736.1, from coordinate 1,282,160 downwards.
AGCATTTGGGGCTGGCAACTCATTTTCCAGCCTCTCACTCTCTCCCTCACAGTTCATACCATTGCACATAGGCTGCTCAGTGCTGCTTTAAACCTCGCCCCTGATCTCATCTTGCAGACTGCACACAGTTAATGCTTCCCTCCTGCAGAAAAATTCACTTGGAGAACAAACGGAAAATAATCAGTGCTAATTTTACATTTTTCATTTCCAAGGCCAAATGACATCATATAAGTGAGTCATTATCAAAGCCTAAAATTCTCTTTGAGCCTGCACTTATCATGAATAAACTGCAAGTGCAGGCAGCCCTGTTACATAAATGCCACCAGTAGATTACATTTTTGAAAGCTGCAGAGATTTGCTAGTCTTAGTAACTTACTCAGCCAAACTTACTTTCTTGGCTTCAATCTTTCCCTTAAACAAAAGTTTCCGTAATTTACGATTCACATGCTGATGAATGTTAACGGTAGTAACAACTAGATCTACTTACTGAAGACTTTGACTATCGTTGGCTCTTCAAAAACATCATCTTCTGTAACAAGCATACATACAAATCTCTTTTCATCACTGATTCTTGCATTCTTGATGGATAAAGTATAGTTTTCTGAGAGACTCAACCTGTCTTTGTACTCTGGTACATCATCATACTGCACATTTTTTTTTGTTGATGACCTGAAGGCAATAAATACTGGAGATCCATTCGGCATTTCCTATAATAAAAAGATAAATACCTCTAGTTTGCACAAACACTCATTTAGAAGTTCTTGAAGGTCTGCAATTGGTACAAACGCATCATTTGATAAAAAAATCTGATAACTACATCAGATGGCTTTTTTCCTGATGAATTTCTGCTATACAAACAAGAAATTCAATGTAATACAAGAACTAGTTTAAGACTGCTGTGGTACACAGAGAACATCATCAGTAGAGATAATTTCAATCCATTGGTTCAATCTCAGCACAGCAGAGGGCTTTCTCTGATGAAGGCTGGTGGTTTTGGCACCAGCTGCCTCCGTATGAAAAAAGTACTTGAAACAGAAGCATTCGTGAGCTCGACTTAGAAGCTTCAGTTTCCTTTTCTTTTCCATGATTGTTTTACATATTCATATTGTTTGTCTGGGATATTCAGACTTCATTCCAAATGCAGGATTTAATCAGCAAAACTGCTTTTTTTATTCTAAATTAGGTTTTAACTATTTTTTTTGTTTGTTTTGAAAGGACCCAGGAGCTCATGGCATGGGACTATACATACAATCAAATATTGTTACTTATGCATGCCCTGATAATCTGCAAAATAGCATTTTCTAGACATCCTCCTTATATTAATCAGAATGCTGTTACCATCCTCTGAAGAAATACAAAGTTGACAGCCTTGCACAAGACCCCCATACAAAAAAAAAAAAAAAAAAACAACATTTTTGAAAGACAAAGTTACGGGTGGAGTTCTGCAGGATTTGATTCCCCCCGCCTTATACACACATAGAGCAGGGACAGGCTCTGGTTGCCTTTATTTAAAGTGAGGTGAAAGGCTGACTCCATCTTTACATTCAGTATTATGCTGGGGCTAAAGGAGGTTTTCGTTCTCTTTTATCCCTTGCACCTTGCAGCAAAGATGCAAGCTGTGTTCCCAGCACAATACCTCAGCTTGACTGCAGAGTCCACAAAAGCAGGAAGATGCTCTTACAAGAGATGGGTGCTGTCAGAGATGGGCAAGGAGCAGGAGGCAACAGCTAATGTGAAGTTTAAATTCCCTTACAGTCTTCCTCCTTCTCCCACTTTCAGAATACTCTAGATGTCTGTCACACAGGAGAGAAAGTATTGCCTTGACTCGATACACAGGAAACTGGCTGTCAAGTGCAAATGAGCTCTTAACTCTAAGCCTACCCAGCACACAAGCAGGCACAGGCAGACATTCAAAGCAGCAAAGCCTGCTCCTGTTAGGATGAAGTCTCCCCAGTGCTTCTGGGCTCCCACCAGGAACATGAATTGCTTCTCCCAAAGCAGCAGAGCAGCAAACGTAGTTCCTCCTTCTTCCAATGAAATATTCATCTAACCAAAAACCCCTGGCACCCCCTCACACACCAAGCACTGCCTAGATGGGAGCTGGCCAGGGAGAACAGATAACATTTCCACTTGGTTACATGTGCTGTGTCAAGAATTTATACAATAGCAACTAGATAGGCTCTTTTGCATGGTAGGTTTCATGTTCCTTTCCACTTAAGAGAAGCTATAATATTTGCTTCTTGGTACTTGTCTGAGATGAGCAACCCAAATGCACCAGATAAAGATAACGCATTTCTTTCCCTCAAAATAGCCTTGCATCTTCATAGAGATAGACTTGTGTCTTCCCTAAAAAAGACAGCAGACTGAAACAAACACACTGCGAAATGCAGGCACTGCATCTTCTGAGCACTTATGTGAAAGGTTTCACTGAACCTCTTTGGCATAACGTTCTCCACTGACTTCTGCCTTCATTTCCCAAAACATGTTTGTGGAGAAGGAGCTCCGGGGTGGATGAGGGCTGCAGACCTCCAGGTACAAAGGAAGGAACCGGGAGGGATTATGACACACCTCCCAGCAGCAGACCAGAATGGTGTAAAATAGGCTGCTGGATGCCATTTACAAAGAGAGAGCTACATAATTTTAAATCCACTGTTACAGTAGAAATCACCTGTTACTGCCGGTAACATTTCAGCATGAGAGAAGGTTCAGATGAATTTCACAGAAGCAAGAAAACCAGTTGTCCTGATGTCAGTCTGAAAAGCATAAGGGTTTTGGTATTCTGGTGTTTTCCAGTATGTATGCCTTCAAGGTTTCATTTCACTGATGTGCTTACTCTCCTTTTGGCCTGGGGTACCAATCGCATATAGAAGCGCATTCGGCGATGTTCCTACTTCAAGCTGACCAAGAGAACCAAGAGGACACCGTGTTTTCACCTTTATCTTCTGTGCACCAGAAATAGCAGAGTGAAACCACCAGAAACTGAGGTCAGCTCTGCCCTCTTCTTTAGCATCCATGAAATACAATGCAGCATGAAACAGTGCTGAGTGACTGTCAGACCAACCAACCAAAGGACATCACTTTCCCAGGGACAAAACACTGTCCTGCTTTAGGCAGCCCACTTCAAAAGTATTCAAACGTACGACGGCTCTATCAGGCAAGCGAGACACCACTGGGTAATGTGCCAGATCTCTGATACAGGTTGGCAGAGAACTCCCGAATAATTATTTCTCTTGAACAATGAGATTAATTCCTCAAAACTCCAACCTTGGCAGAAATGATGCCGATTGGAATCCTGTAATCTCATACACAAAAAATAACATACCAGCTTTAATGAATGTAAGGTAAGCTATACTTACATATTTCCATTTTCCAAACATAAGACCATCTGGTACTTCTAGACGACAAGGCATAGTAATAGTATCTCCATATACTGCATTTACTGTGTACAATCCCAGAGCTAGAGGAGAAACAGAAAGAGACAAACAATTTTAAGTGTTTTCTGGAGTCCCCATACGCTAGGTAATGGTTGGTTCACAGCTATTACAAAAGCAGAGCCGCCTCCCTGACAAATGGTTATTTTCCAGCATGTAGGATTTATACCCAAACCTCTAATAAAATAGGATTCCTGTCACTAACTTAGTTTATTTAGACATATCAACCCTTTTTGGACCCACATTTCCTGCTGAAGTCAAGTGGGGTACATTTCCAAACGGGATTGTACCCGCTCAACCAGATTAACGTGTATATTGCTATCAGTATCCACAGCTATTGTCTCAAACTTGAAACTTCAGGAAAAGGAAAAACCCTAAACCTTTATTTTCTTCATCTCAAAACCCAGCCACTTCTGCCTGGAGAGCTTGTCCTGCGATGCAATACGGTGAGGAGGCCAGCAGACAAGTGATACTCTGACTGCTGCACTGCAGTGAAAACTTGGAAGAAAATAAGAGAAACAGAATGTTATTTAAATGCTGGGTTCCCTTAAACTTGGGAAACAAACTAGTTAGTACATTTAGATTTTGGAAAAGTGAAATGCTTCCATGAATTATTTAAGAACAGGTTTTTTTGGAAAGCTCAGCACAATATTATTGTGCTAATGCATACAAATTTACAGAATAAAACTGACCCACTTATTCTCATTGTCCAAGACATGCGAATTGAACAAAAAACCAGACCCCAAAGTGATGAAATGTTAAAACACAAGGAAGTTTAAAGGCAAAGCTGTTACAACTCGGTGCATCTGCTATAATGCAACTTTGCTTTGTTCCTGTTTTCTGTATTTGCCCCTGCTGTCCGTGATGCTCACTGCTCCTCGCACTGGAGGGAGTTTTTGCCTCTGGTGCTTGCCTGGTGTCACTGAGTGAGCATACTGCTACCTGCTCCCACCCAGATGTCTGCAGCTATTGTCAGAATCTTCTGCCCAGAGACTCAGGATCTCCCCCACTTTGCTCTCCCTTCATTTGCAACTGGAGCTGCAAAATGAAGGGCTTGCTGCCAAAGAAACCTTATTTAAGGGAGAGCAGTAGGATGCTGGTGATGTAGCCAGAGGCACAGAGACACCCATTCCTTCTAGAAACATTAATTTTCCAAGAGATGCAGCCCTTCTTGCTAGAGCTGCAAAAAACAAACCTGTTCCCATGCACCCCTGAAGACCTGAGGCTCAGATCCCTTAACTTTACCCAGATCCCAAGGCAGCTAGCTACAGGGATGACCTGACAATAATACTGACTGCCGATGTGCTCTCTGTAGGGAGAGTTTTCCCAAAGGATTACTTCTCTTTCAACAAAATCATGTCTTTTCAAAAAGCCAAACACTGAATCCCTTGCCTACAGTTGCAGTTAGACAGACTCTACAGCATTTTCCTCAGGTGAGGATTCCAAAGCTTACAGTTAGAATGAGCTCATATGTGTGATTTGTATCACAATACTAAATGAGGCTGTGATTTGGGTTGTGTGGTAGTGCACAGAGAAACAGTACTCCAAAATCTTTCCTTAGAGAAGCTTACAACCTGGATGGCATCCCACAGTAAGGCAGAGAAGCAGGCGAACAGGCTGGAGGGACCAAAGGAATGCAAGAGCTAACAGGCACCGCTACCCATATGTATCTTAAGCTTACTTTCCTTCGCATTGCTCCTTTTCAACTAAACAACTGCTAATCCTCTTCTGATTCTGTTATATGATTAGTCACAAACATATGCTAGTCACACTACAAGGACTGCACGCTCTCATCTGCAGTACCGTTTACGAAGACCAGCAGTTTTCCAAGTGACAAGAGCAGTCAGCCCACTAGATGGTGCTGAGTAAGAGCAATCCTTAAAAGTTAAAGGTTTTTATAAGAAAGCAGCTAAGTTCGATTTTATGGAAATAGGGCCAATGTTTCCCAAAATCCAACTATAAATGGAAGTAAAATTTGAAGCTGGAACAAATTCTTCCCTTGGCCCTCTCTTGCACTCACCCTCATTCTGATCTCCAGGAAGGGAACAATGCAGCTTTGGCTATGCAAGTTGAATCCTAATTTCCAGTTCTGCTAGAATTAGGAAAAAACAGTCCTTTTGGTTCCTGTCTTCCATGGACGTGAAAGTACATGAGACTTGCAAATACATACTCCATTAGTAAGCTGGTTAGTTCCCATTCAAAATCCCAGTCAAGTGTCATTTAGTAATTTGAATTCTGTAATGGTATTTTGCATCACATGGAAAACCTGAAGTTGCTCCTCCTGCTAGGACATATTCCCTGTCATTAGGGAAAAAGAAAATGACCCTGTGGTATCTGTGAGGATGTTCTCCCCTAGACACCCATTTAACCCCTGCAAGTTGCTCAGGTAGTGAGCATCCCTCACTGAAGAACTGACAAATAGCTTCATGAGTATCAATGAAACTGCTTCTGGCAATGATTTACATTTATAATTCAGAGCAGGTAACTAGTGAATGGCCTGATAAATGCAAGACTGGCTCCTGATTTTAGAAAATCTCTTTCATCTCAGAAGCATTCCTTAGGATGGACAAACGACCCCAAAAATCATGTCTTGCCATAAATTCTGCCAGTTTGCTAGGAATGTGTTAACACAAAAACCAAAACCACACAAGTTTTATTTTAAATGCACAGAAATGATCCTTACAAGAATACAGGAGGTCCTGCTGTAAAAATTTCTCTTCCCACTTCTGTAGCAACAAATATAGGACATTTAAGGAGTGCAAACTAGTTGAGTAACTGCAAGCTTTCACTGCAAGAACTGCAGTAATCGTCACAAAGCAACACTGCAAACCTTACATTTAAGAAACAAACAAAAAAACACCTCAAAGAATCCAGAAACTCCTCTCTGTTGCTATTAGATACACTTGTAAAATGGTGGGATGAAGAAGAAAACTGAATGATTGCTTAATGATACAACAGAGCTTAGGATCAGCCATCATTTTTGAGAGCCCTTTACATAATTTCCAGCTCATTCTAAGGAAAATAAATAGATAGATAAAGCAAGATCAACAGAATAGAACAAATTGCTCCATGCACTAACACAACACAGGGTCAATGACAAGGCCCTCCTACCTCATTAACTGCAGGAGGGCACATAGACAACTGTAGGGAATAATATTACAAGAGGTTATTAGACATGATACCCTGCCCTTCTGTATTTCTGATGCACCTTTAAGAGCCCAGCCAACTCCCCTGCATGGTTTTCAGATGTTAACTACTACAACTGAGCTGACACTGTTACTAACAACACTCAACTCAGAGGCAGCATCTTGTCCCATACACTAGGAGAAGCTCTACTCAAACTAGCTACAAATTCATAGCCTATATACCTATATGAATCCACACCTGTATAACAGGTTAATCTGGCTCACTTTCCTTCCAAGTCTTTAAATGCATGTTTGAGCAGGCTGAGGTTTAACTTATTTCCCCCTCTCTGACCCAGTGCTTGGACACAGCAGAAAGCAGCAGCATCAGGAGGTATGGCGACTCAGAGAAAGATCCCAGCAGGGCACTGTTAAATTGAGATGACATTTGCACTTGATGCTTTTAATTATAGTATTTTCCACATCCCCACAGCACTGCTAACTGCATCTTTCTTTGTCCCACCTCTCTGCATGTGTTTCACAAGGGAAGAACCAAACGGTACCCACATATTTGGGTGACAAAACAAAAAATACCTGGGTACTTGAACTGAGGCTAAACAGCAGAAGAAGTTACTTTAGATCTTCACCAGGAGTACCTGATGCGGGTCATAATTAAGACTAATTATGATTTTCAAATCAAAGGGATCATACAAGAGGAACGGATAGAAGGTGAGTATCTAAAAATCAGGAAGCTGATGTTACTCTGAGGAAATAACAGAAGCTGTAGGAAGCGTGCGGAAAGCAACCATGATTTCCACCTCTACCTTCCATATGGAATCCTGAGGATTTTTCTTCCTGCATACACCTTAAGTGCTGAAGAGTAACATTTCTGTCACAAATGTAAAAGAGAACCAGGGCTAGCCAAACACCCTGCAGGTGCAAGATCCATGGGAGACCATGAACCTGCATCTGAAAACTACAACTAGCAAAGATACTGCCCGAAACTCAACTTCACTGGCCTGCTCAGCTGCCTCACAGCACAGCTTACTTCCAGATACTGAACCAATGTAAAACCGGGCAGCCGAACCTCCCTCAGTACCCTGGAGAGTCCACTGATCTAAATGACATTTTATATCTACAAAGCTGTCCCGTGTTTTTTTTCTGCACTTAATTTTTCACTGCTGACTCTTCTGCCCCAGCAGGTTCAGCAATGATGCTTTCTCTTGCACTTTCTGGGCCTGAGAAGCAAGGTCTCATTACCAGAGAACAGCAGGACATGCTGGCTGCTATGGTTTTTTGCAACAATAAGCAGGAGAGGTCAATTAGCAGCTCCTGGAATGGAAGTGTCCGAAACCAAGAGCTATTATGCCTATTTAGCATCTACTTCAGAAACTGTAGTCAACTACTTTGGAAACTCTAAATGAGGATTAGCACTCCAGATCTTTACTTGAGGTTTTGGCCCTTCCATTTTATCTCCAGGTAGTCTAGATTAGCTTGTACTTACTTCATAGTGGGAGGTTAAAAAGCTTGGCTTCATAAAATATGCATTTAATCACGATGTTTGCTGTCAGTTCTGAAGTAGCAACCAGTGGATTTTTCCCATCAATTCCTAAAGGGATTTCAGTTTTATAGGCATACACACAGGTACTCTTGTGTACCCGCTTAGGAGCCAGCCTACATTATTTCCTTCAGGAAACATCACTATTTCACAAACCCAATAATCACACGTTCTTAAGATCAGGAAGTCACCTTTTAGAACCACAGAATCATTTAGGCTGGAAAACACCCTTAAGATCATCAAGTCCAACCATAACCCTAACCCAAGTCCACCACTAAACCATGTCCTAAGAGCCACATCTACACATCTTTTAAATACCTCCAGGGGTGATGACTCAACCACTTCCCTGGGCAGCCTGTTTCAGTGATTGACAACTCCTTCAAGGAAGAATTCTTTTAATAACCAATCCGAACCTTCCCTGGTACAACTTGCTGTTTCCCAACACCTGACTCACTACAGCCTCAGGTAACTGTAGAGGGGAGTAAAGTCTCCCTTTAGCCTCATCTTGGCCAGACTAACCAATCCAGTCCCCTCAGCCACTCCTCACAGGGCTTGTTCTCTACACCATTCACCAGCTTCATTGCTCCTCCTTGGACACTCTTTTATTAACTCTCACAACACTTTTCATGGATGCACAGAAGAGCAAATACAGCACACGTCATGGACCTCATGTTTCCCCACCTGAGCCTGACAAAGTCAGCTGAAAAAAGGGGTCAAGTCCTGTACGGATATAATGGGCCTTTACCAATCCTCTTTGCTGAGCCACAACAGCCTGCAAGTCAAACGCTGCTCAGTTTTGAGTTTGTAGAACTCTGCCACGGAGGCCCAGGTGCCATTTCTTTAGGAACTCTGCCCTTGTGATCCAGCTTGCTCTGCTAAGAACAAGCCTCTTCACATGAGCTACAAGAGGCACTCTTAGCAGAGCTCGCACAGACATGCCTGTGGTCATTAATCTTCTGACAGCACTGAAAACACAAAATACACTTGAGGATATCTAAAGACTGGTTAAAGCAAGCAAAAAAAAAAAAAAAAGGCTTCTGCTATCAAAATTCATATATATGACAGGCCCCATTTCAGTTTGGTGCTACGATCATTTTCTGTATCATACACTGGGCATCAAAATAGGGAAGCAGGGCAAACATTTCTAAGAAAATTCTAACACTGATTATGCTTGTCATACCGATATGATTAAAAACAAAAGAGTGTGTGTTTGTGGATATGCTGTCTGATACAGGTTAGATAAACACTATATTGTTTCTTATTCTCTGCCTGTTTAAACAGTGAAACAAATCCACATATGGGTAATTAAGACTTCAAAGGACTATTAGTTACACAAGAATCATCAATTCATCAAGGGAAATTAACTTCAGATATATATATCGAACAGTATTTAATGTAACAAACACTTGTGAATCAACATAACAGAACTTGCTGAAGGGTTTCTTATACTTTATCATAGTACTCCTTCAAAGAGCTTTAAAACCTGAATAATATTAGAGCCCAGGCAATTTTAACACCAAAGGAAAAAAATTCCTTTATCATCATCTAAGCACTGATGCAATGGACTGCAATTACCCTTTGGAATCCTTCCTGTTAACTTCAGCTCTTTGAAGATGTGAAGTATTTTAATGGGAATTCACATTTGGGGTTGTTTTCATTTTTTGAGGGCAGGGGAAAGACCCAACCCAAAACATGGTTGTGATTCTGGAGGATACCAAGTTTCTTTTGACAAGCTGGACAAAGAAACGCCTACTTAACTCCAAAGACAGAAGCAGTCAAGCCCACACAAACAGAAGTATCTCTGTGCTTAACACTGATTTTGGCAAGTACTCAGGCAGATTAGGAAGATGGAGCTTGGCACCCAGCAACATCAAGGCATCAGGCAGTATACATCAGGAAACAGGCAAGGCATTTAAAGCTAAGAAGATAATAAAACCACCAGAGAGCAGGCATTAAATGCCATCAGAACTCAGCTATCATTACCCTACAAGAAGCATTACGCTTGTTTAAAACACAATTTTTCCTTACGAATGAGAAAAAAATCCTGAAGGAAACATGTCAACTCTTCAGAAACCCTTCCTGCTATGAGCACTTAATAACTACTATGCTCCTACTCCTTTCTAATTCCATCAAATGTTTTCCTTATCACTACAAAGAAATGAGCTATAATTAGAAACTAGCTGAGATGACTTGTCCCATCTGACCAAGGCTGCAGGAGTCTATCACCTCATCAATAAAAAAAAGCCTCTTTCCCCTCCTTAAGATGACTGAGGTCAATGCATGCTTCTCAATGGTGTTTTGCCCTACAGCTCAGCCACTTGTGCACTGCATGGGATGCAGAGTTTTCCTACACATGCATATAGCTTTGCTTTCTACATAATCCTAAATGCCAGTGCAATTCTGTGGCCTTCATGAGTTTAGGTCAAAAATCCCATGGAGCACTTCAAGCACGGTTTTTAAAGTCCTACAACATGACCAAATAAAACTCTAGGTTTTATCACTAACTGATCACTAACAGACTACTGGTGTTTGTTTCACTAAGGGCTATTTCTGCTCCAACATTTCATCCAGCTGTTCCAATATTTTGGTGGCTATCTTCCCACACTACCATACAGCTTTCGCATCTGTACGCTCTCCTCCTGTAAGCTGTGCTTGAGCTTGATTTGGAACGGTTTTAGCACAATCTTTTGAAAAGACTGAGGGAAAATTCCATCTGCCAGGCAGAGGTCTTAGAAAGTTCTGTCCCTCCAAGAGCAGATGGTACAGTGCATAGTTTACAGGGGTTATCTTTACTGTAAGCTTTACCCTAGGGATGTTCACATTGAGTATTTCTCTGAACATTTTCTCTCATCATCGCTGCTAAAGGAGTACACAGGGGAGCATACAGAAGAAAAGCTTTTTCAGTCTGAATGTACCAAAGCACCTAGATTGCATCTAAATAATGATGACTAATAACCTTTTCTCAGCTTAGGAACATCAAATACTATATATAAAGCAATAATCATGACAGTATTCACAATCATCAAAAGCCTCTAGAATTTTTCATAGGTATACAAAAGAAATTTGTCCATAGTCATAACGATTTAAATTCAAAAGTCCATTAAATGCATTCTTTGTCAACTAAAGTAAAACATATATTGCTTTCCAAGTTAGTAAAGCTTTCAAACTACATAGAAAAAGCTGTTATAGCATAAGCTTCAGCAAAGCCTGAGACCAAATGAGCAGTTCAAACCTCAGTAATTGATGCAAAATGCTACCACAAAATGAATTACTTGTGTCAGCACATCAACCTTCCCACCTTCCCACCTCATCCTCTCTTCCAATGCCCAGCTCCAAGAAGACAAAGGAAACTGCTAAGACTAGCTCTGAAACGGGACCAGCAAAGCTCCGGTTTGCTTGGCAGCAATAAGCACATCTCTGCTTTTTAATCTCGTCCCTTTTAAATCGGAAAGGCTCCAAAATCTACTAGAGAACTGGAAGGAAAACCCATGAAAGCCACCACTGCCTTTGAAACGCATGGGCTTTGTTATAGCAAAATTTTCTTTTCATAGGGAAATCCTAAGCTTCTTTCTACAAACCACTACCCCAGAACATCACCTGTGATTTCTATGGCTTTCTAATCACACTATTTTATGGAAACCCTAGGTTTTGGCTCAGAATTCTGTATGTCTATTTCTGGATTCAATGCCAATCCAAAACCAGTCAGTTTCTTTTGCAGGCTGATGCTTTCAAGTCTTTTGAGTAGATCTTACATGTTTTAAAAGGTTACATATACAGCAGTGGTGGTGTAAGTAGGAAAAAACGCAGTGTAATTCTAAGCCATTGCAAATAGGAGTTAGTGAAAAAACACCTACCTACTTCATGCTTGAATCAGTATAAGGCTAGCAGGCACAATGTTTTAACAAGCTCTGGGTGGAACCATGTCAGGAGACAAGTCCAACATTGGCAAGTTGGGGTCAGCATCAGAAACCTTAGCTGTGTTTTCTATGAGCACTGTACAGTGAAAAAAAGCTCTTTCCCACACTTGATGCTGCACCTGAAAGGCCACTGTTAATGATTTACTTTAATGCAAACTTTTACAAAACATTGCTGAAGATAGTTCCTGTAATTCAGAGGAAGAGAGAAGATGGCCAACGTATCTTCTTATAGATACTTCTATTCAAAATGCAAATATGACTAAGGGAGCTATGAGTAATATCTTTTAACATACTACAAAATGGAATTTACTTTATTAAAATAGTTACCAACATATGGTGTGATTTTTTGCAAGCAGTCTGGCACATCTGCCCGGGAAGTGAGTTGCAGCTTACTACAGTTTGATAATACAAGCTATCAGCCAAGAGATGAGCAGCAAATGTGGGAAAATAGCTTCTGAGTCAATACTGCAATGAGTTTTATCTTTAAAGGGTATAGCTAATTAGGCAAAACAGGATCAAAACAAGACCTTTGTAGCTTGGTGCAACTTCTCATACCTTCTGAGGTTTTCCTCTGACTGTTCCTGCAGTGTACTTCTGTTACACTTCTTGATTGTCCTGCCAAAGCACTTCCCCATTTGCTAAAACTAGTAGCAATGCTGCTGTATATCCAATAGCTCAAAGGGACATAAAAGTTTTTATAAATCAAACAAGATCTGCAGCTCGAAAACCAATTATCTAAAATCCTCCATTATATTTTGCTATGAAGTTTTTTCCTTCTACAAAAAGAGAAGTCAATAAACAGCATACTAAAAAAGAGCTGTCCCTCTTGCTTTTTCATAATTTGATATTGACACCGCGGCTGAATACATCAGACAGGCTAATAGTGCAGAAAAAAGCCCACCATAATTTATACACAAATGCTGAATAAAAAGCTGAACAGTGTAAGTTTTTCACATCAGAACTAGAGATTTTGTTTTGGTACTACAAGTAAGAGTATATTGCCCTGTCATCCTAGAGTTTAAGCCAATGCCAAGCTGACAGTGCACCAGGGGAGAAAACTTTCTAAAAGAGGAGGCTGCACTTTTGCCACTTGCATCCTTCTCCTTGTGTATGTACTGCTGCTTCATTGCAGCAAGAGGCCTGGGAAATGAGGCTGCAGTCATGGTGGCATTGGACCGGAGATGGCAAAGGGAGCCCAAAACTGCTGACTCCTTCCTGAGGCATCTGGAAGCAAATGGACTGCTTCTCATAGCATTAGACACTAAGGCTCCCCCTTCTTACCACAGCCCTACCCATCAGCGTGCACAGGATGAAAGCAAGGAGAAGAAGCAACCACAACACAACAACGAGGTGCATCCCACTTGGTCAATTGCTGTTTCTGAGAAAATACAATCACAGCACTGTGTTAAGGCTTTGCTGTGACAGCAATTTAACAAAACCCAGCAGTGTGCCCGAGTCCCTGACCCAGGGTGCTCCTCTCCAACTACAGAAAACACAGGGTTAAAAAATAAAGAAAAAGCTTTATTTCACACACATTATGGTCCACATATGCTAATAAAGTATATGCTAGTAAAGTAGATGCTAGCTTGTCTATCTACAAGTATCCCTTTAAGTATATCGCTTTAAATTTTGGCCTGTGAGGATCCATACAGAGGTAGGAGGACAAGGAGCAGATGGACCTTCCATATACAGTTAGTTAACAAGTTAGGCACTAAGAAATGTATGCTTATTGATCTATGCTAAGAAAAAGGCCAGATCTCTACTACTAAATATGTTCCAGATTTGCAAACCTTACTCTCTCCATTACCTGCACATTCACCTGGGCATTTGCTTACTTATGCAAAACTATCCTAAGGTTCAGCTCCCCAGCTTGCTATCCATTACCACCATTCCCCTCTGCAGCGAAGAGGGCTTCCAGTAGGCGGAGAAGAATCAAAGGAGAGAAAGCATCAGTTCTGTTTTTCCTTCTTTACCAGTGCTCCAAAACGTTTGCAGAAGTCCCAACTGTAATCCTGTACACCCTCAATAAGTAAGAAACTAAATATTTAGTGAATGCAAGTTTGATAGGCAACTCGCAACAGTGAACAACGTAGCTTCCCCTGACACTGCTGAGGTGGGCACCCAACGTCATGCATCCATTACTGTGTATCACACTTTCTTCCTACCTGCCCTTCATCAAAGGCTGTGGGGTAAGCAGCTAAATAACAGGCAGTGTCCTGCCACACTTCTCTACTGCAGTCTCACTTACCAGATCTGTTTATTTCCAAAGAAACCAGCTAGATTTCACCAACAGAACAAATCAGAACTTGTGACTGTAATGCGCATAATGTGGACAGAACACTATTTTCAGTGAATGAGCATCATTTACTTGTGGTGAAAACCAAGCGCTAATCACCTCAAAGGAAAAAAAGAAAGACAAAAAAGGCTTACACAAGTTTCAACTTTAACGGGCATAGAAGAAAGACACATTAATCCTTCTGTAACACTGAGTAGGTGGAAAAGCTTTCAGGACAAAATGTCCAGCCCTTCTAAATTAAGAAGGAAAGTAGGTTGCTAAATGGAAAGTGTGATCTTTAAGTGCCATCAGGTGGTTCTGGAGGTATGGACTCTCCCCCCAGCTGACAATAGGCTTTTGGCTGCTCCATCTGTTTTCCAACTGCATTCCCCACTGATAAGGGAGAGGACAAAGTGATGCAGATGAGATGAATATAGCCATCCTGAATCATCAACCGGTCTTTGTTACCTGGCAACAAGACCTACCATTTCACCCACAGCAAAAACGACATAGGTGTGAGGGGGAAAAAGTTCATTGTATGAATAAAACTATAAATCCTTACGGTTTATGCTAAAATAAGTGACTGACAGCTCCTCTGGGGCTCTCTTTAGGTTTAATGGACTCCTCACAAACACAGCTTTCTAAATATCACTGATGCCTGTAGCCAGCCCTGGTATGGGCAACTGTCTGCTGCTGTAGGAGGATGAACTGAAGCAGATGTGCTCTTTCACCAACGGCAGAAATCAGCATTACCTTTGTTTCTGAAAGTTTCATCTTTGCCTGCCTTTCTTAAGCAGTTTGCTGAAAATTCACAGGTGTGCCAAGGGCACAGACTGCAAACTCCATGTGAAAAGAAAGAGTTAACATTACGCGGACTTTTACACAATGATGAAACATAAACAACGATATGGAAACCTGTAAGGCCGGTGTGACCTCAGCGCCCATCGTTTCCACTTGTGGATATTACTGACGTGTGATGGTATGAAACGCTTCCAAATACCAGGGTCTGTTTCCACCTCATATATATATATACATATGTGTACATGCATATATAAGCTAGCATCTCATGTGCTATTAGCATGAATTACTTATTGTTTTTACAAAAAAAAACCCCAAACAACACCCATTGCTTGAAATACTGCTGCATACATAAAACTGCTGGAAAGGACAGTACAACCGCAGCTGGAATGTGGTGGATGGGCTTACAGCTCACAGTGATTTTCCAATCTAACATTAGAACATAGGGGTACTGTCCAGTTACTGAACAAATGGCCGTAAGCCTCAGCTGCCCTCTGGAAAAATACATGAGGGGTTAGAAAACGCAAAGTAGGGCTCATCTTCTGTTTTAAATTAATATATGACTTACTTCATAGAATTCTAACCTGCAGGCATTGTTTTCTGTAGATAAAGCATTGGTATAAAGTTTAAAAGCAGTAGCATATATTGTAAGTCCTATCTGTACTCCCCAAAAGGTACCAAAGAGTAACCATAGGTGTGCACGAACAGAAGCAATACAGAAGTTCAGTCTTCCAAATATTTATATACATCTATCTTTGAGAACAAACAGTCCCACCAGCATGAGGATGAGGGCACAAAACATTAGCACTAGCACTAGAAAACAGGTCTGCTGACTAGGTTTCCCTCCCTATTATTATACATACTGTGGTAGCTTCATGAATGCCCAAGACCCCATTTACATGATAATAAAGAGGCACAACCAAAAAAATTGCTCAGGGTCCCAGCCCAACCTACCTTCAGCGCAGCACTTCAGGACCCCCTGGAGCCACTGTTACTTTCCGAGCGCAACCCCAGCTCAATGAGCCCCCTAAATCCAGGCATGCAAAATGCACCTCTACCACAAATAAAACCTGGTATGTGGTTTGCAGGAACAGAGGATCTGTGTAGCCAGGTGATACACTGTGCTGGCTTTAGGGAATGCATTCTTGTTTCAACATAGTCCTGAACAGCAGTATCAGAAACAACAGCAGCTGCACAGCCATGGATGCTGTAAGTTTAGATTTCCATGTGAATGGTTGAATAAACAGCAATTCCTTCGGAGCAGCCCACCTCAGTTAGGCATGTGGGCTCCTGTGCAGACTGGCCACATTATGTTGTCATTGAAACTCTCTGTAAACACACACCTTGGTGGGGAAGACAGCTGTTTTCTCTATATACCTGTCAGAAATTCTTTGGGGACAAGGCGATTGTGTGTTAGCATGACAGCTTCTGCAGTGCATTATGCTCCTGCAAACTTCATTAATGCCCAACTGCACTTTTCAGGACAGTTCAACATGCTGTTTTGACCTACGTATTTGGGCCATAGTTAACAATTTCCTTATCTAGGCACTGCTTCAGCCCATATCGCCACCCCTCCCTGAGCAAGAACACAAAAGAGGTTTCCCGAGTTATTTTCATTTGTGGCAGAACCTTTTACCTTTACACTGTTAGTTATCCATTTTTTGACAGTAGCCGTGTACTCAGATCATTACCATTTTGCAACAGCCATTGAAGACGTTTACTACCACAAGTCAAGCACATAAGCTACTGCAGTGCCAGGCTGAAGTAAATCACCTACCAAAGCGGAGAGCCTTCGTGCCCATCTTTATAGTGTAATACTGCAAAGTACATAAGAAGTACCTTACTTCTTTCCCAAGAGCCATCTTGTGTTTTCTGCTGAGAAACAGCATTCACAAAGGGCCCAGCGAGGGACTGCTTCAACTTTTGGCAAGTTAAAAGCATCCCTGAGTCAGTCAGTCACAAGCTGTCTTGCCGCACTGTGTCTCTCAAAGCCACCATGCCGAGAGGACTCCTAGAGCACCCACTACCTACAGCCCTTCCTAACACCTACTGTGTATAAAGAGGAACGCGATCCTGCTGGGTACCTAGCAGAAAACACTACTGAAAGGCCGAAACAATCTCACAGCTACTTCAAGCCATCTCTTAGTGCCAGGAGGGGTGCTAGCATGGCTCAGTGGGGCTAAGGATCTGGCCTACGAAGAGAAAAACCTTGTTATTCTGTCTTTTGTTAGGAAGCAGAACACTTTTTGATAGTCTTGAGCTGCTGTAAAAGCACTGATTAGCACACATTTTTAAAAATGCTCCTAATTATTCTAAAGAAATCCTGAAAACTAATTATTAGTTCTGGAATCCTTTTTGGAGCCAGATGGTGCCCTTCCCAAAATACCAAGCCTAGAGAATTATTTATTTGAGCTTGGACCACATCTGAACAGCTCAGAGAATGATGTATGTTTTTAATGCCCTGATACTGACAACAAAGTCTACTTACTCTAAATTAATGGGAAACAAGAGTCCCACAGTGAAGATGAAAGTGACTTAGCAAAGTTTTAATCTTTGGAAGTTGCCTTTTTTGAGAGACCAAGGTCCTTGCAGAAATGTCAGCATCCTCACAGAAATGTCAGCATCAACTTGTTGGACTGAACAGAGGGATGCCACAGCACGTGTGCGTGCTCATGACATGTGATATGGGTTGTCTATGCACGGGGGAATCAATGGTATTGAAATAATTTATCTAATTTTTGTTGGTCTTAATTAGATCTTGCAAAAAAAACCCAAACTAACAAAAAACAACCCAGCCCCACCACATATGCAATCAAACAAAACCCTTGAGTAATCCATGCCACCATCCTCCAGCAAAGCAGCACCTGCATTTGACTTCTAATAGGTACAAATCTGGGGGGGTTTTTAGGCTGATTTGCACTGTCTAACTTTTTAATATGCTTTTTGTTTTTTTTACCTGCATTTAGTATGCAAATGCAATCTGAAAGGTAAGATGCTCACAGCCTAAACCAAACCACTAACAGTGAGAAGACTGGGCTTTGAGACGCAGTGCGGGTGCCCAGTGTAGTCCCACCGGAGCGGGGCTTTAGGCACATCGCTGCTTACCAGCTTGTCCCCAGTCATCCCTTAACACAAAGAGCAGGACAGGGACCTCTGAACAGGAACTTGCAGCTTCTGCACACAAAACCTGTGAACCTGGACCTTCAGAAACAGCACTCAAAACTACTTTCTTTATGAGCCTACAAATGCCAAACTTTCCACGTACAGATTTGCTGTTTTCACACCTTCCCATAGACATAACTGCTTTTATTCTTGTTTGAAAACAGCGCAGGAAAGCTCTGCAGACATGCAACACCTTGCCCACCACGGTGAGGAGAACTGTTGCCGACAGAGCCAGTAGTGGAAGGAAGACACAACGGACAGTTAGCACAAAGAAGCTTTGAAATACGTAACAAACCACCAGGCTGCAGAGCTGTAAGAGTGTTTCTGCAGCACCTTCACATTATACCCTTAGCATTATCCTAAAGCACTGTTTATTAAGCATCAAACCTCTGCTTCAAGGTTGAAATATCAACAAGACCCTAAAAGGAGCTTCACACCTGACCCTGCCTTCTGTGCACTAACAGCAGCTCCAAAAATTATCTTTCCTCTTTGGACAGTCCATATAAGCATCTGAAATTGGCTGCTGCAGCATTGAAATGAGTCCAACATAAAATTAATACCCACTGTAACTGACAAAAAAATACTCAATATATTAAGTACTCTATGATCAAAACAAGGCACCTTAAATCAGGCTGAATGCATGTTAGTAGGTCTTCATTATCAGTATTTATCTTAGGTACATGTCATTTCTTCCTCATTAAATTGCAATATGAGCCATTTTGTACATATAAAAATATTAAAACATATTTTCTTCTCAAAATGACTAAAATGTGATAAAAGCCCACACAATACTTGCTTTGCCTTGATGTTTTCAAGGGAGTACCATATGGCTTGTCTGAATCCCTCAACAAGAGGTTTTCTGAATTCAAACTAATTTGATTTGGCAGCTCCTTCTTCAGAAAATGTAAATTGCCATCACACGTTTTAAATTATATTCTGTGTCACAAAACATTGTTTTCTTGTCCTAAGTTCAAGCAAACTTTTACAGGGCTTTCATTTTTATCGTAAAGGTAAAGTCTTCAGAGCTTTTAGAACTGGCAGTAGTATTATTTTCAAATACAGTATCTCTGCACATTATTAATAAAGTAATTTTTAATTATTTGATAATTTGATATTTTATCAATTTATTATTTATTATTTATTAAAATTCTTTTGAAATTTTTTTTTTTGAAAAAATTCAATTTATTATTTATTATTTATTAAAATAATTATCAAAAAAATTTGATAATTATTTGATAGGTGCTCTGTGCCTCCCCTGTATCTCATGATACCAGGCACTGCAAGGATCTGGAGGATGTGGGCCTTTTCTTAAAAAGCCCTGCAATCTAATTAAGAAAGAAAAGCAAAGGAGAAAAGCCTCATTGAAGCCCTTTTTCTCCTGCAGGGAAGCTGCAGGACAAAGCTCTTGTGACAGGCAGAGGCCAGGCTGGCAGCACTTGGCAAGGTGATTACTTTGACCTGGGCTCTCCACAGTCCTGCGACAGAAGACCGCCTTTCCTATGACTTGTCTCACACACCAACCAAAGTAAGGAAATCAAGGAACCAAAGGCTTTTTGAGAAGAAATCCCCTCTGGCCCCAAATAAAATGCAGTATAATATTCTGGGTTTGTCCTGGATTTCACACCAAGATGAAATCACTTCTTTATTTCCTGGGATAGATACAATAGCTACAATAGAAATTGCTATCTAGTTATACTCCAGGGAAGAAAGTCATTTGTCATCATAGGATACTTCCATACTCCTAAGAACTGGTATACAGTTCGTATGATAAATCTTCTATGTTAGAGGCTTGCCTTTCCACCTAAGGAAAAACGAAACTCATGATAGTGCTGCTCATGGGTACCCCCACAGGAAGCCTATGGGAGAAGAATTTGACAATTCCCATTAAAATTTCACAGGGAAACAGGACATATTTCATATCCCAAAGTGTCCTGAAGCCAGGGAGAAGGAAGGAAAAAAAAAGATAGTGGCCAGCTGAGAAAACAGCTGCAGAAGAAGTTTAAACTGACAGGCTACCAGCGCATTCACCTTGCAGAGAAGTCTGCAAGGTTCCTAAGGAGGAGACAAGCTCCCACAGGAACCTCCACCAGCTTTGTCTCCAGAGAACATGCTGATGATGGGCATGAAGCCACAGAAAAAAAAGCCATTATTAGCTCTGCCGCCCCTTATTTACTTAGCTATCTCTCCACACCTTTATTTTCAGCCATTTCTATGAGAAGAGTAACCCATCACCAGCCATTAGGCTGCACAGATGTAGCTCTCAGGTAGGCAGGCACCCAGGAACATCAGTCCCAGTGTAATGGACAGTCAACAGGAAGATACATCCCTCTCCATCACCTGAATAAGTCATCCAGCTGTAATGATCCTCAGCAGACAAAGCAAGCTACAATTGTAGACCTGCTTTTCTATCCCCAGCTATTAAAGGGCAAGATAGCGGTATACTGCTCTAGCAGAAGTATCACTTCATTAAAGCTATTATTTGAAAAGCAGGGAAGCAACAGGAAAAAAAGGTCTTCAGCCCTCAAACTTGTATCCAAGGAATTCAAAGGGTACAGCAGATTTGCTGTATCAAGGCACAATACTAACTAATCTTACAGAAGCAATTCTAATTAGGCAGGAAATGAAGAACAGTTCCTTTCAGGCTGGCTGAAAGAACAGTGGATTGATTTAAATCAAATCACTGATTTTAATCATGGATTTAAATCAACCAAGCAGGACACCTTGATTTAGCTCATCAACTTTAATCTTGTACTTTTTACTTTCTTCCTAATGAAAGCTCATTCATTTTGTTAAGATAATGTGGCAAACCGTAAAAGGCACACACTTTACGTTAAGATGGATTAAAACTCTTATTCTCACTCAACATTGATGACTTGTGGCTATGAAGCTTGAACTAATTTTTTAACAGAGCTAAAAAGCATCACTTCTAAAAATCATTCAAATCTGAAAGCTCACCCATGAAGCACATTGTAAATTATTTTACAGATTATAATACATGTAGGCCTTGGTAAATATTAAAAAAAATATTTCTGTTTAGTTTTTTTCTAGAACTATTTAAAACAACTCAAACTTGCAACACCATAGACTTATATCTACTTGCGTCAAAGAATACTAGAACCCAGTAAAAGGTAATGTATTACCTTACTTAGGGACACCTACAAAAAAAATCTGGCAACACAGCATTGCAGCTTCTGGTAATTAAAACAATAATGATAATAATAACAACAACAACTAATATTAATAACCACCTTCATCATGTATTGTGGGGGAAAAATAATCAAAAGCAGGTGTCAGCAAAAAGGAGTAGGACATGCACAGGTAGAACTCGTGCTGGAAAAGACCCAGAGGTGACTGAAGTGCAGAGAGGATTTCATGCGTAGCCACTTGTAACACCATGTGGCAGCAGTGTAGGGAACAGCAAATTGTATTAGTAAGAATGAAAAAAGGGACATTAAAATGATTTAAGGGATGCTTCACAAGAGTGGGCTGTCAGAGACACTATATCTGGTACGTCCAAGCGCTATCAGTGTACTGTATTAGCATTTCATTCAATAATGTTTCCCTTCTTACCTTTAATTACAGCTTTGCCAGAGACAAAAGTTGTCAGAAAACACTCATTTTGTACCAATGTGCAGCAAGACATACTTCTCTGTATAAAGCTGTGCAAACCAAATACTAACGTACATGAGCTAAACACAAGACAAAAACGCACAAGTCTTGTAGTCAAGCAGTATCTCATTTTAACTGTATGTACACTTCTGACTGTTGTTGTTACGGAAAAGTTCCTGATGAAAAATATCAACTCTTAATCCTTGTGAACTACTGTTTAAATCTTCAGAGTGCTAAGGCTCCACTGAAAACGACCAAGGTAAAAAAAATGGTGATGCTTTATTCATTGGTCCTGCCCTCAGCAGACATTCAAAGCTGTGGACTCATTGCTGTTTATTTCTATGTCAATGTCTTCAGCACCTTTCCTACTTCACTTAGTTCTGCACAGCTTTGACAGAAGGATGGGGATAGAGCCCATCCTGAATCATTCCGAGCCAAAGAAAACCTAAACAAAACTTACAATCCCCCCAAAAGATTAAGCATGTTTGATTTGCTTAGCCACATTCCACCTCAGCAGTCTCTGAGGATAGTTTTTTCCCTTTTACTGACAGTGCTCCTCAATAAGATTTACATTTCAATTTGAAACGTTAAGGTACTTTTCCTTCCAAATTATGGGAACTCGAAGCATGAAGTGGCAACCTGCAAACCAACACAGATGCAGCGATTCTGCTTGCCTTTTTTTTATTCCCCTTTTAACACACGAAAGCAAAGGAGGACTTTTTAAACACCACTTGAAAGCACACAAGTGATAAGAACAGTCAATCCAGAAGGATGATTCAAAAAAAAGAAAAAAAAGCTATGGTGGGTAAATGATGAAGATTTAACAAAACCTCCAGATTGCTGGCCTTTGGCATAGGCGTGTCAGATAAATTAAAGTACAGCTTAAACCGCAATGCAGAATTTCTTCTGCTTTATGATTAGGAGCTTCAACTATTTAGTTTTGTGTATTTCCTTGGGAGATAATTTTCTAAGGGCCAAGCTACATAATCTATGCACTGCCGGGACTCTTAGATAATTGAAGTTATCTACTTGCAGCTCCAAGAGGTCAATAGAAGAACGCAGCTGCAGGTTGATTTGTGGGGTTCCACAGCCTTGGAGCAGTAAGGGCTGTATGCAGACATGCAGCAGAGAAGCCTTCCAAAAACTTGATTAGGGCACCTTTCACATAAAAGAACGTGCAACTATGGCAAAAGCAGCACTCAAAAATCATGGGTGTGATGCCAGTTAAGAGTGAAAGTGGTGGCACTAGGAAATAAATAAGCTCTCTAAACTACTGACAGTGCTAGCATATTACCCTTTAAGTGCTTTTTGCACAGTCTCCTCTACCCTGCATCCCAGTAGGATGAGCTAGTGCAGTTGGCACTATCAACCAGACACGGTTTTGAATGCTGTATTTGTTTATGTGACCCTCCAAAGTTATAAACCAAGTTCATGTAATTTTGTGTGCATCATTCAATCTTGATTTCCCCTTTCATCAGAGAGAAGAGGAAGAAGACAGGAAAGCTCTCTCAATGCCAGCACCTCACTTTCTCCTCCTCTCAGTCTTCACAATTGCATCTTTCTAAATTACAGGTTTCAACTGAAAGTAAATACTCAATGCATTCAAGATCTTAAAAAAAAAAAAAAAAACAACAAACCCCATACTATCTGTCCTAAAAGAGCTTTCATAAATCACACTAATAAAGCAGGACAATGAAACTGGTTCAATTGCTATTTCTTAGGGCATTGAACACATTTCATGAGATACTCTATCATCTCAAACACAAATTTATCATCCAAACAAGAAAAATCAAAATCCAAGCACACACCTACACCCCTTAGGAACCTCAATCTACACAAGCTCTTGTGACAGTAGAAAGCTGCTGTGTCTTACAGTGATGAATGCATCTTTTAATTCAAGTGTTTAATTTGAAAAAATCATTAAGCTTGCTGAAATTATCTACCAAGGAGGAAAAGCATCAAACCTTCTGGTAGCCAATAAAACCCCGACAGATAAAGTGCATCTATTTGGTAAAATAATAGCTATTGCAACTGGTTTGGGCACACCTACCTGGATATACCCAAGCTAGCTGTAGTCTGTACAAACCAAGGACTTCTCCCCTTTTCCACTGCTGCCAGAACTGCTATGCATAGTCACTTACTGTAACAGAAACACATGCTTGGGAATAATTACTAAAAGAACACCTTACTCTGTGATTTTCACCAGATATTACTTTACGGATTAATTCAAAGCATAAAAGCTAACGATAGTATAAACTATGGCCTGAGGCGTTTTCTCTTTGGAAAGGCACTTGCTATGTGCGGACACACCTTTCCTGCATCTCCCTTATTTATAATATTCATTTATCAAAGAAACAAACCCACTCTTGTTTTCTGGATACAGGTACTGCAGAGGGTGTATTAACAAGCAGCTTTTTGGCTCTGTCTTACTCAAAGGAGCAATATGCTGAGGATAACACACAATTTTGTTTTCTATGTAATTTCACATTGTAGTTCTAGTAAAGAACACATTTAAACTGGTATCTTCAGTTCTATGGCTTCTTAATCCTAGGTGGTTGTGGTTTTGTTTCTTAATGTCTACATTATATATGCATTAGTACCAGAAGCTAAGAAAGAATAAGAGTCTTCTGAATAATTCTTTACTCAGAATTATGGTTCATCACCTTAACTTGTGGTTTGCCTTTCAGCATACACAGAATGCAGCATTTCTTATCTTCATCATTTACAGAGGCTACGCCATCTTAAACAGAGACTACCATCTCCCATGATAACAGCTGCTTTTAAACAAGCAGATGAAAATGCTTCCGTAAATATAACTTGGTTTGCTGTGGGGTTTTTTTATTTGTGGGTTATTTGGTGGGTGGTTTTTGTTTTCAAATCCACATGACAGCAACTGTGTAAATGTGAAGTTATGTTAAAGCACTCATTGCTCCAAGGAAGAAAACCAAACCCAAAACCAAAGGAAAATTCAGCTAGAGCTTATTAGCATTACACTGATTATTTCTGATGGTTGATTGCTTAAAGAAAAGTATTTTTCATTATAATTTTTAATTCTAAGATTTACACTTTCAAAGAGACGCATGTGTAACTTTTCTCAGATACTGGAGTTCTAGCTATTATATTTCTGGAGGAATAGCTTTAATACTTATATCTGCTATGAGCAAATAACATTGCATTGCAAATAGCAAGTTTAACATCTCACAGAGACATACGCCATATACTTAGATTTTTAATTAGTTAACTAGACATGCCATTAACCATGCTCTTCCTTCCTTGGGTACAACATTTTGTTTACTATCCCGAAAATAAAGTGTTGCAAAGACTTGAGAACTTGAATTTTGGTACTTACCAGCTGGAAACCTAACAGCAGTTCTGTGTATTCTGTCATTGGCTTTTGCTACTGTTGAAAAACCACATTTATAACCAGGTTGTGACCCTGCTCCTCCTTACCACCAGTCTAAAACAAGAGAAGGGATCCAATTCAGCTGTTCCAAGGCAAGTAATTCTGGCAAGTGAGAATTCTGATTTGCGAAGAACCTTATGCAATTCTGCAGAACCCTACATATAACTGAGCTGAGGGCTATAAAGATGTCAGATACTTGATGTATTACGATTCAGTCTGCGTTATTCTTTCAGCTACAAATTCCTGTAAGGTATCATGGAAGGAGGTATAAAATAATATGAAATATTTAAACCAGCAGATGAAGATAGGACTTACCAAAATATTAAGAAGCTGCTTTATTCACTCAACTAAAAATATATACATATTTCTAGGGTTTCTAGAAAGATAAACTAGTTTAAATTTTGGGTATGCATGTACCTACATACCTGTTTATGTATATGTATAATCACGCTATAAACATGGACTGATTTAACTGAATATTTTATTCTCTTTTTCACACTCACATCTCACTGAAGCTCCAACTACAATTAAAACCAAAAAAGGAACAGATTAGTGAACCCAGGACAGTTTCTTAAGATTTCAAGCCTTCAAGTTCCTACTCTTTAAATACACAAAGAGAAGATGAAACACAATAGCTGTGGCTTGGGTTCTGATTTCAGTTGCACCTGCATGAATTGCTGAAATTTAAGAGTTATTCCAGATCCATGCTGGAGCAACTAAGACCTGGCTCTGCATTTTGAATGTCATCATGTACATTTTTAGAGTCATAGTGGAAAATGTTATTATGGCCACCAAAACAAAACATTAAAGGCTGATAATGTCCTTGCTGCTAAAGCCAGGCAACCCACTGCAGCATTATCTTTCATGCTGCTTCTAAATTAATTCTCTTAAATGCACCAGTCAGTTTTCATGTAAAGCAGGGCAAAAGACTTTAGAGAAGCCAAATACCTTACATACAAAGATTTACTGCTAGGAAAATTATACGTCCTAAAACTAGAGTAACATATATCAACAGAAAGTAACCACCAGTGTAGGAATATAAAAGGAAGGTCTTTCAGCTAAAGGTCCGAACAAGGACCTTTGTATTCTTGTTCTGTCACCAAAATTTAAACAGTGTGCATGCAGCAATTAAGGCAAATGGCTTTCAAATCCCCCTTTTTTAAGGAAAAAAAACAACTGCATAGTATTTTGTGTTTAAATAATAATACATTCTACTGAAAAAATCATTATTCTGTTAAGTTCAGTAAAATGATCTAACGATTATTGATATGCAGTTCAGTTTTCATTAAATATCTAGTTTTAAACTGTAGGTTAAACGCTGAGGTTGCATACTCAATAAATGATGACAAACTCTATTCTGGCATAAAGGCAAATACTTGTATTTCATTAACGTAAACCAATTACCGTAGTTTCTGTATCATTAGAGTTTTAGTATGAAAGGCACTATAAAACTAACTCATAACAAACTACCTATGAATTAAACCCAAGTTAGCATGCAGAAAATAACACATCCCCCAAATGAAAAGCTTAGCAGTATTAGCAGAATGGTGGCACCCACTGTGCACCATACAGATGGAGGAGAAATAAAAAATAAAAATAAGGAAGTCTTGCATGAGAAGTAATGTTTTAACAGCCTTAGGAAAATGGTGAATCTCCTCAACAGGGAAACTCTTCACTGCATTTAAGAAAATAACATTTTAATTGCTATGCGTGCAGAGTTTGCAGCAGCTCAGTACATCTATCTAATGTAGTCACTTGTTTCTTAGGTCTGTCTGCTTTTGACTGCACACACTGCAGATCCTGTGCATGTCATGTGAGAAAGCTTCCAGAAAGGAGAAGAGATCTTTACTCAGCCTTCTAGGTTTGTGTAAGTGTATCTCAATGGTTAAGACTCAGGATCTTCCTTCACACAGCTTGCTTATAGGTCTATGCACAGGTTTTCCTACCTACAAGAGTTTTACTTACCCAAGCAACATATGAAGTTAAGAAATTACTAAGCTATATAATGGAAATTAAAATGGAACCAAAACTCCAAGTATTTTACAATAAGAAACCTTGATGAACCAAGATACTGTAAGTAAGATTTCGTGTGTATTTTGAAAATGTGGCTGAAATTCACACAGATAACTCTGCCTTCATATGGCTATTTGATTGCTTTTTTTGAAGTGTATTCATACCTAGCCCAAGTGCCCAAGTTAGAAGTGGGACAGCAGTTTTCTCAGCTGACATTTTCCTCAGGTGTATATAGTGCACTCAGCTGTATTTATTGGTTATTGAGTGTTGGCTTCACCCATAGCTCATAGAATCATAGAATAGTTAGGGTTGGAAAGGACCTTAAGATCATCTAGTTCCAACCCCCCTGCCATGGGCAGGGACACCCCACACTAAACCATGGCACCCAAGGCCTCATCCAACCTGGCCTTGAACACCGCCAAGGATGGAGCATTCACAACCCCCCTGGGCAACCCATTCCCATGCCTCACCACCCTCTCAGTAAAGAATTTCTGCCTTATATCCAATCTAAACTTCCCCTGTGTAAGTTTGAACCCGTTACCCCTTGTCCTGTCACTACAGTCCCTGATGAAGAGTCCATCCTCAGCATCCTTGTAGGCCATGAAGCAGGTTGGAACAGTCCTGTAACATCCTTAAGATAAAAACGAACTGTAAACCAGGCTAGGTTGGAAACATCATGTCTACTTACACTTCAACAGTAAATGATGCCAATGCCCATATGCAAGAAACCTTGACAAACAAATGCCTTTTTGCCCAAATGTTACTCCTGCCTTCAGTCTTCACTGAGCAACTCTCAATGACACTCTGTGTTCAGTCCCTTTCAGACTGATGACTTACTTGTTTCACAACAAACTACAAGAGATGTAAGTGGTTTTGTTGCCTTTGACCAAAACAGGCCAGCACATTCAGGTTCATGATGGAACACCACAGGAAGCAATGCCAGAGGCCCAGGTCCACCAAGGCACATCAGGTTTTACCTAACCCTTTGGTACTGGATTACAGCACACGTACTCCTTTGGCTGATCTCTATTTCTACCCTAAGGATATATACTACAGGATCAGGTGCCTCTGAAGTACCACAAAACATGCTATTTA
Source organism: Psittacula echo (assembly GCF_963264785.1). Taxonomy (NCBI): domain Eukaryota; kingdom Metazoa; phylum Chordata; class Aves; order Psittaciformes; family Psittacidae; genus Psittacula; species Psittacula echo. The sequence continues at coordinate 1,253,777 of NC_137736.1, read as the reverse complement.
ATCCAACGGGCATTGTAAAATAACTTCCTGTCAATGTATAGTTAGTATAAAAATTCACCCATTTCCACAGAAAAATCTGAAATTCAACTGATAGTGACAACTCTGCGCGACTTTTCTAGGGCATCATGACATACCAGCATAATATATCTGAGGAATAACTAAACTGAACCAACAGAACAACCATTTTTCAAGCGATTCTTTCAATTATTCTATATGTGCTGTAAGGTGAGGTATGAAATCATAAATTGCTTCTGAGATTCTAAGCTATAGCTTTAACCACAATCAGGAAAAAAAAGGAAGTTGTAATTTGGCGCCCAACTGTGAACACAAAAAAGCATTTTCTGTTTCGGAAGAACAAAACAGATTTTGCTTTCAGCTCACTCTTCATAAAACATGAGGTGGGAAGAAACAGCTTTGAACTGTTGCTTGTAAGTGTCACTTGGAGGCACAGCTCATTAGAAAATTAAACCCATAATACATTATATTAGAAACGCAATTCCAGGTCTCCTAGGTATTAACCTCATGTACTAAACAATTTAATTTGACTGGGCTGCCTGTCACAGAACCATGTAAAGCAAGATTCTGCAACTTTTCCACTATAGCACACTGATCAGTTCTTATAACAACTTACTGCTATTTCACTTACATAAAAACTCACTGTTTGCAAATCCCAGAATTACTCCTCTTCAGTTCTTCTATATTTTCTCTTCAAAACTCACGACAGCAAAAAAGCAGTCAGCAGAGTAGTGTTAAATCACACATATAATCTACTTGATTTTACAGAGCTGTCAGCATATTTTTTCTCTGTTATTACAGATTTGCAATCTTCCATACTGCTCAGATAAAAGACACCACAGTTTCTCTCTGCATTTCAATTGTGAGCATTGTTAGAACTTTTATTATAGCAGCATGAAACAACAAGACTCAGCCTTCACCCTACCAGGCGTTACACATCTCTGGAGGCAGACTGCCACAAACACCTTGCCAAACAAGCAAATAGCATAGAGAAATTATTAAAAGTAAAGTACTTCTTCTTCCATCTCTTCCTCACACCCTCCCCACGCTTAAAGTAGCCGTGGAAACAGGATCCAGCAAGCAGACACCAATATGCTTTTTAAGTGAGGAGCTGTACCAAGGGGCTGGAAAGTGAAGCTGTGCATCACTGCTACTGGGTTCTTTAGTTTGGCAAGAGACCTTACATAGTAGGCACACCACTGCAGAACAGGTCTCACCTGCAGGTAGGAAGCTGGAAACCTCACTCTTTAAGATGGTTTTTCTCAAGTCAAGGCTTGAAATTGTGGAAAGGTGCAGGCTCACCTGTTACCAGTGACCAGAGACTGAAATCACCTTCACCAACAAGATTAATCCAGGAATGCAATTCTAAATATGCTGTTTCTGTAGTACCTTGGTTGATTTATTTTAAGTGATGAAAAGGCACCTTGAGGGAGATGGGAAAGGTAAGAGGCAGGGACAGCTTTCTGATAGGGACAGCACATTTCACAGATTCAAGATATTTTAAACCCCATAATGTCCAGGGCTTGCAGCCACAAGTTCTGTGATAGCACAGAGACCCACTCTGGAGGAGTCCAGTCAGACAAAATAGACACCAACAGCAACAGCTATTTCATGCTTCTCTAGGTCTGGCTTACACAAATGACACCTGTAAGGTCTCCTGTTAGCAAACCCACACAGATGCTTCCACCAAAGGCTGCTGAAAAATTAAGCATTAGGAAGGATGAACAGTCTACATCCTTTGGTGCAGGGCAATTAGCTTTAAGCGATTCAATAGCATACCCAGTGATGTACCATTTTGCTCTACAGTGATAAGCACCACAGGTATCTACATGACTTTTAAGACACATTGATCTCATCTTTATGATTTCAATAGGAAAAGTGCACAAAAGGGAAGCACAGCTGGTAAAGCTGTTTCTGGACAATAGACAATAAGTAAATTACCCTATTTCTAGGGAAGAATAAGCAGGAGAAACTACAGAAGAATAAACCTTAAAAGCCACAGACATACATGAATTCAGTTAATCATTAACAAAGAGCATTTATAAATCAGACTCCTTCTCAAAAACCTTAATTCAATCAGAAATATATTTCTGCATAAGCATGACAGAACAGCCATTAGCATAGATTTAGAGAGTCAGTATTGCTTTTGGGGTGATCAAAGTGCCATATAATGGAGAAACCTAATTTCCTGACATTTCTTTTCAATCACACTCTGAGGACATATCCAGCTCAGCATCCCAAGGTTAAGCAAAGCAAATTGCACAGCTATTTATGATTATTATGTCTCTGCACAACATAACCCCTAAAATTCCATTGCTACGGGTAAGTGAAATTCTACAATGTGGTGCAAACCTATAGAATAATTTACTAATTATATTAAAATAGCAAGTAATATATTTAGGGACAGGAAAAAAACCCAACCCAAACCAAACGCCATCGCAACTCAGCAAATTCAAACCTGCAAGTTGCCGTACTAAAAAAAATACACAATTTTTTTCTTATTATCTGAAGCTCTCTCGGGTTCCTAGAAAAGAGAAACCAAAACCCTTCTACGTATTTAAAAATGTTTTTTTTTTTTATTCAAAACTTTTGAATAAGGATTTTTAATAAGATACTGGAAAGAACTTAACCTTAGTTGTGGAGTCCTTCTGCTTGCTCTAGGAATTTAGGCCTCTTATCTTAGAAAACAAAGCGAACAGAGCCAGCTGAAGAGCACAGACCCTTCGGTGTATGTCAAACAGACACAAGTGCTGTAAACTAAGACCATTTTCCTCCAGCTTTTGAAAGGCAACATCAAGCAACTGCCCGTCCATGCCAGGATCCACAAGACAAGTTGTTGATAGCTACAATCCCCACACTTCCCTCACTCTTCTCTTTTCCTGTCCAGCTGGAGAAAACTACAGAGTGTCAAGTGTTCCCTCTGTGTGTATGTACAGTAAAAGTTCAGGATATAACTCAGCCCTCATTTCCCCAGCTAAACCTGAATTGGCCTCAACTCCATCTGGAAGAAACACATGATGGGACATTAGAGGGGATCTAAAAACCACAGAGGGGGCCCAATATAGATCTAACCCATGTGCTTCATCACTACATCTGTCTCTCAGCATAATCTCACTGCACCCTAAAAACAGTGCTACAAAGGTAAGCTGTATAAATGCTTCTTTTCTTTTTAGCCCCTTGTAAAACATGCCTGAAATCCTCCGTGTCATATTAAGCAGTCTAAGGCCCATCGCACAACTTTTAAAGGGGACCAAGTAACAATTTCTTTACTTCACTTACCTGCATTTGTTGTCATGTCTGCCAGGAGCAACATTAATGCTCCCAGTGCTCCTTTTGGTTTTTCAGTTGTTGCTTGCAAGCCTAAAATACTAACAGTAACATGCTCTAAAAAGCTAGCTCTTGCCCAGTACAGAAGCAGCACCCCCAATTCTGGTGTGCATCACTTACAACTTTGTTTTATACTGAGGTTTTCAAAAGAGGTGGGAATACAAAGCATGACCAGAAGGCTAGTTAAACATACATGTTGAGTTTTAGCCAACTCTGGGTGAATATGTACCCACTGTGCACCTTAAAGAGACTGGAGAATCACAGACTTATAGAAAAGGCTGGGTTGAAGAAGGCTTTGGAGGTCTTCTAGCCTAACCTTCTGTTCAAAGGAGGAACCAGATCAGGTTATTCATGGCAAAGTAAATTCTTAAATATTTATAGTGAAATACTGGTTTTATCCATTTCTCCTTTTCAAACTAGGTAACAAGAGTAAAAACACTCAAACACCAGACAGGTGTTGACTTAAATGGTGGTCTTCCATTTTGACCCATTTTCATTTAGTAAATCTTTCCACTTAAGGAATAAGAACTTCTAATGTAACTTCAAAACAGAAACTAAAAGCAAGGTTAAAAAGATGCTCCAAACCCACTCAGTATCTTCCTGCTCTAGAGTTTTAGAACAATATGGAGATAACACCACCAATAAAGACACAGCTCCACAGACTTGAGCAAAGCATCCTAGAGACCCTGTATTCCAGGTGCCACTGAGTGCAAAGCCCAAGCCACAGCATTGTTTCCTAGTCAGAGAGAGGAAAAAGATGCTTACCTGGTTTATAATTACTTTGAGACAGTGGTGACTGTACTCAAATACCTTTTTTAGGCTTGGGTCTGTCTAAAGCTTACTGACATCAATCAACTTCAATAAGTGTCAGATCAAATCCACACCTGAGAATACAAGCAACTTAATAAAGGCTTTGTCAATCTCAAACTTTAGTCAAGAAGCAGCTGGACATGAACTAGAGAGGTCAGGTTGTTCTTTTAAACTTATAAGGATCTCCTTTCAGGACCAGAACAAACATTTTGAGGCCCTTAATCCACAGTTAAGGTTAATCTGTTTTAACAAAATCCTAATCAGCTAAGATGTACCAGATATTGATGAGAAGAGAAGCAGAACATGGTCTAGTTTAACTGAAGGGCAAATGAACTTTTTATCTGAATCCTGGAACACTAGAAAAATGACAAACGAAAGCAGGAATATTTGTGTCCTGAAGAGTATGGGAAGATCTGAAACACTAACTCTGAGCAGAACAGGTACCTACAGTAAAGGCACTTGGAAAAAGAAGAATAACAACCAATCAAGACTGGAAGGCTCAAAGGGTGGTTCCATTAAGAAACTCAAAGTCAGATTAAGACCACAGGGAAGAAAGATCTTCTGAATGTCAGTTTTGTTAAAAAGAGTATTTTAAGAGGAAAAAAAAAAAATAAAATAAAGAAATGTGACTTCAAGTTGTGAAAGATGGCTTTCTTTCCCCCTGAACTCTACATCTGATTGCTAAAATAGGTGCTATTTGCACTTTAAGTAGCCACCTGTATGGATTTTATCAAAGACATTTAGTGGGAGACAAGGATCACCATCTACTTCATAGGAAGAATTATGCCAGTAGTGTAAGACATGCCTAGAAGGCCAGTCTCCAAAACACATGACTAACAGCTGTAAGGGCATTTCATCTACTACAGCTGTGATTAACTGTTCTGAACTGGATGCTGAGCAGCAAGAGAAACAGAATCTGCAGCCAAAAGAGGAAATAAAGAACTTAAAGTTTTATTGTGAAAGAAATCTTTCTGTACCACATAGGCAGACAGGACGCAATCTATACCATCAAGTGTGTATGAAGAAATGCCTCACTTGATTTGTATCATAACCTATCACTAACCATAGTATCTGTTATGGTAAGAGACAATGTTTCTTGTAACAGAAACAGCAACAAATCAAATGAGACATCTACAAAATAATTATGAGGAACAAAATACTAATTTACTATTTAAGTAATGTCACTCCAAAGCAATCTGAAATGTGATGTTCTTGTTACTCAAGGTTCCTCTCATGAATACCATAGAAATAAGCAGATAGAAACATATCATCAGCAAAAACATACCACTTAAAAATGGTAAAGAAGAAGAAGCAACTGAATAACAAGTGGTTAGGTACCAAAACAATTTAACTGATGAGGTTTTTTGCCTGAATCGAATGTGATTCAATCCCAAGCATAGGCAAAATGAACAGATGCCAGGAAAAATTGTTTCATGCTATACAACAAAATTTCAAAGAACATTGAAAAAACCTTCTTCTGACTCTATTAAATCACCAAAAACTTTAAGAATCTTAAGCTTCTCAATCTGTAAAGAGACTTTTGGGTAAGCCATTAAAACAGTCTGTATTAAGTTTTTCATAAAAAATTACTGAAACCAGCATATCTCATGTATCTGTCAAAACTGTGGTTTAGTAGGGTGGGTTTTGTGAATGTTGTTGCCTGTGTGTTTCAGCAAGGTCAAGATCTTCTTTTTCCTAATATACAAATTAATTCTGATTCATGAACAGTCCTTGAGCTGTACAAATATGTTGTTTCTAGCAGTATCTGAAGCATACAGAAAATCTACAATAAAAATGCAGCTGAACACAATACCACTCTTGCCTTTTCTGTGCGTGCTGTAAAATTGCCATTTCAACTCCTCCACAAGTGGTTTGAGCTACACCCTTGCTTTTCTCACTTTAAAAAATAGGTATTATCAAGGCTAAGTATGCATCTCAAATTTTACTGATATTCTGCATGCTGATGTAAAGCTTGCCTACCATTTTGTTATTGAAACACAGAGTCACGAACTCATAAACTCGGGATATTTATCATGCTGTATATTTTTGTAACCCCCAACAGAACCATCTACAGCCATTTTATTACTCCAAGAAAAATAATAGAGCAGTAATCTCAGGTACAACTAATCTCACCTGGTTAATTACCTCAACTGAAATTACCTTCAGTATACGCTTTTATACCACTCTAGCAACATCTTTATGCTCAGATAAGAGAAAAAGGCTCTTCTAGGGAACTAATAACAAATAGTCTTCCTTACAGGGAATCATGCCCTCTTTACTGTGAGCAAACACAGGCTAGACAGGTGGCTGAGATGTACACATGCCCAAGCAGTCAGAGAAAGTCCTGTGACTACTGTACTCAAAGAAAAACAGATTAAAAACAAGCAAACAAAAAAACCCAGGAACCACCACCACCAAAAGCTAACAGAAAGAAAGCAGTCATTACAGAAGTTGTTAACTGAAGCTGACAGTCAAATACACTGTGCACAAGCTTACGACGCTTGCCAGCCCTGCCTTGGATGCTGTGCACCATTTACACACCTGAAGGTACCAAAAGTCCTCCCTGCATAACAGGGCTACCCAGTGAACCCACACTCAACTACTGCTCCAGATTTACTCATACAGCAGACCTCCTCCCTTGGCTGTGCAATCGTACAACTATGAGTATCCGACGAGGGTCACATACACAAAACACCACTACAGTATTATGAAGCCTGAAAGACTGTTCACTTATTTACCAGGGTTTGGTTCTCACGCTTGTAAAAAAGCATCCTCATTTCCATCACACTCATGCTGATATTGTAGAGTCACTTGTTTGGAAGCTGAAATGCTGAATAAACAGTTTCACCATTTTACAATCTTTGCAGACAAAAAGTAAAGGTTTCTAGTAAAAATGCTGACATGAACTTGCTTCAAGCGCTACCAATACCTTTAAAGTTACACAACTAGGAAAAAAAAATACGCATTTGCAAAATCATGTAATAGATCAGTGTTGAGAATATTACTTTTCACTGATATCTGATGGATTTCTTTCCTCAAACACCAGCAGATATTTCCCCGACATCCAATACAGAAGAGAATGCTACCCAGGCATTTCAGCTAGTCTGTGGTATTAAAACATTCAAAGCATTTACAAGATGTAACAATGCCACCTATGTATAAAACAATGTCGTTGAGACATCCAGATTAAGTAAATGATATATAAAGATTTTCTAGATATCTCAACTTAACACCTCCATAATTCTTGAAAGACATTATTACCCTAAATCACCAAGATTAAAAAAAGAAGTACAATTTTCTATGTTACTTCTTGAAATTAATATAATCACTTCAATTAATCATAACTGGAATTACTAACACCATTTTGCTGTCAGCAAATATCAGAGGAATTTCGTGGTGGACTTTCATGACACAGATTTGGCCCTTACAAGAAGTAAATAAATGTTGTAAAGTAGATCAAAAAAATATATATTACATTTATCATTTTAAGACAAGAATTAAAAATGTATGAACTGATTTTTCAAAGGAAAGCGTGTTCCTGTGAGAAAGATAGGATTAAAGAAACAAGTCCTTTCTGCTATTCACTGCTCTTTAACACAGGAGAAAAGTATTTTTGTTTTCTGTAACTCACAGAAAGAACAGAAAAATTCTGTTTCAAAGGAAGAATCTCAATTCTTTCCTCACTTGTTTTCAGACAAAGTTTACCCAGGAACATTTTGGTGTGACAAGCAATTTCAAGAAAATAGATTATTATCTACCTCTTTTTATCTATCATCCCAAGCAACATTGTCATCCTTCACACGCTCTCCCTTACGCATTGTAAGCTGCTATCTTTCACAGAGCTACTGGCTCTTTTCCATTTCTTCATGATCTTCTCCAACTGATCTAGGCTCTCTTTCCCATACACATGGCCTTTCAAATTTCCTAGCATTTCTTCAATAAAAGATCACCCTAACTGATTCGGACTGAAGACTATCTCTCAAAGCAGGGAAGAGCACTGGGACTTCCTTTGAGACACTGCCAAGAAACTTCTAGTTCCAGTGTTCAAATGAGCTATTGTCCATCTCAGTCTGAGGTCCTACTGTAACAAACCTTATTTTGCAGACTGTGCTAACACAACACCCGAGCATGTTTGTTTTGCTATTGAGTCAGTATTACTTGAACCAGTACTCTCTGCCCTTTAGGGGGAAATAAAGGGATCTGCATTATTTACTAACTCAGTTATTCAGCTGCCTCAGAATATCAAGATCAGATATTTGGATGGATACCTAGCTGCTCTACGGGACAAAGAAATTAGCTGCTATCTACTCATCTGGGGGATGCTTACAGGAATTTCATCTTCTTACATATCACAGCACAGACTGACCAACTGTTGTCCCTGACATCAGTAACTGGATAAACTTTATTAACCAATATGTGCCCTGTCACAGGGAAGGATAAATGCTGCCGTTCTTTTCCTTTGGTGAGATCACGAAAGTAACATGCAGAAATTACTGGCTTTCCATCCTCATACAAGCATAGGTAACTCCTGTGATACCATGTTGTTAACTCTGCTTAACCTGATGGCAAAGAAAAATATTGATGGGATGAAAATGGATTTTACATACCCTAACCTATGTCTTCATTTTCTTCCTAAATCAAACGTAACAATTGAAGTATTTAAGCATAAACTGTACTAACATCCAAGGATCAAGGTTGGAAAAAAGTAGAGTTAGTGAAAATTATATCTATGTACTAAGTTCACTGGACAAGTTCTCTCTCCAGAGTTTTATTTTTCTGCTCTATACCTTTGCAGTCATTTTGTGAGAACTCCATCTAAGCCAAGAGCAAACAAATTGTCCTTATGACTGCTGTATTTTACATCCCTTCTGCAGTACAAAAGCTGACTCTGTAAGGTACGTGACAACAGACCATAAAAGTTTACAGGCATGGCTTTACCCTAGTTGTCTTCCACTGCCACATGCAGGCTTTAAATTCTGCAGTTGAGGTGCAGCATAAAAGCAATTTCTCCCAGAAGGGTTATATGCACAGAGGAGTGGGCTTTTTCTTCTGAGTCTTGGAGAAATCTTGAGTGCAAGACAGAGGATAATCACAAAGGCAGACAGAGGGCTTTTAATTTTTATTGGGTAGGTAACTGTTTGATAGTCAACTCTTTATGGCCATTAAAACAAAACATTTTATTTCAAAATCAAGACACATGCTCTTGAACATGAAATGAGAGCAAACAGACTAGAGGCTAACTCTGCCACTCCCCTCCCCTGCAATTCCAATACCATAGGAAATGCTTAAGCCAGAGTAGAGAAGAGACAGTACTCTACAGAGACTTGAGACACAGATGTCTTCCCTTATCATAAGAAATCCAGACTATAAGAATTCTAACTTCACATGGCAATTTAAAAAACTAAGTTTTGGGGCAATTTTAAGTGCATTGGTTGTTCCCTGAGAGATGCCAAAAGGCAATTTAAGAAAAAAACACGGCATACTTACTGGCTTAGTAATATGTGATCTGGTCAGAATTAGGTTTTGCATGCAGCAGGACTACCTGAGTTATCAGTTCTTCAAGATACAGCTGTCCAAAAGCCCTCAGGCTATTCTGCTGGTGAACTTAAAAAGCATAACTAATCCTGGCTGTGTTTCTGGTCAGGAAGCACTTACTTGCCTAGCTCTATCTGACAGGAGACAGAGGAAAAGCATTAGGTCACAGAAGCATCAAGAGCTTCAGTGGAGAGTCCTTTGTTGACAGTTTTGCTTTCCAATCCCTTTATACCATATTGATCTACCCACTGCCCCTTCTCTTCTCTGTAGACTAGATAATGCCATACTTCCTCCCCAAAAAGTTCCAAAACTAAAGTGGGAAAGGCACGTAAGAGCAGACAACTCATCCGGTCACATTCCCTGTTCCTCCTGCCCTTTGCCCTTCCCAAGCAACAAACTAGATGCTCTGAACAGAAAGCAAGCCAGTAAGTTTTGTACAGATGTCTCTGTTCCACCCCTCAAAAGTGCATACACACATTCAAAACAGAGGCCAAGGCCAGAGGTTTCACCTGAAACCTCTAGAAAATAGCTCTGGAGAGATTAATATTAATTAATTACACCTTGCTTAATAAATCCAGCAGACAACATGACACATGTTACACTTGCTTCAACAATGCTAGAGAAAGAGAATTAGCTGACCAAAGGGAAAAAATTGCCACTTCATCCATTTTCCATTTCAGATTAATTGCAAAACGTTTACCAGTATACTGTAAAAACGCTGAAGTCAATATAAAAACCCGCACATGTAAGGACCCCCAGGTATTTTGATATTTAATTTCATACCATTTTATTTCTAAATAACAGAAATTGTTAGAATGAATCAGATTACAGGCATTTCTGCTACATCTATATAAGCTACCTAAAAATAGTCCTGTTACCATTTTCTATTTTTCAGGCACAGAAGCTGAACAAAATAAGAGAAAAACAACCTGTTTAACAGAGGTTCAAGCTTAGAGAGTCTCAACTTCTTATCTAGCAAAGTAATGAACTTGCAAGTTAACACGAAACGTTAAAGGCCATATCAGACCACAGTTCAGCCTGTTTATACACAAGGCCACCAGCCTGACAGACACAAACATTTCTGCAAACATCTCAAGTCACTGGCTTAGTATCAGTGGGACCATCAAGCAGGAAAGGGAAAGACCTTGGAAGTACCAGGCTACACAACACAGGGAGGCAGCATCTCTTTGGCAACCTAGGTATCCTCAGCAGTTCCCATTTCCAAAGTAGCTGGAAGAGGAATGCAAATGGTGATTCTATGTTTGTAATTAGCAAAAGGTAAATGTTAAGGATGCTACTTAACAGATTGAAATTTGCAATATTATTGTAATGGGACTTGACCCCACTGCATTGGTTCCAGCAGTTGTCAGGTCCTCCAACTTCACACTCTGTTTCAAATAGAGTAAGCTATTCATTGCTTTCTAAATAGGTGCAACAGCTAGCCTGCTGTGTGTGAAACTTCAGTTCAAAAAGAAGAAACAAAATGACAACCAGAATATTTAGTTAACTTGTCCAAATCACGTAACTCCTAGATTAAAGGCCAAGAATTTGAGAATGCAGGCTTACATGGTATAATACAGATCTCTGAAAAGAAAGCTGGTATAAGATTCTATGAATAATACATGTCTATGTAGAAATAATGCCATTTACGGTGCCAAATTAGTTTTCCAGCTTACACTATCGAGCCCTTGGGAAAATCTTGCTCCAGTTATTCAAAATCATCATGATTCACCTTTGGCAGATGCTTAGCAAGTGAAGTACAACACTTGGTACTTTATTTCGATGTTGAATTCAGATGAGAGTGAGATACAGGAACCAAAATACACAGCTTCTTCAAAGCAGCACTCCTGAGCAATAAGGTAAAAATCACTGGCACATTTAGAGAAGAGTCTATTAGATAAGAGTACTATTTATTGTCTTTATTGATGATATTTCTTATTGCCTTTAGTGATTCTATTTCTTACTGCAATTACCAACAACTTCTCAGTAAGATGCTGAAACAAGGAAAGCTTCAGGAGTGCGAATTGAGCAAGTGACAAGTTACAGTAAGACACGTCAAGCTTTCTACCACAGAAACTTTCAAACTCTACCCTCTAAGTTACTTTTGTCTGAAGAAGTAAAGTCCAAAACCAGAAGTCCCTGGTCAAAAACCCGCAGGAAAAATACCCAAACACCCCAAACACAAAAACCACCAAAGAAATAGGCAATCCAAAGAACTTCGTTTTTCCTTCCTTCTCTCAGAAGGACAAAGCACAATACCTGCCAATATAACAGTTTATTTCAATGAAACTACCCAGATGATCTATTTACTAGTGAAAGTATGGGCTTACGAAGACCCCTGCAGACGAAATACATCGAAAAGGTGTATATGGTTTTCCTTATATTGATGTTTTCACATACAATGTTGTTGGACAAAGGCATAAAGAACTTATGGCTGGCATAACGAGTGACAACATTATGATTATACATTGATATGTAAAATAGAGGCCACACTACAAAGAGATCAATAATTTAGAGCATTCTCCTGACCAAAAAAAAAAAAAAAAAAAAAGCTGTCTTAAAGAGTAAAAAAAGGATATGGGATATGCAGTATGCACGAGTTCTTCACCTTGTCTGCTTTAAACAATTCAAGTGGCCTCACCTAAGTCATCAATTTTCTGAAAAACACACAACTGAGAAATGGTTCCCTAATAAAAATGCTGAACATTAAGTCCTAGTGCTTTGCATTGTCATTCATACAGTCATTTTTATGAAAGTGGACTTCTCTACATTGAGAATTCAAGAGTCCTATTACAGCTCCCTGCAGAGAGTGTACCCTTAGAGGTTTGCTTTCAAAAGCCAGATACCATATTGTATATTCCCTGCTGACAAGAAGTCAGTCAGAGTCTATTACATCACTCTTCAAAGAGTGGTAAAGGAAATGCATGCAAACCCCTGAAGTGATGTGATAAATGATTCTGTTAGTTAGTTTGGCACCAGTGTGTCTGGTATCCAATACTTATGATACACAGCAAACCAAGTACAGAGTATTAGATTCCTGCTATTTTGTGTCAACAAGAAATGAATGCAGTGACACAAGCTTTTGTAGTAAAGTATGGGAGGAGAGAAAGTCAGAGAAGAGCACAATACATTTCCCAAACAAGTAAGGAAATCACTGAATTGTGTTAGCATTATGTATTACTAACAGGCTGCCATTAGGAACAAAAAGTCACAATTCAGAAAACTAACTCCAAGCATATCACATTGCACCAGCATAACCCAGTTTTCAATTGTAATTTACTATTAGACAAACTTCCCAAAGCAAAGGAGGTAAAAAGATCTTTTCTTATCTTAAAATACATTTTATGCATTCTGCACATACATCCAATATCAAGACTGTAATCATTGATTGCATCACCAACCAGTTTCTCCTTGTTCATGAGTCACAGATCAGGAAAATATTATCCCTAGCTGGTCCATTAGCATCCATATTAACAAAAGAAGAAAGTAATTCTAAGTGTACTTCAGTATCAATTTTATAATTCTAAGGTATTAAATCCTGTGTAAATTACGGATTTTGTGAAAAATGCATTTAAACTGCCTCTAGACTTAAAAGTCTCTTGGTATTTAAGTGATTTAATGTAGCTACTTTGCTCAGACATATACTTGGGGCCATAAGAATTCAGATACTGAGCTGCACTTCGTAGCAGTGGTCACTGTATCCAGACTTACAGCAGTGATGAGCCTTTGAATGTCTTGAGATAAGTCCACATAATAGAAAAAATAATGTAACAGGAACTTCCAGACTAAGAAATAGTTTGGTATTAAAGCTTGTGACAAAGCACAAGGACATAAAAGACTGAGCTAAAAAAATACTATGATCAGTATTTCACCTCTTTTGACTTAGTTAATCTAAAGCAAACAGATACATGCAATGAATAAAAACATCCACTCTGCAGCATTTCAGTATTAGAAAAATACACACTTGAGCACACAAGTTAAATATTGGCAGAGGGAATCCTGCATTTGAATATATGGCAGTTTTGCAAGTCATGATAGACCCAAAAGAACTAACACAAAGAGTGCCCGATTCTCCTTTTTATTAAATAGCACACTTTTCAATGAGGATGGATAAAGAAGAATATTGCCTTCACAGTTAAAGCATTCTCTAACTAATTTACTACTAGCAAAAGGCTTTCTTAGCCCCCTTTAGATGGCATTGTTTTTTGTGTGACAAAAGGCAACATTCCTACTCTAGCTCAACTTAAGCACCAGGTAGGAGTAATATTGCTCTTATTTAGCAGTGCCATCCTTGGTACTTTTCTTGGGTGAGGCTTCTATTTAACATGCTTAGCTGTCTGATGTATATGACTGCCTGCTAGGAAGAAGACAGATGACCCCTCTATATTACTGTGTAAGGGACCTGCATTGATTTTGCAATACCATCTTTTCACTTTTTCGGTTCACGGTCCAGCATTTTTGTCAGCACTGCCACTTCTCATTCGCTTTCTGAGAAGAACCCCCACTTACTGTTCCACTGGATGAAAGCCACAATGGGTTTTGCTCATCTACAATAAAGAGTCATTTGTGGAGCCTGGTGTCCAGTGCAAACAAAACTCATGTAATCATACCGAGTGGCGTACCTGTCCATCAGCTGAGCCCTAATTACTTTAGCCTGAAAATATCTCAGAGTTGATACACAGTTATCAGCCTCAAGGATCTTAAGTACTTAGAATTTTCTTACTTAACAGAGAACAGTACTATATTAAACCTACACTCATCTGAATTTGTTCCCCTGTGGAGAAATTAAGTCATGTCTGGCTGATTCTCCTTGGAAGTGTAAGAGTAATCATGGAGAGAACCTCAGGGTTTCGGCAGTCTGAGGAGACAGAAGGGAGTTGTGGGACAGACAACATGAAACCATTTGAAAGACACTTCATTGTTTCTTCTGCCTGCTGACGAACGTGCTGAATTAGGAACCAATGTTAACTTGTATAGTCTAACCAACACAGTCCAGACATACAGTAGCATGTCCTGAGTTCAAACTTCTGGGAAAGACCACCCTTGACAACTAAATGTCTGTAAAAGAACTGCATAGAGGAATAGATGACAAATAAATGTCACTTCCCCTTTCCATACCTCCAAGTTGATTTTACCTGCTACATTCTTGCACAGGTATCATTCATTCACACTCCTGTAACCACAGGCTTTGAAGTACTAAAGCATATGTGCCCAAGTGGTCCGGCCAGCATCTCTTGTGCACAACACTGGTTTGAATGTCAGCATCCTGAGTTATCATTCTCAGGTAAACAGTTGGGGTCAACACTTGTTAGAGCACTGTGCTTTGCTTCAAAGTGATGCTTACTTCAGTCTTCATAAATCTTAGGAGAGCTTGCTGTTCACTGGTTATTTCTCCTTGTTTCCTTGAAATAGCTTCCTCATGAGCTAACAGAAAAGAAAAATCACAGAGGTGATATGCTGCAACCTCATTATCATCAGCCTGTTGCCGGCAAAAGACACTGTCATGAGTAGTCACCTACATGGTTGTCTTAGCAAAGTGCAAGGTTTCTGCTCTTGATAAACCATATATTCTTCTTGCTACTAAAAAGGTGTCCTGGGAGCAGTATCCTCAAACTGTGCCTATTATCAAGACAGGCCATTCTTATATTTCTCATACTGCTCTTTCCTTTGGTGCTTCACAGAAACAAACACGTACACAGAGCATTTCCACACCCACATCATTCATGCAACTGTCATAAATTTAAATAAATTCAAAGTATTAAGACTGAAATGTGCAATTTTCCTTCCAAGTTCACATAACTGCTACAAAGTAATCAAGACTTGTCACTTTGAAGCCAGTATTTCTTACATTCCTGGTATTTTGAGAGTCTGAATAACATTGTAGGTGTGTTAAGGCTTAACTTTGACAGATGACTTCTTTGTAAAACCCCAGAACCCCCCTCTTCACTCTCTCCTAGACACCTGCAGGGAACTTCAAAATGTTTTTCACACAAGACATATACAAAGATCCAATACACAAAATGCATCAGTACCTGTGTTTATACCTGCAGTGCCAAGATGAAAACCCCCCATATTAACTACATCTGCAGGTAGCTGGTTTTGTCTCTAGAAAAGGTAAAAAAAAAAATAAATCAATCCTCATATTGTCAGTGTTAGTGAAATACACAACTAGCATAATTGATTTTCACTTTTGTCTTTACCTTCTACTGGTACTTAATAAACATGTGATGATCTTGAAAAGACTTGTAATGATTAAGGCACAAAACCTTTCCAGCATTTATAGGGCACATTGTTTCTATGGGTTTTGTCTATTTTTGAGACTTGCCTCTAGAACTTGCACCTAGACCCTGAAAGGCTGATTAGTTCAATTAAGCTAATAGAGACAAAAAATAAAGCCTATCTCAACCTTCACTTGACATTAACAAAAGTGTTTACATGGCACAGCTCCTGGCTTTCCTAGCCAGCAGAGCCTCTACAACACAACCCATTAATTAAACAGTGCTGAGAAGCTAACACTGAAGGTTACTGATTAATTGTATGTTAGAGCTGTCTCATCAAGTACCCAAGGCAATAAACAAATACAAAGATAAATTATACACTGATTAACACAATTATTTAGTTTTATGTTTAACTGCTTGCTCGCCACACAGCAGACTTGAACTTGAGTAAACAAGGTGGGAGGGTAATCAGGATCACATGCTGTATTTCCCAGCTGGCTATTATGGCTATTTTCCCTTGAAGTAAAATATATTATCATAAATCCCACTTCATGCATGGCCATCACACAGGCATATATGCTGAATAAGCAGCCATACAACATTCACTCATCATGTATTTTTGAGTACTGCTGCTTGCTAATGCACATATCCAAGGGCTTAAATTCAGCATTGCAAACAGCTGCTAGCCTTCATTAAGAGAAAGCAAGCAATCTACTCTAAATATTACAGCCTTAAAAGAGGACAAGATTCAGATTCACAGATGACCATCAGCCTTTTCTCTAATTCACAAGCTCTTTTGTCTAACAGCAAACCCCTGATTTCAAGAACCTTGGCTTCAGTGTTTGAATTTCCAATACCCAAACCACAACACTTCCCCATCTGGTAAGGCTATTTTCATGGCATCATCCCATTAACCCATTTCTCCATTCACCAGGATCAAAGAATGAAAGCTAAAATGTGCCCTCACTCCATAGTTTGGGTTGTTCACATACAGCACTAAAGAAATCTCTGCCTTGTAAGCACTGGGGCAAGTTTACCCTTATCATGGTTCACATAGGATTTTTGAAAAAAATGCTTCAGGAAGGGCTCCAAAAGGAGTAAACTCCAGAATCATACTTATTTTTCCCCAGGTCACCAAAAGCAGAAGTTAATCTCCCATAAAAGTGTCATCAGTTCTCCTCCCAGATCTCCCACTCATGTGTGATTCACACCAGGAGGTCAATGAGAAGGCTGTGCTCCTTTTGGGTCAACCACTCACTTCTGAAGTGAAAAATGAAGTATCTGTGCCTCACAGAAGGCAACAATTACTGAAAAAGTCCAATAGCTTCTACCCATTCCCTGGTACTTTCCATGGGACTTGCACTGTGCCACATAAAGATTTATTAGCATTTTTAATGGGCAAAGCCCTTTGTCTGCTCTTAATATAGTCAGCATGACAGTCCAACTGTTTATTCTTGTCCTGTACTTCTCTTCTGTTATAAAGCCACTGTATATAACCACAATCAAACCTGTCATTAAACAACTTCTCGACCATGAGTGAGACAGTTCAAACATTCCTGAGGTATCTAAATAGACACATTTCGCATCTATATTATACTACTTTTAAAGGACTCCCTGCCACAGCAGGTACAAGAGACTCAAGCACATTGTCACATCTGACCCTGTATCCTCTAGTTATACATCCTTCACAGCTTGTAACAAGATCCACAGCAAACTGTGAACATTCCATTTTCTGCAGACTTGGTGTGCATGAGATCCGACAACTCCAGCAGGAACACCTTCCCCTGCCTTCAAATAACTGCTATTTGAAGCTGCTCAGGGGGGCCTAAAAATAAAACATCTTCAGAAAAGAGTTGATCAACATGAAGTAAAAGAGAAGGTCAAAGGCTGCTTGATGTCACCACTGAATATTGTAATAAAAAGTTAAGATTTGGTCCATTTACATAGATAAAAGTCACTAATTTCCTACTAGCGCCATGGTCTATTTTTTTCCCCTATGTTAAAACGTTAAAATTACCTTTAGAAATTATTTCCCCCCCCCACTTTTTTTAAAAAATAAATCTGGTTGCAATTACAATCAATCACAAACAAACAACCCCATCCCTTATCTCCTGAATTATGAATTACGTGACATCAGTGTAAATTATACATTCAAAAATCAGTCTTGCCTTGTTTCCAAAAGTGGTTAATTATATAACATTAGAGAACTTTTGGAAGGCTAATTTTCATAAGAATCTTCAGATGTGCAACAGCCTGTTTCCTTTAGAAAACAATTTTCACACAGCAGAAAAAAAACAGTGGGAACATCCAGACACTGAGCTTCATTCATGTATTTACCAACCTTGTAAAGATGGACTTCACTCACCAACCAACACCTCTCCAACAACTCCAAACTCTCAAACGCACTGCCTGAGCCATGTGAGCATAGCTCTCTTCAGCCCCCTGCGTTTCCCAGTGCTACATTAGAGTGTGTGTCCTCTCATGAATTTTTAGATTAAACTTACACCTGGAACACCTGTTCTGCACATTCTAACATACATGCAACATGATAAAGCAGGCAGCCTACCTTCAACAACTGCTCCCACTCACCAAAAGAAAACACATCAAGCCAGCCAAATGCAGGCAATATATACGTGTAAAAGATGCTGAGTGACCATCACTGTTCGAACAGAAATGTATCAACTCTGCCACTGAAAAAGCCCTCATTGTATGTTTGCTTCAAGGCCAGATACAGAGATTATATGGGTTGGGTTTTTTAACTTCTTTCTCCCACACTGGTTTAAACATAGGCATTTAGTCTCTTACACTGTTAGTGTAGAGGCTAGGTTCTGCAAGTTTAACTTGGTTCCTTAATTTTGACCTTTTAGAAAGGTAAGCTAGTCTTAGAATAATCAAATGCATTTGACTCTTTTGTCATGCATATAACAACTTAGATTCCAGTCCTTTAAAACATGCTAAGGAAAAAATATTTTTACTTATCTTCCACATTTCTATGGCTAATAATATTCTCTACCACATTTTCCCATCCTTTCCATGATGCTGCGTTGCAACACCACAATTCTTCCACATCGCTTTCCACTTAATTTGTTTCTAAAAACTGAAAGTATATAGGCTTCAGGTAATCATTCAAACTGCTTGCACAAACAAGGTACTTGTAAAAGCTTATATTAATTACACTTACAGTTGATGAAATTTATCAAAGCACATATGGCAAACCCACAACATCACAAAACAGCCATGTATGACTTCATAGCTTAACAATACCCAGATACTGCATAAGTGTACACCTGCAGTCAGGAGACTTAGAGCAGAGCTCTGTTAGTATAACCCCTGGAAAACACATCATATAACAGCTCATTTCTATTTCAAACGCCTAGTGGTGCTGCATGGTTTCAAAGCACTTGTTTCCTAGGGGCCATTGCACTACAGGAAAAACACAGTACAAAACCAAACAAGTACATTTGATACAGACAACTGCAAGCCTCCACATATTTTTCCCATTCTGAGGTAGAGAATGCATTACCTGTTCAACTGACTTGCCATAAATTGCTCCAGCAAACCTGACTGGACAAGGCTTCCAGAAGAAACAAGTCATGTGCACGCTTTATATAGCCACACATTGCTTCTTGACTAAATATCTGAAAAGGTCATCCATGTAGAACTTACTCAGGAAAAAAAGCATAAGCAAAATAATCCCCTCCTTAGAAGCCCGGATTAAAATGGTAGCCGAGTATTTAAGAACCAACACAAGGCACACAGTGCAAGTAATTGCAAATCCTAACAGCATGCACAGACTTGTCACAGTCCTTACTTAAGAAACAGCAACACTGTTCTTCAACAAAGCCATACCTTCTCAATGGTCTCCAATAGCAAAGCCCAAATATTAAATCTGAGAAACATTGACGATGACATTCACATGGATTAAAAAGGCACAATTCTGTGTAAGGCTGTTTTTGCTAAAGCATTGAAGTTTAGACATTTCCATGCAGGAATTTCAAAAGAGCATATCTGTGGGTGTTTTTTGATGGATTATGTATCATAAAGAGCAGTGAGTTGTTTAGAAAAAGCTACGGTTGATTTCAAGATGTGTGTTTTTCATTAACCAACAATGACCTGAAACTTAGAATTATTGAGTTCAGTATACTGCAACCTGGCAGCACGCTCATAACCTTCCTCCTCCAGTAACAGATCTAATTGCAGGTCTTGCTATGAAATTCAGTTACTTAAAAATACCTTTCGAACAGAAATGAGCTTCATTGGTGCCCTTACTGTATCATCACCAAATTGCACCTGTGCAAGTGCCTAAGTGCTTTAATTATAGGTTTATAGGATGAATGCCTCAGAAAGTAACTACCTGAACTACATAAAGATGATTAGGGCAATTACTTTTGGATAGAAGCGTTTAACACAATGTCAAAACCACACAGCATTTGCGTATTTGTTAACTACGCTGTTTCTGTTGTTGCCTTCAACTGTCTTCCATCCAAACAGGGAAGTTACCGTCAGGAAAAACACAAAAACGTAGCTTTTATAGCTTCTTTTCTTTTTCCTCCCCCTTCTTTTAATGCTGGCTCTAGACTCCAACATTTGCAATTAATAAAGTAACTTGTAAACAGGAGTTGCAGAGGAATAAAAACCCCCCAAGAACAAAATCAAAACATGGCAACTTCTGTAGTAGAGGACTGAAATCATAATAAGCATTCTACTATTCCAAATCGAATGTGCTTCTAAATTTGTAACTAAGAATTTGTAACTGAGAAAATTCTATTGACCAAAGAAACCTTCGCAAACCTCTCAATGCCCTAGGTATGAAGCATCTTTATGACAAAATAGTGTTGATGACATCTTTAGAAATTTCAAGATTCTCTCAGGTTTTTCTTCTGTTATGTAAACAGACCCTGTACCAATGGGTCTGTGTGAACAACAGCAGCAAAAGAGATGTTCGACGCCAATATCACTGCAGCAAACACACACCAGTAAGCTCATACACTTGAATTCAGTGGTCACACTGAGATTTCAGAACCTTGCCCTGTTTATTAACCAGAAGATTTTCCTGAATAGCAGCTTCCTGTTCATGTGTCTGAGGTTAAACACTTGAATGGGGTCACAAAGGAATATCACAAAGCAATATCCAAACTAGATAGCTTAAAACACTGAGTCTGCAGACTTATGATTATTTTCTAGTTATATCTTTCAAAACCTAAAGCTTTATTTCAGAACAGCTTAATGGAGAGATTTGATTAATGGAGGGAACTGGAGGGTTTCTCTGCAAACCCTCATCTGTTTGCTCCCCAGACAAATTCACATACATCAGGATGGGGTGAGGTAATATCACACAGGGCCAAGGCAGATGCTCTCCGTGCCCACATGCCATTTGGCAGTTACACACAGGCTCCAGCACAGGCCATGACAAGGCACAACTGGGGCAAAACCACACCAGCCTGGCTTTGCTGGCAGCAGGACTTTTGGCTGTAGGCTGTACACCATACTATATCGTCTACCCTTGTCATCAGCTAGTATTACGGATGCTGCTGCAGGAGGGAGCGCAGAGAGACTACAGACAACTGAAACAACCCAAATGCAGCGCAGGGGGAAGAAGCAGAAACACAGATGGTAGGAAAAAACATGTCTCTAGGGAAAGGAGAGTAAGAAAGAAGGGGAAATGAGGAGAATCACTGGATAAGAGCTCAACTATTTAGTCTTTGTGATTAAAGATCATTAACAACCTCTGCGCATTAATGCTTTAATCCAGTTTTCAGAAGAAAAAAGAAAATACTACACATTTTTATTTGTAGGATCCATTTGGGCATTTGAATTTTAAAATGGAAAAATAGTTGCTTTCCAACTTGAGAACACTACCACAGAAATCCTCTTTTCATGTGAATATGAAATGGATTCAGTTCTGGTTGGTTCAGACTTGGGATGGGAGGAGTCAATAAAGAAGAAACAAAGCAGTGAAATATAGATGTACTGACCTACACTTTCTGTAATAAACCATAAACTAAACACACATATTTAAATTGCAATTTAAATTACTGCTTCATAAGCACAACAGTGAGAACTTCTTAGCAGGATCACTTTACCCTTTGCGTATTCCCATAAGTAGGGCTTATCAAACTTCTAGACTTGGCATAAATTAATAAGGAGAAGATTTACAGGCTTTAGAGATTTTTCCCAATCCCTTTTTTTACAGACTTGCTAATAACTGTACTTCACTTGTACTTCAGTATATTTCCATAAATACATAGTATATTTTAGTATACTTCTTTTTCAACCCCATCTAAAAAACCCCTGAAATACAAAATATTTCATTGCCTGAGACTGATACTTCGGAGTTTGTTAAGTAACCCAAAAGTTTAATCTGTGAGCCCACATTTTCCAGAATCACACAAAACTGCCAGCACATTCCAACGCTCCCTTCGCACTCATTGTTTAACAATTCCAATTAAATGTTATGTTGCTTCAGTGCTCCCCTTTGTAGCTCTACTAATTACTGCACACTTTTTAACAAGGGAATCAACAAAAAGATACATTCACAGCTTTATCAAACATCAAGAACTCGCAGACCTACTTTAATTTGAATCATATAGAGAAGAAAAACAGTCTGCTTATTACTAGTCTCTTTCTTAATAAACCAAATGCTTTCATATACTTGTAATTAGGCAATGGCTCCCACACACAGAATTACAGTGATTAAACCCAGACATCTGAAAATGCTGAACCAGGGAAGTTCTCCGAGGGCTTGCACTAGCCCATGCCATTAGACAATAATTCACATTCCAGATAGTTCATAGAACACCACTCAGGATCTGTTCAAAGCAACAACATGAATATATATTTAAAGTTTCAACATGCTGGTTTACATGAAGTCAACCGTAAAGAAGTACACTAGAATTTATTCCACAGCATGTTTCTGCATCGCAGAACATACATCTCAAATCATAAGATGACGTTAAACAAATGGTTTAGCCATATAGTTCTCTCCCAGGTTTTTTCTGAAGTCAAGTAAAGTTGAATGGCATTTCACTATAGTTACAGATCTATTGTTAGAAACACACAATCTGTTCAAATAGATGGTTATTCGCTGTAGCTACAGTACAAAAATTACCATTCTTTAAAGTATATCAGGTCCCAGTCTTAAGGGTGGTTTTGCATTTGTATTGGTGGAAGGTTCTTAGCCTGTGGCAGGATAGTTTAAACCCAGCATTTATTTACAAATTGTAAATATAACAAATATATGTTTATGGTTGAAAAGTTACAGGGAGCAAAAGCAGCACTTTATTGTGCTGGAAGCCCAGCAACAATGTTTGAGAGTTTGCTCCCCTATTCTGTGTTACAAGTGACATCCCTCACTAAGCAAAGATTTCGCTCCAGCCCATCTGACTGAGGCCAAGAGAGGACAGACAAGCTGTCACGCTTTTGTGCCAGAAAAGCTGCTTCCAAGTAACAGAAAGCATTTCTCTGCTGGTCTCTGCCACAAAGTTCACCGGATTCTACATGTGCTCAGAGAGAAAAAAAAAGTCATCTTTTACTGCTCCCCTGTAAAAGGGCTAATCACTTCTGCCGTCACCATCAGCCACATACCTACCTTTCAAAGAACAGGGCTAATGATGCTGACTACTAAATGATGGCTGATAAAATTCAGGACAACATTTCCAAGAAGAATTTCACTCATCAAATAAGACATGGGGCACATAGATGAATTTCATTTTTAATCATTCTTACCTATCTGCATTCTCAATTCCTTTTTTTCCACAGCCTTAGAGCATGAACAGACATGTACTGACTGGGATACACTAAAAGAATAATGCCATAAAACATCTTAAATCACAGCTGCAGCAAGGTTCTGCAGCACTGTCAGGAGCCACTACTCAGGTTCTTCCCCTTTTTTTGAAAGCCAACAGAACTGTGGTTTTCAGCACTTACTGCCCAAGAAAGCCAGCAGGCTCTTTAAAATATTTGGCAAATTCAGTTTCTTTTATCTTGTGTATGTATGGGCTAAGAAAAACACCGGCACACCAATAATGGCAAGAACACCAAAAATCAGCCATAAGGAAAGTTAGGTTACACAAGCCAGAATTCCTCGTCTTTGTCCAAGGTCACAGCTCATCCCTAAAGAAACCTCCCTGCAAAAATGAAAACCTCCTCAGAAGGAGAAAGTACAAGAACTGCTGAGATACATATCTCCTTGTTAGCCAGATGTTATGTGTCTTCTGACATTTCTTGCTAATTCTGAAGTCATTCATCAGGTAAAACTGGCCAATGCAATCTCCATAGAGTCTGATACAGATGTTGACTAATCAGACTACATGGTCTTTCACAAGGCTGCAAGCACTCATCTATACTCTCCTCCCTCATGATTTCTCATTGACCTAACTTTTAAGGCTTCAAGTACTTACATTCATAGCACACAGTACACTCGACACATTTGCATACCAGCATTCAGCCTGTCTATTCAAAAATACATATTTTACTTTTATAGCAAAAAAGGGAAAACTGCCTATTAATTAAAAGAAAAACATTTCATTGTTTTGGTCACTGGTTAGAAGAAATCCATTCAGATTCAGTGTCTGTCCCTACACTAACATTTTAGATGGTACTAGAGAATTCAAAATGCTTTTGCAGCCTAAATACACACCATTTTTAGAAAGTTGTAAAACTTAACCTTTGAAGGATATGAATAGTGCTTCATAACAGCTTTTAAAATGGCCATTAAAACTTCACACTTCAGATAAAAACAGCCTAATGCCTCATATCCTGACATCACCTTTAAACAACATATTTCTTCCTACTAAACTCTGTGAAAAAACAAAACCCAACCCAAGCCACCTACATTCTAACAATTACATCTTTGGACTTCCAAGAAGTAATTTAAGCAATTCCTAAATTTCAAGTCTGCCAAAAAGGAAGAAATAAAAATCGCCAGCAGTAAGAAAATAACTTCATCTAATTCCTGTCTTCTCTGCTCACTAATAGAGACGGAAGCCAATTCATTAAGACTTTAGTGGTAGCTTCAAGAGTACTAAAAGCTTTTTCTACCACTTTCAGATGGCAGAGTAGGAAATACCCTCCCATTCCTTCATCGGCTTGTAGCAGCATTCAAAAATTAGTCTTAGCCTACCCACTGAGAAGAGAGAAAGAATTAAGTGAACAGTGACTTCTTCTGAAACAGCTGAGGGCTAAACTTCCGAAAGCTTTTTGTTTCTAAAGCACAGCCTAGACAATTAACTGCCAGTGAACCAATACATAAGAAAGCCACAGCAATCTGTTAATCTAATAACGGTTACAATGAAGTCTTCACTTTTTTAGGTCAGATTGTGTTTCCATATGGGAATATATACAGTCCTTGGGCTCTCCTAGGAGCAAAAAATCCTCTACATTGTATTGTCAGTACAGCCAGCAAGGGATCACGCTTCTCTCTTCATACAAAAAAAAGCAAAAAAATAATAAAAAAAACCCTAAAAGCAAAGCATAGGGCTCATGCCTCCAAGGATCTTGCTTTCAAACAGAAATCTCTTTTCTCATATCAGATTCATGCAAGCATGCTGCACATCACAGCCATAATCCACAATTTCGAAACAAGAAGTATACGTGCTGGCACAAACAAAAAGGTTTGAAAGCGAGGAGCTGTGGCTGGGCAGTGACTGTTTCATGCTTCAGTATTTCCAATAGCCAGCTCTAGAAGACAACACTCCACACCACCCCCACCACCAAATCTGATGCTTTTGTTAAATGAAGCAAAACAAAAATACCACACCCCAGCCACCCCAACTACCCACTAATGTTTACAGGCCCATTACAAACAATACCAATGACAAGACAGGTAAAAGCATGCACTTCTTACTTCTCCCTCAGCTCCTGGGAGTATTTCAGACTCTCAGGTTCAGTTTCTTTAGCTGGCTGGAGCAATGCTAGCACATCATAGTAGCAACCCCAGCTGCAAGACCATAGAGCCACAAAAAGCCATAACCCTGTCTTTCTGCATGAGCTGTCTGTATGGAAATGACTTCTTCTGGGGGTTAAGATGCTTCTGCTACAGTGAATGCTTATGAACATACATGGGGTGGCTGTACAGAGCTCCCTCAGTATCCCCACAGATCAGGTACTGACCAATGGACCTTGGACTATTATCTCCAGCTCCTCAAAAAATGACACCATGGCTCCCATGCCAAGCACTGATTGCCCTTATTAAAAGCTGAGCATCTTTTATTACATTGTGAAGTCTTTTATCCTGGTTTTGCTCACATTTTTTAAATGCTTCATTTCTAGTATATCAGGCTTTATTTTCAGGAAAGATTCTAATTCTTGAATTTCTGGGTTAGACAGCTGAAGCCCAAAGATCTGCACACATCAACTCCTTACAGCAGTCAGTGTAGTTTCTCGCTACTTGTGTGGTGAGGGACGGAAGCACTAGTTCCCTCCGAACTACGGCTGAGACATAGAGCATTCACGGAATGCGGGTCATCAATGATTTATTGCGCAGTTAGAATTCCTTATATCTGCTGCCTAAGCACCTCCCCAGGGTCAGCTGGTTCCTGTCCCTCCTGGCAACCTCCCGTTCATACACCAATCCCTACATCTCCCCCACCTCAAGACTAGAAAATACAGGGTTTTAACAGCTATTGCAAATAACAACTTAAAACTCTAATTAAGTAAGTAAGAAAGGTTTGTGCCACTAAGTATTCACACACAGTGTGTATTACATAATCAAACAAGAAGGAAACAAACATCCTAATACTAATAAACACAGAGTGTCAGCCTAAAGGGACCTAGACACAGGTGTTTCCGACCTGAGTGATGTCGTATTCAATAGCCGGCTACAAAGTTCGTAAGGCACGTCATGACTGGATCCGTGAGTGAAGTCATCTGGACACATAAGTCCCATGGATGTTATTTCACACCTCTTTCCATCACTCTCTCCCAGATATAGACGAGCGCCAATCACCACCTGTGAAATATAGCTCAAATACAAACTTACAGACTCAGCTACAAATGCAGCAATAACCATTTTGCCGGTACCCAGCGTAGCCCAGTCTCCCCCTCCACACAGGCATAGCCTCGCCCGTGAGCACGTAGGGCAAATGGACCTATCTTACCCTTTTCCAGATCTTTCACCCGTACCTGTGGATACAGGGGTTTGTCTAGAGGTGGGGCAAAGTGTGAGCTCATCGGGGATTGTTCACTTGATCCATGCGAGAATTGATTTAAACGAGTCAGAGCAGAAAGTAAAAGTCAGCGCACACGGACTGCGGGAGCTCTTCCGGGTACGGTCTCCCCCGCCTCAAGACACACGAGGCGAGCTTTCAGAGTCCGGTGCGCGCGTTCGACGATAGCTTGGCCAGTGCTGTTATAAGGACAACCGGTCTTATGTTCAATGCCCCACTGTTGTAAAACCAAAGCCACCAGTTGACTTGAATGTGCTGGGCCGTTGTCGGTCTTGATCTGGCTAGGGCCTCCCATAATCGCCATGACCTCGCGCCAATGCAAAATGGCCGCTTTAGCGTCTTGCTTGCGTTGTGCCGTAGCCAAGATGACACTGCTACAGGTATCAACCGTGACATGTAAATAGCGCATAAAAACTGGAGCACAACAGTCAGGAACTGGCAGACCTTGTGCAACACGGTCTGCACTATTGTTACCTTCAGTCAGGAGTCCAGGGACATGCCAATGACTATTACAGTGATTTGGGCAAATTTCAGCAGCTTGCTCACACAAAGCCTGAAAAAGGACTTGCGCACACTCCATTGTAGTCTCAATGGCTAATGGGGTCCGCAGACCACTGTCGTAGCACAGTAGCTACAGTATAAGATTCCAGAAATTGAACTGCTATTGGCTAGACGTAACCAATATAGATTGTGATTGGCTCCGAAGTGCAGTCCACACATTTTGAAGCAGGTAACAAGCTTGCTAAAATTATCCATTCGCTACCTTTCTCACATAACTTGCAGTATCACCATCCTGCTCCCACATCTTGTTAGCCTTGAGCAAATGCCAAGTTCCTTATTCTACTGCACATAACTGTCCTGTAGTAACCTAAGGGTAGGCCTCACAGCCTGAGTAACTTGAATTCAGGCCTTGCAACTTAATTCAGAGTTTGGCTAAGACCAAACAGCTGGGATTGCTCACATGTCCATTGTTCAGCTGTATTCTTCATAACCACCATCTCCTAAGGCTGACATCTGGGTTGGTCACGAAATGTCCACTGTCCCTCAGCCACTCCACAATTCCCTCTTTTTGTCTTTCAGCAAACCAGACAAATGTTACATTTTTCTTAACTATAGACATCATACACCACAACATATAACTTGCTACTAATACAAATAAAACTAACACACATAATATAGTTACTCCATCCATCATCTTTCATTAGCTGTTTAACCCCCTCTTTCAATTGTTGTATACTCTTATAAATTGATTCCAAATGATCTACCGAATTCATGCAGCACATCCCCTCAAATTCAGCACAACCATGCCCCTGTGCCAACAATAAAAAGTCGATTGCTGCCCTATTTGTAAGGTGGCATGATGAACACTATCAACATCAGTCAAGAGCCCACTTAGTGCAAGCATAGTAGCATGTGTCACTTCCTTCTTATCTCGCTGGGATTCCTTCAGTTTTTGTTGTCCCTTGGTTCATGTCCGACTCCACGTAGGCACTTGCTGATCTGGGTA
The DNA here is from genome assembly GCF_963264785.1 of Psittacula echo. Classification (NCBI taxonomy): domain Eukaryota; kingdom Metazoa; phylum Chordata; class Aves; order Psittaciformes; family Psittacidae; genus Psittacula; species Psittacula echo. The sequence continues at coordinate 1,225,200 of NC_137736.1, read as the reverse complement.
CATGGCCGTTCTTTGCCAGAAAGTCATCCACATCTCCGCCTTTTTCTTTCTATACAAGCCAAACGTGCTTTGTAGCACTCATAATCATTCGTTGGATACATTAAAAATACACAGCAACAAAATCAAAATAGTTAAACTGACAATAAACACCATTAGTCCACCTTCCACTAGAGCAACCAGCCAACCTGTCAGTCCCCATTCACCTAACAAATTGTCCAGCCAAAGGCTTGCCCATCCTCATACACCATGTGTATGATCTTAGCATGTTTCCATATTTCTTCAACATAGGTCAATCACAGGCTGCTGGGTCTGCCCTTTTTCTCCTGGATGGCTCTCTGATAACAGGGGAGGCCATCCCCTCACATCAAGGTCTGGCATGGCATGTGTCCCCACGGCTCCACGCCTGCTAGGTTGCAGCCAACAGCGGAGCTAAAGGTTCTTCTTGGTGGCAAACACAGAGGCTAACCCAGTCTTGCTCTCGACTGTGGCAGCAGGCATTTGGTCAACCTCAGTTCTTGTACCTCCTTGTCAATGCAGAGTTTCACCTGCTTCATCCAGTAACAAGTTGCTACTGTGGCAAAGCATACACAGATTTACATTACCAGAATAACTATTACAGGTTACAACAGCATGTTGAAGATGCTGATGGCAGCAAGAAACCAGTCAAAGAACTTTCTTACCAGTGGAGTTTTCTCCCACCCTCTTAATTTGTTCCATTACCTGCTTTATAACACTACCATCATATTAGAATCTTTCTAGCTTTTCCCTTAACATTTTCTAGCAGCTGCTGCAACATCTTTTACAAGTAACAAATGCACACAAAACAAGGTATAGTTTCTCATTAGCAACTGGCTAGTAAACACAGGTGGTTTTATACACAAAATCACAGCCTCTAATAATAGCTACATTACAAGCACACATATTCAAGTTGTTACTTTTCAGTTGCCCCCAAGTGATGCCCTGTAATCATTTATTTTTCTCTTCCTCTATCTCATTCTGCTCGGGGTATTTACTGTCAGCTCCTGTAGCTGAGGCATCGGGTTCCTCCACTTGTCTGTCCAGCTCATGGCAAGGCTTTGCAAACTTTGCAGGCAGCTGCCATGGACCTGTAGCTAGGAGGACACAAACATACCCCCTTCTCCCTCTCTATCAGCTCTTGAGAAGGAGGCCCGTTAAAGTGATTCAAAGGCATTCTGATGGGAAAGAAATGTGAAGCTACAGCTGCCTGCCTGCTTATCAGCAGCAGTAAATACCTGCCAGCAACAGCCCTTTGCATTAACCCTTTCTTGTCCAAAATGTTAATCTGCTACCCATTAAAACTTTTACACAAACCCAACAACAAAAAAAACATAGAGCACTGTCCGCCCTCAGCACACATACACACACACGCATGGGATCCCACAAGCACACTCCATACAATTACAATATTTGAAACATAAAGCCTAGACAATCATTATTCCCACTATACGGTCCCTCATACAGAACGTGGAGTAAGGACCCTGTGAAGACAATTAAAAATCAGCTCCAAGCAGCATCACTGCAGTGTAAGGTGGCAGACTCAACTTTAGCGGGCGTCCCCGCAGAGGCTCTGCCCCCCCCACATCGCACAAGCGTTGGGCTTTTACACTGATCAAAATGCACACTCATTCCGATGCAGGTGGCCAGCCTACATTGGAAGAAGTGGTCAGCAATATCCTTAAAAAGTCTCCTAGGGCTAATAGAAACATGATATACATATTACATATACATATTTCTATTTTATATATATATATCTATATTTTTATATATTTCTATATTTCTATTTTATTTATATATCTATAATACATAAACATATTTCTATAGAAACATGGATATACAACTTCTAGTACATGTGGATCACAGAGAGACTATCAAATGAGTTGTATATGGGGTTTCAAGTCCACAGCCCACCACAGCACTCACACACCGTGTTCAAAAAGCTGTAAGGGTACCTTTTTTTTTTTTTTTTTCCTAGAAAATCAAAAACAAACTGAACACTCCAGCCTGGTAGCCAAGGATAAAGACAATGTTATTAGTAGGGAGGATTCCCCCAGGGTAGGCTTTGAGGGTTGCTGTCACTCGGTGTGGGGAACCCCCCTTTCCCCTGCCCTGTCGCACAAAGGGCAGTGTTGCCAGGACTCACAATGCTCCACTTCCTGTTTCCTTGCTGCTGCCGTTGTTGCCGTTGCCGCGGCCGCGGTTTCTGGCAGTCGCGCTGCAGCTCCGGAGCTGCCCCCTCAGCCCAGGGGCTCTGGCCGCGCCTCCCGGGGCACTTTACTCCACAGCTCCCGCACTTGCATCCGCGGCTCCTCCACTCACAGCGCCTCCGTGTCCCACAACCGCTCCAGCAGCTCCCGTCCTGGAGACAACTTTTCTCGATGGCAACCCACGTCTCCCCTAGATCTCCTGCTTTCTTTTCCCCATCCAAGACCACTTCCAAAAGCTCTTGGCGGATCCGTCCCCATCCAGAGGTATCTAATACATCCACGGGGGCCTCCACCGCCCCCCGGCCTCGCAACCATTGGATGCAGTGGCCCGCTGGCTCCGAGTTTATCGCCTTCGGCAACCCAGCTTGCTGCACGAGGGCCTCCAGTACCTGTACCACGTGGCTCACATCCATCGCTATCACGTTGGGGTCACCACTTGTAGTTTCTCGCTACTCGTGTAGTGAGGGACGGAAGCACTAGTTCCCTCCGAACTAGGGCTGAGACATAGAGCATTCACGGAATGCGGGTCATCAACGATTTATTGCACAGTTAGAATTCCTTATACCTGCTGCCTAAGCACCTCCCCAGGGTCAGCTGGTTCCTGTCCCTCCTAGCAACCTCCCATCCATGCACCAATCCCTACAGTCAGATCTCTACTCTGATTGTTTTACATATGCTTTCTATCAGTTTTGATCACTTTAGCTGTCCTTTCCTTCCACATTGCTCCCACACAAGGTGGGAACAGGAAAAAGGTAGCAAGACATACTATTTATTGTTTTAACAGTCTCTTCCCACACAACCATAACAAGACAATTTATAATCTCAGTATTTGAATAAGATTGCATGAATTTGTTGGACAAATCACTTTAAACATGGAAGAGATGTCCAGTTTCAGCCTTTCATATTTTCAAGCTCTATTTGAAGACAATTTTGGAAGCTGGGCACATCAACATTACACTTCTTTTACAGCTAGATGCTATTTCAGTATAAACTACATCTTTCCACCTTCTCTTGGAGATTGACTTCAGCATAAGGAAAAATGACAGAACTGAATTTAACAGCTAGCCCGCAAAACTGAAAAGTCGTATTATACAGCTCATATTACAGCTCTATGTATCAAAGCAATATAGAGATTTAGGGATTTACTTTTTTTCCCCTCTCAATAGCCTATTATCCTGAAATTTTCCTTACACTGGTAGTGGGAAACCCAAAGCCATCTCCCACAATGTACAGTTTTTCCTCACAGAGAGTCATAATTACCACTCCCCAGGAATTCAGTGCAGAGATTTTCAGAGTATTTATACACTTTTTCAGGGTTATCTGTAATACTCAAAAAAGATAAATGCACCAAGACAACAAAGAAACTAAACTGAATAAGCAAGTTTAAGTAAGCCAGTTTAGCACTTCAATACTGCACATTCTCTGCTATATAAGAGTAATACTACACTCACATGTCAACACTGCCTGCTACTGCACGAAACTGTCTGTCATAATGAAGCAGGCTGAGATTTCAGCAGCACCGCATCATTGGTTGCCTCATGTTTTATCACCTCACCACCAATTTCCTTCTGCTGAAGAGAAACAAATACAAAAGCAAGGCATTCTACTTATCTACTGCATTGTTTTGTGTTATGAACAAAGAAATTTGACTGCTACCTCCAAAGTCAAACATCAAATTCCAAAGGTGTAAGCCTTACAGCATCAGTGTTATTTGGGTTTCTTTTATTTCCTTCATTTGCTTGGTTTGGGCATGGTCAGGTTTGGTTTTTTCATTGTTTTTTGTCTATTTGTGGGTTTCTTTTATTGGTTTGTTTCAGAAATCCAGAAGAAGAAATTGCTTCCACTGCAATTTCTTACCTCACTTAAACAGCCAGGGTCAGCTAATGTTTACTGGAAATATACAGTAACAAATATTTGACAATAAACTATAGACACAGAAACATAAAGCTAGCATGAGTCTCATTACAATGCCATTTTTTAAAAGTTAAGTCCAGCTGTGTGTCACTCCAAAGAATTATACATGTTCCCTATTTAAATCAATTAGAGGACAGAAATCCCTCCCTCTCCTCTCTTCTTAATTTTATCTCTGCATTTACACTGTGTGGGCAGTGACAAGAAATGACACATGTTAAGAAAAGGAGAGCCATTAGTCCTGATTTCATAATAGCAAGGGAGTACACCCTGCCTGTTTGGTACCAGTTCTTCATGTTGGTTCCCAAGTGCAGAAAATGAGCAACCTTTCTTCCAGCTAAGTGAGAAATAGCAGGGCATCGCTTTACTGGCATTCAGAAAAATTACTGCTTATTTTCAGTAACAAAGAGGACAAAATAATTGCTGGATATACAGAGTAGCAGAGGAAATATATTCAGGATCATTCTCCTCTCAGAAGGCGGGTTGGGAATCAATATTCTTCCACCATCTTTTAGGGTTGTTACTTTCTCAAATATTCTTCCTCTGTATAAGATAAGCAACTATTACAGACACTTGTATCCCAACATTAGTGAAACTAAAGGAGTAGGCAGACACTCAAGAAACAGGGCACTGTTCAGTCCAGCTTCCTTACTGTGACCCATGCAGACATCCCCATCTCACATCAGTAGCTTTATTGCTCTGCTCCCTCAAGGTCTAGTTACTCAGCAGCAAAAGGAAAAATCTGGGCTTTTTTAAAAATGTGTGGGTGGAAGAGAGCTGGATGTGTACAAAAAACAAAAACAAAAAAAAAAACAAAACCAAAAAACCCCAAAAAAATGAAAAACTACAACAAAAAAACCCCTTGTGTCTCACAAGCATTACTGAGACACTGGAAACACCTATTTTGGTTTCTTCACTCATCAGAAGTTGTCATGAATCAAACTCTGCAAAGTGCTTAGATCCCTTCTCCTGTCCTACAGAAATGCTGTATGTATGGCTGAAATAAGTGGATTTGACACTAATAAAAGATGATAAGAAACCACATCATGCTGACTTTTCATGTAGGTATTTTATCACTTACCTTCCTTTCTCATTTGTCTCCTATCTCTTCCACAACATTACTTTTCTACTGAGTTTATACTCCATAAAACATTCATATATTAATTTTATCCCTTCGTATTTTAAAATTAAAAAAATACTTACCATACAGCCAGGAGAAGTTATTTCTTACTTCAGAAATGCTGTAAAAAGTGATTAGGCTTTTACCTTCGAAATTTTTATATATTCTGTCAAAAAATTTCCTCAAACTTTGTACCTCCGACTATGAGAAATCTTCTATTTTCGATGAACAGATGAATTGTGTCCTAAGGTACCAAGTATTGATTCTGAAATCTAAGACAACCTAGATCTCAGGATGTCTTTGGGTACAAAGACACTCTTTCCTCCTACCTAAAGCCAGCTATGTGTTTATAGGTTTCTTTCTATCAGCTGTAGTAAGCATATATTCTTGCACACATGCAAACTAACAGCAAAAAATCACTGACAACAAACAGAAGGAAAAGAATACACCCAGTAACAGCTAAACCTAGCAAGAAAAATCGTGTATAAGCTGGCATGGCGAAGTCTCTAGAATAGAAGTCAAATACTTTTATAAGCCTTATCAAATACTCCAGTTTCCTATCCACATTCATCTTGCTATATTCATGACATTTTCACAGATCAGCCTTTTTCTTTCCTCTAATAAAATATTGTCCCCAGACCCCCACTGTATCTGCACTTGCACTAGAAAACATCTGATCCTAGAAGAATAAGCTAACCTTCTAATGTTAAACATGCATCAGAGTTAAGACATGAAGAAAACCCTGGTTCCAATTACCACAGCTTTAGTCAAGACAATAGCACTGCAGTTCATAACCGAGTCAACAGCTCTACTATTCCTGTTCACAGTATTCATTCTCAAACTGAACTTTGACAAGTTAACCACATAGAAAATGAAACCTAACCCACAAACCTGGGGTTCTCAGCAGACTTCAATATACTTGTCTTGACACAAAAATTCTTTATTTAAAGTCTCACCAATGCTCCTTGCAGTGTGCTAATGGGAGCCACCAGCAGAGCAGAGTGGAGAGACATCATCAGAAAAGAGGACACCATATGGAAAGATCTGGGATTGCTTTAGGAGTGGAGTAATAGAAATGGAACAAGTTAGCAGAAATGCAAGGTCCCCAGGGCATCTCACCTGGAAGCGCTGTACAAATAGCTTAGCTTAGGCATGATACATAACGACACATCAACTATGGGCAACCACACAATGGAAACAGAAACAGGAACCTAAACTATACCTGGGGACAAGTATTTATGTTACTGTTCAGTGAAGCCTCATCTCAACAGCACCCTTCTGTTCATGTACTTTCAGGAACACCTGATTCAACTGGAATAAGTATAAAGACTGTTTACTTGCAGGAAAGGAAAGTCTATCATATGAGAGAAAACTAAAAGACTTGGTTCTCTAAACATATTGGGGACAGACCTGTTTAAACTACACTCCAAATACTGCCACAAAACTTACATATCATCACTGTATTCTGACAAGACAGTTTTCTAGCCTTCTGTAGGAAAGAAGTAGTTGCAGAAAACTTCATTTTTAAAAGGAGGCAGTCAATTTATAAATGGAATTTATATTATATCCTCTTGGAAAGTATGCTAAAGCACATAGACAAGGAACTGACTGATGACAGCCAACATGGATTCACGAAGGGCAAATCACGCCTACTAAATTCAGTGGCCTTCTATGATGCAGCCACAGACTGGGTCCATAAGGAAAGAGCAACTGATATCATCTGGCAGAGTTGGGCTTGTTCAGCTTGGAGAAGAGAAGGCTCTGGTAAAACCTTAGAGCAGCCTTCCAATAATTAGAGGAGGCCTACAAGAAAGATGGAGAGGGACTTTCTACAAAGGCATGTAGCGAACAGGACTAGGTGGAAGGGCTTTAAATTGAAAGAGGGTAGATTTAGATTAGATATTAGAAAGAAATTCTTTACTGTGAGGGTGGTGAGGCACTGGAACACCTTGCCCCAAGAAGCTGTGGCTGCCCCATCCCTGGCAGTATTCAAGGCCGGGCTGGACACAGGGGCTTGGAGCAAGCTGCTCTAGTGGAAGGTGTCCCTGCCTGTGGCAGGGGTTGGAGCTGGAGGAGCTTTAAGGTCCCTCCCAACCCAAATAATTTTTTGATATTATTGTCTGTGACAATGTGGGCATAGACTTAATGATTCAAAATGCCCCTTCCAGTCTTAAGTGTGCACCTCATTTTTGCTCACATCATTATAAACCTTCTCCAACGAAATTCCAATGTGGGCATGAACACTCAATTGACCCAAACACACTGTGCTCTCTGGGCTGAAATTAGCAGTTAACACTTGAACTGGAAACTTAAGACTCCTCTGGGCCTACTTCTGTTTTCCAGTCTGCTGAATTTTTAAACAAACCCTGCTACGAGGAACTTCTTGCTGCCCAGCCCCTGATATGTCTAATATAGATCTACCCAAACCTTGCTTCTGTATCTCCCTACTCTCCCATGTCTTCGCTGTTTTCTTGTTCAAAATATTTATGTGTCCCCTTGATTTTACTGGACCTGTAACCACATGCTCAAACCTAATGCTTCAAGTAGATACTTTAGGGGCTGCCAGGAGCACATGACATACCTGGTAGCCTAGCACCTTTCCATGCTGCACTGGGGATGCACCCCCAGCCTGAGAAGGTGTGGATTCAGCTTTGGTCATGCTTTACCCTCTGCCTTCTCCTCCGCCTTTCCTTTTCCTTTCCCCCTTTCATTCTTTATCTTGAAACATATCTCCAAAAGAAAAGGTTTATCAAGTCATATTTTAGGAGAGACATACTGTTGCTTTTTCAGCATTTAATAAGACAGTTTAACAGCAAGTATTTATTTGCCTACAGCTTCCACCTGCAATTTGTTAGTGATGATAGCAGTGCTGCCAAGCTGTAAGTTTTCTCCCCCAAAAAGTAGTATTAAACTAACTTCCAAATTACATCCTTAATTTTAGGTGTCTTCTCCTTCATCTTCTAAAAATATATAGAAATACTTCTTTTGCTCATTAAATGTAATGTAATATGATTCTGTGTATTAGGGCTTGTCAGTGAATCATCTCTGCTTAACCCACACATCTCATTTACCAGATATTACTGGTTTTCAAGACCACTAGCAAGTAAAATACCAAACCTGTTACTCTCCACAACAATGCAAAAAAGAAAACCCAACACTTCTGAACAAAGCCTTACCCCAAGTCTGGAAATTCTAGGTTTGAGATTGGTAGAGAAAGGAAATAAACACCAAGAACATTTTGAAAATATAAACCAAAATTCTGAACAAGAAACCTAGAACTTGGCCTTGTACAGATATAAACAGCATGTTTCTGGGGGCTGCAGTAAGGAAGAATGTAAGCAAGAAAAGCATACCATTTTCTAATGGATCATCTGATTACAAGTTTCTACCTGTTCACTCCAATACAAATTAAACTAGTCAAAGCACTAATGCCCAGTATGAGACACTACTTGAATTCTAACAAGGCAGACGCTGAATTCTCAACGTGGATGCTTTCTATACTTCCATATTTAGATGTTTATCTAGACAAAAAACATCAACCCTGACAAGGCATAAGCAAGTTGGACTTGATGGCCCTTGATGTATATGATAAAAGAAGCTACAAATGCAGCTTACCAGACAAACAGGAGCTCCGAGATTTGTGTTCTTCTATTTGTTTTACAAAATGCTTTAAGAACATCTCTGAGACAGACATGACCAGTTTTGTCACTGTCTGTGAAGAGTTTTCCTCTCAACGAAAGAACTCCACTTCCAGATGTCAGCATAGAGTGATGATATTCCTAGTATGACCACAGGTAGGTGAAAGGATAGAAGAGGTCCTTAATCTGAACTATAGCAGCTTTTATCCTGCTTACAAATGACTTTATGCTCTTAGCTTCCATAAAGACCTTTCAAATTTCAACTAATTAAGAGCTGAAGTTCTTCAAATGATCACTCTCCTGCAGACACCTGGGTCAAAAGGCTCCTTGTTCCCTGCACAGAAACAAGCAGCCCCTACAGCAGTTTGACACACCGCGCAACCCCAGCCGTTAAATGCCACACTCATGGGCTCCAAAAGCAAATAAGTGTGACCCATTACATTCCCAGCAGATGCCCACAAGCTCAAGAGCAAGCAGATCCTTGTCACAGGTTAAGTGGGTGGTTGTGGTGGGTTAAACCTGGCTGGACACCAAGTGCCTATCAAAGCCTCTTTACCAATCCTTCCTCAGCTAGACAAGAGGGGCAAAATATAACTAAAGGCTCATGGGTTGAGATAATGACAGGAAAAAATCACTCAGCAATTACCGTCATGGGAAAAAACAGACTCAACTTGAGGAAAATTAATCCAATATATTGACATTCAAATCAGAGTAAGATAATGAGAAAATGAAATCTTAACACCTTTTTCCCTGCCTTCCCTTCCTCCCAGGTTTAACTTCACTCCCAAATTCTGCACCTCCTCCCACCCAGCAGTGCTGAGGGATGGGGAATGGATGCTGGAGTCAGCTCATCACACATGGTCTCTGCTGCTCCTTCCTCCTCAGTGGGAGGACTCCTCACACTCTTCCCCTGCTCCGGCATGGGGTCCCTCCCACTGGAGACAGACCTCTTTGAACTTCTCTAACATGAGTCCTTCCCACAGGCTGCAGTTGTTTACAATCTGCTCCAGCATGGCTTCCATGGATGCAGTCCTTAAGGAACAGACTGCTCTAGTGTGGGCTTCCCACCTCTCTCCCAGCTGCTGTTGCACAGGGGTTTTGGGGTTTTTTTGTCTCTGTTTAAATATGTTATCCCAGCGATGCTACCACCATGGCTGACAGGCTTGGCCTCGGCCAGAAACAAATCCATCTTGGAGCAGGCTGGCATTAGATCTTTCAGACAGGGAAGCTTCTGGCAGCTTCTCATAGAAGCACCCTTGTAGCTCACCACCACCAAAATTCTGCCAGGTAAACCCAATAAACTGGTTCACCTGAAGGCAGCCCTCTTCAAGGCAATCTTGTCCTACTTAAACCAGCATTTTACAGGTGTGTACATCTGCACTACTGATCCAATCTGCTCATAGCCCACTTAACTGACAAGGAGCAGAGCTCTCAAGACAGTATTGTGTGCTTTGACACTAATGAGCCTAGTTAATGCAGCAGCATAAATAATCTCTTATTGCCCTCTCTCTCATATAAATATATCCATCTTGTTCAATGACATGTGCTCACAGGTCAATACATTTGACCAGGTCCCAGAAGAGATGCTCTGATTTTGTGTTGGAAGCATACAGATGTCATGTCACTTCCTTTTGAAAAGGGCTCCTAGATCAAAAGCAAAACACATACATGTCTTTCCTACACACACACACACTCCTCCTCTTACTCCTGTTTAGTGTTTTCTGAAGTCTGAATTTAAAGAGCTTAAAATACAGTGGTCTCAGCTGACCTGTAGCCACAGAAATCTAATGGTACAGTTCTGCAGATTTTCAAAGATCAAGGGTTAAACCTAAAACAGAAAAGCAAGGAAAAACTTTCATCCAGCATTGAGTGGACGGCATTTGACTATCCAGCACGAGCCTAAATTTAGTTTTGCATCATTTGAAATTGATCAATAGGCCTATGTAAAGACTAAATAGGCAAACAACCTTCCATTTAGCCTAACACCATCACAAACCAAACTCAACCCCATACTGAACACATGCTTTTAATAACTTACATTTGGAGGGAAGAGACTTCTATAAGATCCGGATTTCCCACTCAGTTAGATACACTTTGTCCTATATATATTCATTTACGAAACAGTTTCATGAATGTACTTTGAGATAATCTCTCCTGCTCTCCACGCTTCATGTATCTGCACCAGTCCCCTCACCTTATTTCTGTCTTTCCATCCTTTTGTCCTTCTCTCACAAACCCTCCTTTATGACTATTTGCATTTTTTTCCATAGCTCCATGACCTGCTCACACCTTTTCGTCATTAAAAACCAGCAGAAACCCTTGAAATATTCTGATATATGTAATTCAAAGTGGAGGAGAGAAGTGATTAACCTAAGTTGGTTGCTTTGTATCTTTCACTTGGGAGAGAATTAAAGTGTGCACTAAGCTAAGCATAACACTTTTGAAAGCATGCAATTACTCATAGAAATCTCTTGTTCTTAGCTTTATTTTTTTTCCCTGTAACAAAATTTAGTACAACTTACAAATATCAATAAAGAACAGAGCACCTAAGAACATCTAACACACCCACTTTAAGTACTACACTGTCACTTACAAACTAGCCAAGCAAAACTTCTGAAGGGCAAAGCTAACACAAATGCTCACAAGACCACAAGAGCAAAGTGTACTGATCAATCTTACACAAATAAATCAAGCTCTCACAGTCACCAAGACATTTTCCTGAGTGTACCAGAACAGGCCATCTAAGCACTAAAAGGATACAGGAGAATATTTGTGCCAGACTGGAAGAGACAGAAATGCCTGTGAAAGTGTATAATTTAGAGGCATTTTGCATGTACAATATCAGCACAGAACCGCATGAGTTTAACATTTTGTTTTCTAGAGAAGATACACAAGCAACACACAAAACAGGTAACGTGTTGCCACAGTGATCTCAGTGGCAGAGATTGGGACAGAATTTGTCCACCAGCATTAGAAATGCTCAGGGACTTCCTTGTTTAGTTAGAACACTTAGTAATATTAACAATACAAAGAACCCCACTATTTGCAATGTGAAACTTAACTGATATGTTCACATGAGTTATTTGACTGTGAGGATTCGCACTGCTACAAAAACTGAATACTTCTTAAGGCCAGCAAAAGAAATTAAGACAAAGATAAACTCATAATAGGGCTTCAGAAAACTAAAGAAAGCAAGCAAAACCTCAGCAGGAAAGGCGATTCTATTTCAGTTGACTGAAGCTACACATCACCTAATTTCCACTAAGGACACCACTGCCTACAATAAACAAGCCCTGCAATTTGACATTCAAGTAATTTTGCAATAACAGTACATTACATGAGGAAACCACTATATTTCTTCACTTCCTGAAGTTTTATGATGGCTACTAAAGGGACATGAGAGACTCTAGTCTTAGACATATAAAAAACTGGAGAATAAAAAAATAACCTATTTTACTGATGTAGATAAATTATTTGAAAGAGCTGCAAAAGTGACCTTCCAAGTGATGAGGTGTAATTAGGAAAGCTCCACTTTCACAGCATGTTTAAGAGAAGGTACTGGACAGCTTCCTTAGTGTTTAAAACACCCAAAGGTGTTTTTGAAACCAGCTGTGAAGGGACATATATTCCATCTTGGAAAAAACTCTTGAGAGGACAATTCAAGGGCACACAATTTGCTGGAACCTGTGCATCCTGAGAGCAGCCTGATATGCCTCTTCATTACCTTGCCTGATAAGGCAGGGCTGTAAGAGAGCTGTACTGAAACAGAGGAACAAGACAGCAAGATTGTCAGAGGCTGGGAGGGGAGAATGGGAAAAGAGGAAAGGGAAACGAAAGAGCAGTCAGGCTTCAGTTCCCTCAAACTGAGGAATAAAACAGAAAAACTGAAGCACATGTAAGCTTTTAAGTGCAAGTGTCTTCAAAGCAGCACATCCAACTTTGGCAACAAGTGACTTGGTAGGAGGAAAATTGGCTCAGGATATTGAAAGAGAGACCATGCTGCTGCAGAAACCAGTGCTGTGGTTCCAATTCAAAACATAGTTTTCAAGATAAAAATGCAGATAGCAACAGCAAACTACAAGTGGTATCAGGCATATGGGAAATAATTCACACACTCTATGAAAAGAGACTTATCAAGAGTCCACTCATATCACTCATTCCCCTCTTTAAAATGTTTCTACTGTATGATAATAGACATAGGATAGTTTCATTAATATGCCAAAAATACATCTCCATCAAAGGCTGCAGAGCTACTAGATAAGAGCACAATAAAAGGACAGTTTCTTCGTACACATCTTGATATTAGTATACAAAAAAAGCAGAGCTTGAACATTTTTGTCTCACATAAAACTACCCAATGGACAACAGCAGGTAACACTGAAATTAAGGAACTTTTGTAATGACCCTGCCTCCCTCCTCAGACATTTAAGTACATTATTCTTAGAAGGAAAAAAACAAAACAACCTCTATATGAAATTAAACTTCTTTTCCTCCAGTCATTTCCATGCAACAGATCCCCATTTACCTAACACTACTTCTATGCAGATAAATCAAAGAAATGATCCACAACTGGCTTGTGATTTGATCAAAAGTAGGTTTTGACTCTGATACCTTTTAAGTAAAAATAGAGGTGCAACATCTAGCACTGTGAAGATCAAGCAACTTCTTCAATATTTTCCCAGAAACAAGAAATTACTTAAGGAGTTATTCCTGAGAGACCTATCCCAAACATGGCACTTGGAAAGATCTTTCAGAAGTTCCACTGATGGCTAGAACGGAATCTAAGCTTCTCCTTCTGTCATATCTGCAATCCCTTAAGCATGACCATGGAAATAATCTTCCAGCTCTCTTTAAACTGATAGAGGAGAACTGACCAAGCATTTTGTCATTGTGCCTTACTACTTTTGACTGATCACCATCAACTAAGAAATTGAAAGAGCTACAGGAAAAGGAACATAGTTATTCTAGAAAAAGCCATCCATAACTGCAGGCTAAGACCAAGTCAACAAGCCAATACTCTCAGGTACTCCCCTCCAGACTGCTCCATCTGCTTGAGAGAGGCAGACCAAGACCTCTTCTTGTCCTCTCACATCAAGATGAAGCAACAACTAACAAATTAAATTTTCAATCAATCATGAAGCAATATGCAACACCACAAACCTGAGTGTTTTGTCCAAGCAAGAGAATGACACTGATGATAGCAGCTTCCATCTGCAACACCATCCTACAACTCTACCAGCTGTATCCTGGCAGTCGTCCCATCAGACCAGCCACTTAGGAGCACAGAGTAAACGACAGTCCTTCATAGCTGCCCCTGTGGCTCAAAACATCCAAGGTACCGTACTTTTTGGCACAACTCTGACATATGGCAGTAGAAATAATCCCTGAAAGAGGAAGCATGGCTACACACCTGGGGGAGAGCCACAGTACAGCTCTTCTCCCACACTCCCCAATGTCTAAAGTCAATCACAGAAGAGCACATCACAAGGCACATTTCATCCAGTCCGGATTAGAGACTTTGAGCACAGCTGTAGCAAATCCTCCCCACTGGGGCCAGTTTTACCATAAGTTTGAAATGGTATTAGGTATAACACCAGCAAAACCCTTTCACATCTACACCAAGTAGATTCTGACTTTGCTATGCTATGGAAACATTCAAGCACAAAGTAGGCAAATGGATCAGAAAGTTCAACAATAACACAGAGATTAGAGGATAAATTTCTATGCTATAACTTGCTACTATTTCACCACTCAGTTCCAACTTGTCTTTCTACACTGACATCAAAACTACAAGACTACTTCACCGTAACTTGAAAAGTGACCGTTCTTGAATGAAAATTTAAAGATTAAAGTAATACCTGCATTTCTGTTATGGTTACTTACAATATATATTGGGGCTTTCAAGTGTAAAATAGGTTTCCTTCCCCTACCAAGATAATTTTTTCCCCAACTACATCTTCTTTCTTTGTATCTATTCCAAGTTTATTGTAGCAGCAGCAATATGGAAAATATTTTGAGTCAAACTGTCAACATTAGCCTATAACAATATTTTTCTTGCCAACCAGTTAGGTTCCTCTGTTTTTCAATAGTCTTAGAAAGGTCGGTATATCTGTGTCTGTTTCATAAAGCTCTGGAGTATGAGAAGAAACTAAACTCACAAAAATAACTATGCAGTTTAATGCCTGTTAGAACACTAATGTCAAAAAAAGTGGAAAGCTTGGAAAAATACATGTATCAGCAACCCATCTTTTTTATTGAATTGCCCTTATAAGGTGCATGATTGACTTTCTAATCAGTTATTTCGCCAGTCAGTTGTTCATAAAGCATCTTTCAACACGCCTTCCCATACGAGTTACCCTGCATCCCAAAGGAAGGACAAGAAAAGGCAGCACCTGCAGAAGTACATGTTAATCTGTAGGCATCAGTTTATTAAATTCTCTAGTAGAGCTCGCTTTCCCTCCATTTGAACTTAGGCAGCTTTAGAGGAATAAAGCAAACCAAAGAAAATTCATATAGTAACCTTAGAAAGTTTAACACACATTCACAGTCACCATGGCTAAACCTATATTAAAGGTATACAAAGAAAAAAAATGATACCATTTTCCTGAAGTGAAACAAAAAAAAAAAAAAGGTGTTGGGATCATCTCTGCTGCATTGCTCTTTTTACTCCCTATTCTGGGGAAAAGAATATAATAATGAATTGCCAACAAAAAGCTTTACGTCATTGATTTTTAAATTTAAAAAATACTTCAATAACTAATCATCAGGATAAATTTATAATAAAAATGAACTTAAATAATATTCACTGCACAGAAACACAAAGGTTTATTGGTAATAAAAGCCTTAATTACACTCAGTTACTGATAGACACAAATCAAGTAGCATTATATCATTTTTATAAGCTCTGCAAAATATAAACTAGAAAGCTAAGAAACCATTTGTGGGCTTTAGCATCTAATTTCAGTAAGAGTGGGGAGTTTTGGTTGGGGTTTTCTTGGTGGTTGTTTGGGGTTTTTTGTTGTGGTTTTGTTGGGTTTCTTAAATAACTTTTATTTATGAAAAAGAGTTTTACAATGGCCCTCATTCCCTCTGCTTTCATTTTCCTTCACCTTTCACTTAGCTTTTCCATCTCCATCCAATTACTTTCATCCAGTAACAGAGTCCCTTTACAGGATCCGTAATTTCTTCCATTCTGTCATTTTAAGTGATGACAGGAATGACTTTCATTGAGTTTTCTACCTGCCCAGAAGTGAGCCAGCCAGTTACGGTTCCCCCAGCCCACCATGGGGCAGCACTGCTTCACAAGTGCAGCAGCATTTGCTCGTGGGTCAACCCTACCTGGCCAGGAAAAAGAAGGAAGTGGTGGTGCTGAACCACAGTAAATCCAAAAGCTTCCTCTCCCCTCTACAAAGGCAAAGCTGACCCATATGTCCTCCTCCGGTGCACACAGGACTTTAAGACCCTTGTAAGTCTCCGACCAGTTCTGTATAGCTCAGGCATCTTTGAGTTAGTGTTTAACAAGGCATCAAAAAAATTGAAGAAAATCGGCTTATTGATAATTTAGCTCTGCAGCTTCTTCATAAACCAGCTCCCAGGACAGCCTAACACCCATCAGCTACCATCTTACCACACCAGTGCTGTGCTCACTCAAGGATCTTTGCACAACCCTGGGCAGCACTTAGCACTCCAGAAAACCATTGCTGGAAGAAACTTGCCCTGCCCTGTAGTTCCCTGCTCACCAAAAGGTTTATTACGTCATCTGTGTGATCTGGATTCCTCACTGTGATTTGTACAGAAAGCTGGAGCAACTTGAGAGGATGCCCACAATCTTGGAGAACAGAAGAACAGCCCCACTAAATATAGATACCAAAACTGAACAAGACTCAAACCAGACAGGCTAGCATAGGTTGCTATTCCTAGCAAAGCTTCCTGTTAAATAGAGATTTCTGGCAAATAAAGATATCAAGTGTACCTAGGAAATGCTTTCATTTTCACTGCTGCTGCAATCTGCACCTGGCAGTTGAGTTACCCAGTGAGGACCTGAGAGGCAAAAAATAGACCCACAACAACAAAAAAAACCCCCTACAAGCTCAGAATAGCTGATCATGGAGATCCACATAAATATTACCCATCACTGTGAAAAGCAGGGGAGCAGGCAGGTTGCTTCAAGTCAGTCAAAAAACCAGATGATATTGAGACAGAAAATGGAAGCAGTTAACAAGAGCCTAACCAGCACTAAAACATACTGTGATATAAAAACTAACCGCTCTATAAAAGCTAGCCTTGAAAAAGAAATAACAAATAACTCTGGTAAACAGCTATAAAATTAACACAGAACAAGAAGGGCTTTTTTCGTAACTAGTAGAAGTTTTTAAATGAGCAAAATCTCAACAGGTAGAGTAGGATGTTTCAGTATTTATTTTTTCTATGAGCACTGTAAACTCTAAGAATTAACATTAAAATGCACAAGACCACTATTTGCACAAGAAATTAAATAACTAAATTAACAGAAATGCATACAAATAGAATACCCTACTGGTAAATAAAGGCCTGGCCAACAAAGCAACTGGACTCAACCATTTCTGACAGCGACAGTTTCAGATTTAAAGAAAAAGGATTACAGTGTACACAAGATCACAACTAACAGGATACACCACCATCCAGCAGAGAAGCAACTGAAACAAAGCCTGCAGAAGCCTCCAGAAAGACAATCATAAAAGAGAGTCAATAAACAAACAAAAATGCTAGAACAAGTGAAAAAAACCTGATGGATTGTTTGATAACAAGGTAAAAAGGTACTTTAAGAATAGGAACATGAAAGTCTGTGTATGAACACCAGCAGCTTGAATGGGCTATCAGGACTGGAAGATGGGCAATTTTCTGGCACAATGTGTTCCTAGCCTGCCACCAGCAACAGATAGCTTCTGCACTCAAAAGAATTTTGGATCTTTACTGAGAAAGTCAGAGGAAAACAGAAATAATAGGAAAGAAAGTTATCCTTTGCTACTATCCCCCTTATCTCTCAATTCTGCCTGATGATGGGGATAAACAAACCATGCAGGGATGCAAACCTCCTTTAAGTTCACAAAGCTGAAAGTAATCTATGCTTACAAGTGTGTGGAGGGGGAAGGTGTCTGACTAATGAGAAAGTATACTCCATCATCTTTATCATGGGATGTATGCAAATTTTGCTTAGACATTGAAGGAGTTGATCTTCATCTTTTACAAGCTAGTTTAAAAGACTTCAGGGAAAAGAAGCATTTCTCCCTCATCTCCCTAAAACAGCAAGTAGAAATACACTGAGATAATGGGTAGGCATTTACTGAAAATTATTACAGCTTCTAACCTTTGCTAACAAGTTCCAGGGCTAGGTAATTGATTATAAAAATGAAACTGCATTTACCATTTGCTGACTTCTGATAAGCAGCAGCTATATAATTGATTCTCACTTTCAGTATGCATCCAATTACACTAATATGAAAGCCTGTATGTGAAACATTGATATTTTATCTAACAGTTCACCTGTTTCACTGCCTATTTTCCCTCTATGAGAATGAAGACTGAATATTACCACAAAAAATTACATTGACTACTTCAGTGCATATGGTGTTAATACAAGGTAAATGACCCAAGATGCAATGAGATGAAAAATTGCCCGAAGTTAATATTGGTCTAAGAGGGAATCTAGGAGAGAGGAGCAATCATTAGTCATAATCACGCAAGTTTCCCAAGCAGATGTGTGTCACTGAAATCTGACAAGTCTCACAAGCCTGTGTTTCTCTTGGCACCATCACTGGAAAGAGCACTCAAAGCTTCAACAGGACCAAAACGGAACGGGCAGTCTACTTCCACAGCTCTGAAGATACACCTCTGAATGTTCACCTCCCCACCACCTTTCTATGAGTTTCTCAGAAGACACACAAAAATCACTCCAGCCTTCATTTCTTTCACTTACTCTCTTTTTGCTTTTCCTTCTCCTTTCTTGTTTCAACTTCTGTTCATTTTTGTCCAAGTGTTTATGGAAATATAAAAGCTTTAACACATTTCCTCTATTAAACATCACCAACAGCAAGACTTCACCCATTGTTTTCTCCTTTAACACCTGCAAAAGGACTATAATCTAAGGCATATTTTGGTAGACACATTCTAACTAATGAGGTGTATCAGAGTAGTCTGCTAGTATAAACACAGCTCACATCAGCATGTGTATTCTGCCAGCGTAAGAAGCAATTCTCCCTCCTTCTTCCTCTCCTCTGCTTTGCTTTTGACAGTGCAGGCTGCTCATGTAAGCACATTCATGCTAGTGCCTGGGCTAGTACAGAAGCATCAGGGAAACGTACATTATAGTCTTGAACAATGAGATCTTCCAATAAAATGCTGCCTTTAAAGTCTGTAAGATTATTGAACCCTAATTACTCTACCTGATAGTTCATCTGACATGTTTCCTCTCTAAATCTTAACCAAAAAAATCGCCAAAGCTTGTGTTTAATGGCTCACAGGGAGAAAAGAAAAGCATCTTGCTCTCCTTTACAGTCTCCTGATGACCTAGTGCACAAGGCTCTCCACATGGTCACTTATACATATAGGTCAAGGCAAATGACTTTGAACCCTCCTCCTGTTCACTTCTGCTGGACTCTGACTTCCCTCACGATTTAGAGCCTATCACTTTTCTCCATGCCTTAATTATTCCTAGACTGGGAAATCCTACAATCAAACACTCCGAGTTGTTGTTTGAGATGACAGAGGAGCCTATGATTAAAAGATTTATTTTATTATAGGCATTCTTAGAGCAAGGCAAAAAAAAAAAAAAAAAGTATTTTTATTTTTAACACTGTTCAGATCTTCAATCCAATTCTTTCTTAGGACAACTTCAAATAGAAAGCACCATGCCTAAAAAACCTCCATCTTCCACTGAGGTACCTGCCCACTGCAGAGAACAGGGTGTTTAATAACTCACAATTTCACATAGTAAGCCTCGTGTAGCTCTTGCTTCCTATCACAACCTTATGCACTATAAGCCAAGACTTTACAGGTGCCCGCTTACATCAAGACAGTGTTTTGATTACTGAAGTCTCTTGTAGCTAGTCACGATGACCCTTCCTTCATTTCCATTTTACAGTTGTCCTGTCCAATGAAAATTAATTTTCATAATCTAACAAAATATGCTCCTCTGAAAGTTAACATCAAAAAAAATACACAAGTTTATTATAAATAGCAGCAACAATAAAGCACTATAATATCTTGTTGAAAAGTGGGATACAAACACCACATGAATGGGGCCATAACTGAATTGGTCTACACTGCAAAATAAACAAGCAATCATCCCAGAATTTGATAGCCATGCATTTAAACATATCCTAATCTCAAAACTATTAAGAGGCATAACTACAAAAATAGATCTCCCATGTTAAGTCTCATAAAAGTGTCAAAACTGCAAATCTGCTCTGAAGGATTTCCTCACATTTTAATTAACAATCATAAAAATAAAGCAATGAGATAATCTCACTTTATACACAAGCGTTTTCTTCATCTAAAATTATACCCAAGAAAGCTTCGTAAGCTGCATATTCCCTGCTGACAGCACCAAAAAAAAAAAAAAAAAAAAATCCTTTCTCATATATTTTATAAGTGGGAAAACCAATTTAAAAACAGAGGCTTAAAAAGTCAGCTGAGAGGTGAACTTGCATCATACTCAGGATGCACTGAACTAGATCAACACCCTACCCGCAATGTTTCTCTGCAAGCCACGCGAGCCAGACATCCTCTACAAGGAGCAGAAAGATGCTACAACCCACAGACAGTCACCAGCACCTTGACAGCCTCTACAGCATCACTTATGGCTTACCATGTCCTCTTGGGCACCATCAGTAGGAACCCTACTTGTAGCTTAAGAGTTAGGTCTTTAAGAATATATTTAAATACTTGAACCATTTCAAAGCTGGGTTTTAAAACACATGCTGGATCATGGCCTAAAAACATTACATTAGCTTAATGTTTGGATTTTGAGACTTGGCCAATTGCTGTTGCAGGCTTACAGTGTCTGTCAGCTACCACAGTCTGATGCTCTCCACTTCAGCCACCGACACAGCATGAAAAGGCTCACACTACAAAACGGTTGACAGCTGCAAATTCAGCAGCAGTGGGTCATAATGCTCATATTGAACAGCCAATGTTATAATGTGTTTTACTAATTCCAAACAAATGTCAGAATACGGGCTATTCCGTCCCAGAGATCAGACTTCCCTGACCATCTTAAATGGCCACAGTGCAAGGTGCATGGTACTCCAGAACACAGCTAATGGCTTAACAGGACAGAGCCAGGCATTAAGATCACCCAGCAATTATGCTCAGCATACACTATCCTCTCCCTGACACATTACCTCACACACCAAGCCTCTTGCAAGGACTGGAAGAAAACATTCAGAGTTTTTCCCGCCTCCCCCCAGAAAGCTTGTTGGCATGAACAGCCTTTCACATTACCTATACTAACCCAAGGATGCAGAGGGGAGGCTGTCCAGAAAGGCTGCATTAGCAAAGCAGTCACCCAACAAGCACAAGCTATGGAAGCCCATGGTAGGAGCAATTCAGCTTTGAGAAATCCCTGTGGGGAAGCAGATGTCTTCCCAAGGCAGGAAATAACAGTGACTTCTATGGCTGACAAGAAGGAACATGAAGAGCTGAGCATGGTGGCGTGGCAGAACACTGCCTTGACCAAAGGGGACAGCCTGTTAATTACAGCAGGTGAAAGGGAAGGGAGGGAGGAGGCAGAGCAACTGTCAAACCCAGGAGAGCCTGTGATGACACAGGCAGGGAAAAGGCAGCACAATTGGGTTTTATTGTGCTCTCTGCTGTCTTTTCTACCTCCTTCTACTCCTCTTCTCCAGAATGCTCCTATCAAAGGCTCTCCTTAATGCCAATGTTTTCCAGAGAGCTTTCTATCCTCTGAAACAACTTTTTACTTGCAAGCAAAACTCCAGCTGCCCTTTTGGTGCAGTGACTTACTTCCTCCATCCAGATTTATGCCTCCACAGGCCTGACGGCCACACAGTGAAAGAGGCAGCACACACTGACTCTGCAAAGCTGTGGCCACAGCCCTCCGCTTCCTTCCTCCCCCTCTCTAACCTCCAAACACCACTTCCACTGCCTCTTCAGCAGCACAGACGGGATGAGCTGGGGTCCCCTCAGGCTCAGCTGACTGTCCTCTGGAAACACATCCATGAGGTGGGCAAGCTCCTCCTGGCCATCAAAAGAGCCACCCCTCCGGTGCAGGCAGCACCTTTCTAAAGGCCTTCCCCAATGACATTTCAACTTCCCCAGTCTCTGCTGCAATGACTCCTTTCCATGATTTTGCCATGTTATTTCCTTGCACAGGCTTTAGGGATATACCTGGTTTAAGATGCTGGAAGAAGCTATTTGCCTTGTTTGTATATGCCACTCCCTGCAGAGATGCTAACCCATGTCTTTGGCCCTATCATCAGTTACTGACAGCATGCTTCTCTTTCAGCTCTTTCATGTGTGCTCCAGTCAAAAAACATTTGCTTAGAGAGCAATGGGAGAAACATGAACTTCTAAGTATAAAACCAATCCATCTTCCTTTGTGCACCCTTGTCAAAGATCCAAAGAGCTGCTCTTGCAATTCTAAATACTCTAGCTTTCCTTAATCATTCTGACCTCAAAAGCCTACACTCTCCAAAACCTACAGATCAGAAACACATAACTAGTCAATGACACAAAGCAGTTTACCAAACAATGCTACCAAAGAAAGTATTTCCTATTTCTCAGCCTGAAATGTTTCCAAATATCTTTTGATGTTCAAGCTCAGTTTACAAACAAAAAATGCCTCTATTACATTATTGTGTTTTCTTTAAACTGAAGATCTTACACATTTTTCCTTAAACACCAGATGGTAATAAAAATCAATGGGTGAGAACTTTACCTTTCCATTTTTGTGTCTTTTCCCCTTTCCAATGATCTTGGAAAGACAAGTTCAGACTCCTCTCCAAATAAAACAGCAGAAAAGCAGCAGCTTCTTAACTGTGAGTCCTCATGCCAGATCACTTCATAAAATCTTAAACCTCCACTTGCATGTACCATCAGTAGCAGATATCACACCTGGCAATACACAAAACACAGCACCTACAAGGCATAGTTAAAGCACACAGGAGGGCTCAGTCCCAGGGCTAAATCATGCATGCACTGATGTTCCTCAGCTGCAGCAGTAGCTGCTGGCTGCCTCTAGAGTCAATAAAACCTCAGTCCAGTCCTTTCCTGTAACACAGGGAAGAAGTAGCATCTCAAAGGGATCGCTGCTCCTGGACCTCCCTGAGCTCCCTGACCTCCAATGTGTGCTGCTCAGGATCATACCACATGGTAACTCCCATCCTTTGAGCCTTGCATGGCACAGTTTGGCTACCCTGACACAGGGAGAACTCTTTAACATACTGGTACAGCTGCAAATATAATCTGTACAAGGTTAAGCATTGCAGACTCACAAACAGTGTGTTGGCAGTAGCAATTATCAAGAATGTGCATCCATTGCAGAAGCAGACCATATAAAACACCCTAGCCTTGCAGTTGCAACTGAAGTATTACCAAGCTTTAACTATGTCTGAAGTTCAGCTCAAGCAAACACCACAATGCCATAAGAAACATAAAAGTTAGATCCTTTTTTCACCACTGGAGTACCATATTTTGACCACTCAAATCATCTTAAATGAAACGCATCCTGCGGTACTTTCACCCTGGCTTAACAGTCCAAGACTGCTGACATGTCCAAGGGAAAAGTGGCTCTCTGAAGCCTCTTTCAGTCCCAATTCACAACAGTTCCCTTCTCTCTGCAAACATCACTGTTTGAGAAGCCTGGCTTACAGTGCCACTTACTCCAAAGACAATTACCACTTTCATGTTTCATTAAATGATATTAAAACAACCACCAAACAAAAAGCAGAATAAAAAACCCCAAACACACAAAACAGAAAACACACACCCAAACAAATACACTCAACCCTCAAGCCATACCCAGTCTTCCCTGAGCAGAGGGAATCAAAGACACTTTATGGGGTTTTTCTCTCCTTAAATTGCCATTGAGGAGGATAATGGGAAACTGATGAGCTGAGCATTTCATTAGCAGATGGAAGATTTCAGTCTTAACCTCACACCTGGAATTAATGCAAGCCTGGATAAACTTCTGGTTTAACTAGTACCTATCCTTCCCCTCTTTTCCTAAGGATAGAATAAGGGTCCACCTTTAAAGAAAAAAGAAAAAACCCAGAACAACAAAAACACTGCTAAAAATCCCACCAAAACCCCCATCCAAACTTAATGGAGAGTTTTAGCAAGAAAATAAGATTTTCATTGCAATACTCCACTTAAAGCTTCTATTACCATATCATATTAACATGGTCCCTCAAGCTTTATGTAGAGCTTACCACCCGGTCCCAGAACTTGGAGACTATGAGCCACCAACCTCCTTCTCTGCTTATGAGAAAAGTCTATGCTGTACAGTATGTCCAAAATGCTTTTTCTATTGTACAAACAGAGCCTCTTCACGAAGAGTCACAGTCCACAGCACACTCAGCACCCTGCTATTCTGCACTTACATGAAAAGCTGCTCAATCATCTCTGTTTTCAGATGATGACACCTCGAAGAAAGACTAGCAATCACTTGAAAAGCAAGAAAGAGCAAACTATTAATGATATTTTTTGTGAATTAGAATGTACATCTAATACAAGCCACCCCACCATACCAAAAAGGCTAGATTTTTATATATACTTAAGCTAAATTTCCAAAAGTGAAGCTTCTACATGGCCCTCAACAACCATATATACAACTGTAACAATAATTCACTCCATGAAACAGTTTAAAAATCACTTCTGACCCGAAAAATTAAGACGCTTTTGGGCCGAACGATCAACTTCAGTTTTCAGAACTACTCCCACATTTAATAAAACCAGACTATGAATTCCAGATAAAACCAATTAAGCTGTCCCTCCTCCTCCCCAGTCATGGCTATCACCCCTTAGAACACCCTGCCTTTTTCTTCTGGCAACTCACGCTTGCTCATTCAGCATTCATTAAAAGAACACACTGAGTTATTCATTCCCCTATACCCTTTGCCACTGATGCAATGGAAAGAGAGCCAAAGATTCTGAGCATACTGATTATGCTGAAGCCCATCCTTCCTCATCACTGCTGTACTTGCAGACATACATAACAATTAAGAAGTGACCCGCAGAGTGCTTTGCACACTATTCAGAACAGAAAAAAAATGAGGCACCCCTAAAGCAGGTAACTCTCTGCAGCAGTTCAGAGGGAATTTGTGTTTGCAGAAATATAGACCCTTCCCCTTTTATGTAGTGGAACGGAAACAGCCACCACAGACAACATCGGTACCCACCATTACAAAGAGTTTCTTATCTCCGGCTCTGGAACTGTACGCTGTCAAAGAGTAACTCCAAAGCTGCTGTCACCAAGCCACGCTGCCATGGTGGCTGCAGCAGTGCTCCAAGTCCCTGTCTGTGTGACTATGACAGCCAGCAGGCTTTTCAGAGCCTAACACTGCCAGCATGCCTCAACACCCAGTGACATTCCCACTCCCACAGCAAGACCTCAGAGAAAACACAGCTCTTATTCCCACAGCTCCTATCCTCACTTTGGCTCTCCAGCAGACATGATAGATCCTTTAAGGCCCACATTAGCCAAAATTTTGATATTAGCAATATCAATATTTTATCAATATTAATATTATAGCAATATTTTGATACAGTAGACCGTAAAGTTTGCCTTCACTGGTCCTACAGCAGTTTCCTTGAGGCTGCAGACACCCAAGGGCTCACAGCTCTTACGAGGTAAGGAAAGAACTTTTTAACAAAGCAGGAATACTCTACTTCAAGAGGCATAGGATAAATTCTGTAAATCTAAACCAAATAATGGTTAACCTGCTGCTTCTACATCCATGGTTATCAGCTTTCCAACACGCCACTTATTTTCCCCTATTTCAAAAGCTTTGGATTCCTGCACTCCCCGCTGCCCAGAAGCTGTGCAGAAGTTTTAGATTTAACACTGCAGGGTACTTAAAGTGATAAGCAATGACAAGAAATGACCTGCAGACACAACTGAGTCTGAATGAAATACCAAAATCTGACCCTTACCAAACCTGCAGGCAAACTCTCAAAAGCCCCACATCAACATCAAAGATTCAGACAGACACTTAGGAATTTGCTGCTGTGGGGCACCTCACATTAACTGGGGTTAAATCTTTAGGGTAAAGGTTGTATTTAGGACTTAAACTTCAAAGCTAAGACAGAATCTGTTGCATCATTCAATAGTAGTGTGATGAGCAAGGTCAAAGTAAACTGTGGAACAGATTCCCCTCCAAAGCCCCATTTCAAAAGCCACGTCAAGAGCTAAACTTTTTAAATATTTCACAAAAAAATGCGCTTATATTGGCAACAAAGATGCAAAACTTAAATTCATGCAGCTGAATTCATGCAGCCATGATTTGTTTACGTATCAGTGACTGCTTCAAACCACAGAACTGTCTGCACAGCAAGCTCTGCATTACTAAAGCCAGGACTCAAGATTAGCAATAAGTTGTGCAGTAGTTGAGAACTGAGGAATAATGTTAAACAAACTTGACGTACATCTCAGTCATGAATTAAAGTTGGAGAAACTATCCCCTTTCTAACCTTTCAAACTGTCACTAGTAAGATGCAAGTGTTCTCTTGATTTACATCACTAGTTGTCAGCACACCGCTTTGTTGGCAGTCAGAAGCATTCAACTTCCCCAATTTGAGTAAGCAAATCCCACAACGCTGTGTCAGTGATTGACTTTGAAGATAATACCTACCCTACCCTCCATACACAAGCACTTTTATACAACTTGATGTGCAGTATCAAGAATAATGAAATTAATTCAGAACCCTTCTCTCTACTGAAGTTACGTGGCTACCCTGAAGTTCCCCAAATCTGCCTAAATATTCCATTCTTCATCCTTCTTTGTCTGTTCCATGTATAGCACTGTAGATACAGGCCATTTTCAACTCTCTTCTCCAAAAAAACTAGAATAAGCCAACCAACAAATATGATTTTACCTGGATGAGTCACAAAACTCACTTTGTTAAATGCATTCCATTTTCTACATTTCATGAGATTCCATATCAGAAAGGAACAATACCCAGGCTAATACTCTAGATAAACAACAACAAAATAATTCAGAAACTACAATTAAAGAAGCGCATCTCACAATACTATTAAGACCTAGCACTTGCATTCAACCATCCGTTTTTAAGCCCAGTCCAAACTGGATATTCTCTGTGAGCTACCTAGTTACAGAGCTTTATGTGAACATTAACCACGCCCACCCCCAGAGACAAATCGCATCAACCCTCCCTTGCCCATCTGAAATATGAGCCTTCGCAATTCTTCCTGGGCAGCACCATAACTCACTCAACAGCAAGTTCTTGGAAAATAAGTAGTTCCACTTTCTAAAAAACAAAATCAAACCAAATAAAAAACCCCCCACAACCAGCCAAAACACTCACACCAAAAAACCCCCAAAACTCACATAAAAGAACAAAATCTTAAATGTCCATCATATAAAACGCCACATTTAATTCCAGCTGTATACAAGCTACATCTATTTCATTATCAAATAGCTACAGTTATTTTCTCTAGTTAAATTGGGGGAAAAAACCCTAAAATACACAACTTCTGCAGCAAAACAAATGATAAATGGCATTTGTGCTGGACTCATCCGACTGAAGGGCTTCATTACAAGTTTCATTGAAGGTGATGCAATTTAAAGAAATTTTTTTTTTTTTAAAGGAGGGATGGTCTTTAAAGGGGCTTCATAATTGCTTTAAAAGCCGTCTGATGATCCAATAAAGATCATCAAGTAAAGGATCCAAGAAAAAAGTAAAGCCCTAGCTTGCGGTATGTACCTGTTCTGTTATCAGCTGTCTGTATGTACCTGTTTCTGTACTAGACCCACAGAAAGGGTTAAAAGGACACCAGCACATACCTAACCAGGCTTTCTTTTAGGATAGCCCAGAATCCAGACTCTGTTCACAGAATGGTGCATGTATTTCAGTTTTCCTTTATCATCTTTGAAGAACTTGCTGAAAGAATCATTTTTGTTAAATAAAGGTCTTACTCAATACATGCCTTTCTCTTGCCACAACATTTTTATCTAGTACACCCATTCTCTTATCCTGCTTAAACCTATTACCATGCAACACCACTTGACCAATTTCACCCCTGAGAAGTAGCCTCTTTTTATTCTAATGCTTTCTGAGTTTCTTCATGAAGCCTAGGGAAAGGTCATTTCAAAACCTGATCTGTCGTGTAGCACACACACAATGCCTTGCTGCAAAAGGGAAATATCTCTAATTGACTCATCTTTTGGGGTTTGTCTATTATGTGATTCAGATTTGCCCTTCCTTCTCCTTCATGCAACAGGAAGCCTGTGATGAAAGTAAGATGCCTTCAGAAACAAAGCCTGGCACCACAGAACACTGCAAAGAAACAAAGACTTTTAATATAACTTTCAAGCTGAAGCCAGAGGTCTGGGAAAATCAGACACACTGCTTCAACAGAAAGGTAGTGGAGCTCCCTCTATTGAATTAGCTGCCAATCTCTCTTCAAGTTTAAAGGATGCCAACTGTGGTCAGAATCAATGTTCAGTTAAAAAACCAAAGCCTTCCAGCCCAGCCAGCTGGAATGCACACATCAGGTAACACTATGAGAGCACTAGCCAAGGGAAAGGGACCACCACAGTACACAACTTCTGACACATGCCAAAATGTCTCCCACCTGCCAGGGCTCCAGCCCTGGGGACTTCTGCTGTCCATGAGAGCTGAAGATGATGCTTAAAATTTGGCTGCTGTTTGAGTGCTTTCCCTCAGGACTAAAGCTGCTGCAACAAATATCCATGTTTAACAATGCCAGGAGGTGCTACAAATGGGGCTGCCACAGCAGAAAACAATAAGGGGTTAACTACACAGAGTAAAATTTAATTGAAAGCAGATGATATGGATATGTAGGCTGCCGAAACACTCATTAAATCACAAATGCACTTTTTGCATCTTATCAAGGGAACAGCTTAGTATTTCCATTGCTATTGAAAGCACTTCAAATGCTTTCTAACCAAACATTACAGAACCCTTCTAACCCCTGATAACCTCTAAAAATCGTACCCTAAAGCTGCAGGCATTCTCTCTCACTCTCTCCACTCTTTTATCACTTTCACTCTGTTTTTACCTCCCAGAAGAGGCATATTTCTTATCAACAACAAAAGCACCAGTTCAATAGAAACAGCAGTTGTTTTAGTAAGTAAATATTTATTTGCCATTCTGGAGACCTATATGGATAAGAAGAAAGGCAATTCCATCTTAAACTAGAAAGATACTGCTCAAAAGAGCGAGCCAGCACTTTGGAGGAGCAGACTAATATCCACTGGTATAGGAGCAACTATGATCCAAGCCATCCTCAATAAAACACAATGGGAAGAAGAAAAGCAAAACAAAACAGAGAAAGAAAAAAGGAAAAAACTTGAATGGATCATTGCCAGTAGTGGATTGTCAGCCTATCAGTTGTACCACAATCTCCTCTTTAAAAGATGAGATTCATTTTCAAGCATATTAAAGACAGGAATGTATAGCCACCTTTAATATTCATCCTGTTCTTATTAAAGAAAAGATACAGAACACGTAGGTCAAAACCTTGTCTTCAGGGAAGATAATGCTCAACAACTGCAAATGAAGGGGAGTTGTTAAGGTTCAGGTTTTTCCTGGAAAAATCACATTCTGCTCTAGTCAATTCTAATTATCACCCTACAACATTTACAGTTCTTGAAGAGTCTCATTTGAGCATCAAGTGCATAAAAGCTTAACTGTTTTTTTCTTGAAAGCAATGGAACTCAAGAAAAATCAGCACATAGCAACAGGTCCTCAATTCCCTTACATACATTTTCTAATGAATAGATGACTGTTAGTGGAGGAAAAAGGTATACCCTAGCCAACCCAGAAGAACCTTGAGGAGCACTGAATAGAGAGCCTGTAGACTATGGGGTTTAGATACAGCAATCTCTCTCAAAACTCCAGCCCTGTATCAGTTTGCAGAAATCTATACTATTAGCTATGTGAAAACAAAAAACAAACAAAACAAACCAGTTTCCATAATCAGCATGGTAACATAAAACATATACACATATAAAAATGTGTGAAAGCGGAGTGGAACAAGCATTGTGGACCAGACCTTGAGCCACCTTACCTGTGACCATCATGCTTATGCTCATGCAGTGCAGGTCACATAAAGGAGAAACTGAACATAGATCATATAGAACCAATTACAAATTATAGCTCTTACAAAGTTAGTCCATTCAGTGTCTCAAGTGTTACCAGGCTCACAGTAAGTACAGATAAACCTGGCTCCTGCATAGCTGGTTTCCTATTCAGCAATTTGCTTTGGTTTCACTCAACCAGTCCAAAACCACTTTGTCAAAAAATACTCTTTGGAAAGTCCCCGTGGCAGCCCTACAGAAAGGGCTACCTTTCTACAGAAAGCCTGTGGTGGTGTGATGTGGTATGACCAGCCAACACGCTGAAGCCATTGATGCTACGGTAATGCTTGTTTTTATGAGATCCTTCTGCACCATATGTAATCAGATATGACATTATGGATATCTGCAGTGAGCACTTATAGATTAGCACCATAAACCGCACTAGACAAGCAGGAGATTTGTAAAAACAGAGAAAGTAGTTTCATCCTGATGACACAGATGAAATTTGTATTATGTAAACCACTTAATGCTGCTTTCTTTCTTTTCTCCTTCATGTGTCATCTTGCATAAATCTTCAGAGAGAGTCTACTCCCTGAAACTTTCAGCCAGAAATAAGCCAAACAGGTTAACTTCCACTACAAAGACAGCTGAAACAATTTACCCAGAGATTTACGTATCAGCATCATTGGTTACTTTCAGGAAAGAGAATAGATGGTACCATTAGGAAGGGTGTTACTCTAACATGGGTTGCAAAGTGGAAATAAGAGAATTTGGAATTAAATATGACTTATGACAGAGATACTTATTTAATGAACATAACATATATTTTCTCCAGTAAAAATCAATGGGCTGAAACTTCAGAGACTGAATGATTTCTGTTGGTGTCTTCTGCCTTATGACAAGTGCTAGAAAGACAGAAGAGTACAAGAAAAATTACTTATGTTTAGAGACTTTTCCAGCATATTGACACCAAAAGAAAAAGCAAACAAAATAGTTTTAAAACATATTGAGCACTTCTCAAAGCAACTGATTTGACAACTTAGAACCCACTTAAAAATTAGTCTGCCTTTGCTACCTATGTATTGGGCCACAGGCACACAGCATATTGAAACAGATGTACACGGTTCAGCTGTTTCCTGACTTCAGTTTCAGAAAACACATGTAAACTTCAGATCTTAACACAGAAAACCAGTTTTCCTACATCAATGTCACACCATATATACCAATAAAATAAAACCACCAAAAAACACAGTCCAGAGTGAGAACACAGCCTCACATGGGTAAGAAGACTACACATTACAACCTCCCCACCCTTACACAATATCACAATATGTAACAAGTCTTTATTAACAAATTACGTAACAAAACATAGTATGAGAGACTCTGACCTTCGTAATTCACCAGAATTAGGGGGAAGGGGGAAGATACAAAGATCACGATTAGTTTCTGATTAAGAGCTGACTTTCTTCTCACATACAGAATATTTCCTCCAGATGAGTATGAGATTTTAATTGGTGTTCTCATTCAGCCCAACTTAGACGTAGTCTCTCAATACCAAACATACACTTGGACCCCCCTCCTTTTTTAAATGGGTATATTCCTAACCGGTTTATTCTGTGAATAAACTCTAAATTTCTCTTGGGGATCACCAGTCTGCTTGAATGTTGCTGGAGATACCTATACCTGATGCACATCAGCTTTTAATGCACTCTTAATACCTCATCTATCCCTTTCTATATGCAAGCCTGAAAGGAAACACCCAAAAGCCAAGCAGCTGAAGTAATATATCCTGAATTTGTTGTAGATAACAGCAAATTAGCTATCATCCAAAACAGCAGAAGTATCAAGGAGAAAGAAACGTGAAGTCTATAGTAAATTTTTTTACACATATTTTTATATTTAAGTATCCTTTATATTCCTCAGAAGAAACAGAGAACTAAAGGCTTAAATGATATATCAGGCTTTCCAGGCATTTCCAGTAGTACAGGGAAAATTCCTAAGCTGAGGTGGGGCTGGTTTCTCCCCATATGTCTTTACCTATACAGCCTGAGCTTCTCCTTGACAGGACAAAAAACAAACGAAGAGCAGAAAGAGCTAGGTAAATAGTCTCACCTCCAATCTATCTATATCATATTTATTCAAGTCCCACCTTTT
Organism: Psittacula echo; assembly: GCF_963264785.1. Classification (NCBI taxonomy): domain Eukaryota; kingdom Metazoa; phylum Chordata; class Aves; order Psittaciformes; family Psittacidae; genus Psittacula; species Psittacula echo. The sequence continues at coordinate 1,192,871 of NC_137736.1, read as the reverse complement.
TATACACCTGCAGCAGCACAACCCTCGAGATTTAATATTTTACGGTTTCAAGTTCCCCTCAATGTGAAAATGTAGACAGCAGCACAATCAGTGACACAAATTCACATTTACTGAGATAAATCTCTCCACAGGAGCCAACTCTTGCTTCTTAGAAGCTCAGGTGCTCATCTTTCTTGATGTTTCACATGGCTTTAAGATTTCATAAAATAAACTATCTTTCCTGATGATTTTTTCTACATCACATAAACCAGTATTGCTTGTAAGCTCTGCCACCGAGTCAGGTGTTTGTTATGTCCTACAGTGATTGTATTTACCAAAGCAAAAGCCTAGCAGAACAGCTTGGCATATTGCTTACTGTTCCAATACTGCTTTTTGTTCTGTTTGGAGCTTTCTGACTTGTCTAATTGAAATTAAAGCTTCAGCAGCCTTACTTTATTGCTGTAGCTAGTTTCTACATAACTAGAGCTTGCACAAAAAGAACATAAATAAATCCAGTGAAAAAAGTCTGTCGTTATGTTCCGTGCCAATGAGAACATGCTCCATGTAAATGGTTAAGCGGAGAGCCCGTAATAATGAGGCAGAGGCCAGGAGTGAAAACTCACCAACTCCAACACTTGCATAAATCCTTCCCGGTTTCAAAGGCAGGCACATAAAGCCAAAGCCGCTTCTTAAAGCAGTACAAAATGTTACCACAGGCTGACGCTCTTTCTACAAGAATAATGAGCCGTTCCCCGCGCTGAATGCAGAACTCCTCACTTCACAGCTTCTCCCTCAGACTTCGCTTTCGCTCTAAATATTTACACAATAAAGCCTACGAACACTTCATGGCCAAAACAGTCCCAAGACAATCAGGGTATTCAGCACTACCTGCGCTTTCTCAGTTCCCTAACGCCCCAAGGGTACGTTTACGGAACGGTGGGAGAGAAGGAAGTTACCCCAGCGAGCCCGAACCGCCGGAGCAGCCTCACCCCGCGCAGCGCTGCCCGCGCACGGAGCGGGGAGAACAAGGGGATCCGGCGGCGGGGCCGCTCCTCGCCCGCTCCCGGCGGCATCACGCCGACAGCGCTGCCCGGGTACCCAGGACCTCCGGCCAGCGCTGGTCTCCAGGCACTGGGCAGCCGTCAGCCAGGCGAGCAGCCCGGCGGTACCAAGGCGGGGAGGGGAGCAGCGGCTGAAGGGCTGAAGTTGTTGGCGGCTCGCTGTAGAGACACGCGGCTCACACTGAAAGTGAAACGGGTGCCGCAACGAACCACGGCTCTCCCCGCCGCGGGGGCAGCCCCTGCTCGCCTGCTGCTCAGCGGCCGCTGGCAACGCCCCGGTGAGACCCCGCCGCGCTGCCCGCACGGAAAGGCGAGAGCCCCGCATCACCACTGGGGCAGCTCTGCCCTACCCTCCCGAGAGGCTGCACAAGCACTCCCCGCCGGCCACCCTCAGCCGCACTCCCCAGGGGCCGGCAGCGGAGGCAGAGAAGACCAGCCCCAGCCCGCTCCCCACCGGGGCGAAACGGGGTACCGAAGGCACCAGCAGCCGGGACGCACCCTGGAGCATGGCCCCGCGGAGATCCCGACATAGCTGCTGGGGCGCTCCGTTGAAGCAAGGGCGGGCGAGCGGACGAGCGGCCCCGCCGGCAGCAGCGAACCGCGGGCGCGCACCAACACCTGCGGCCCCGGCTTCCCCTCCACCAAGTTACGCGCGGCCGGGACGGCGCGGTCGCCCTCTCCCGCGGACGGGCGCTCACCTGGCGGCAGGCAGAGGGCTGCGAGCAGGAGGCAGAGCAGGGGCGGCGGAAGCGGGCGGCGGTGGCAGGAGGCGCAGGCGGCGACGGGGGGCTCCATCATCCCGCCTGCCCGAGGCGGGATCGGGAGGCAGCGGTGCAGCGGGGCGGCTCGGCCGCGGGGGGCTCTTGCCTCTCGCAGCGGAGCGGGGCTGACACTTCTTGTCCTCCGAGGCCGGGAGGCGTCGACGGCGGCTTTCCCCGGGCGGCGGGAGCAGCGGTAACTTCCCGGGCGCGGGCGGCGGGGCGGCTGCTCGCCCTCTCCGCGCACGGCGAAGAGCGACTCTGCAGCGGAGCAGGTGGCGGCTTCTCTCTGCAGCCGAGCGGCGCTCCAGGACTGAGAGCTGCGGCGGGGGAGGCGGAGCCAAGCGGCGGAGCTGGCCCGGCCCCTGCCGTCCCGGCACACGGCAAGCGGCCGACCGGGGCGGGGGAAAAAGAGCCGCGGGGGGGGGCCCGCGGGCAGCCCCACCCACCGCCCCGCAGCCGCCCTTGCTGCCGGGAGCGCAGCTGCTGCCTGGCCGCGGGATGAGCCATTGCCCCGGGGCCCGCGGGGCGGCGGGCCAAGCCCACGGCCCTTCACCTGGCACTCCTTCACTACCCCTCCTTTGCATCTGGTCACTGCGTGGGCTTCTGTCCGGGTCCTGTTCTCAGGGTGCGCGTTGGACGCCAGGATTTCAAACCTAAAGCTAAAAATAGTAATAATTGCAATGCGCGTTCTATTGTGCGTTTAGAAATGCGATGAGTACCTAGCCACAATGGAAAAAGAGCCAATGATAATAATGATTAGCTTCACCTGATTTAACTGATGTAGCAGATGATTGGGTAAAGGGAAGGAGCTCATAACACTTTGTCGCACAAAGAAATGTGCTGAAGAGCAAAGGAGGGCTCATTCGTCACCTGTGGAAGTTGGCTGCCCTAAAGATCAAGCAGATTCCCCTTTGAAGTAATGTAATCCAGAAACACTGTTCTCACACACACTGCTTTATTCTTGTTTTGGTCTGAGTAAGCGGTGCTGTTTCACAGAGAGGGAAATAAGCACCCTGAACTCACACAGCAAGTTGCTCAGCTAACAGTACAGTGTGATCAACGTGTAGCCCACGCTGTCATGTGAAGTAAGCCTGATGAGCAAAATCTGAAAATATGAACAGTGCACATCATGTGGTCTCTCCAGAGGAATTTTCTAGTAGTGAAATCTGAAGTGTCAAGTGCTTTATCTCACTTTGCCATGTGATGATGTGAACTCTTAGACGGGAACTTCCCCAAAACTCCTGGAAATCAAAGACAAACTTGTCTGTTCTGCAAATACATTCACTGTTCTCAAAAAAGGAAAAAATACTACGTGATGGCCAACAAATAAGACTACTTAAATGTTACCATAATACAGGCTAGGTTTAGGATGACACAGCCTGTGTATTTATTCTTCACGTATAGTGCTTGTTTTCTGTAAAGTGGGATGAGGATATTTCATTTTTAGAACCTTAAATCTAAAGCAACACCTTCAGTTCAAAACTTCCTTCCGTACTTCCACATCATTATTTTTATTATTATCTTTCTTACTGTGTGAAGCATGCTATGCAATCCATTTTTATAGTACTTTACTTTCTAGGCTGACTGGTCAGCAGAGCTCTGTGGTCCTGTGTTTTCTCAGCAAATTTCTCTCTATGGGCATATTACCAAGCAGATTAAAAAAAAAATACTACTTTTAAGATCATTAATCTTTTTGTCTTCCTATGGAAGCTAATTTGTATTTCCCATCCAGTGTGTTTTTCTTGCATGTCTAAAAGCAGTACTCATTAGTAGCGATATTTAGTATTTTTGTTGCTGTACAGCCTGGAGACCCCCTCAAAATCTCGAGAGAGGCATTCTTCAGAACTGCGTTGAGGTGATCAACTAATCCACTTCAAAGTCATATTCCTACTGTGTTTTTCACTTCTTGTGCTTTTAATACTACATGCTGCTTTTGCAACAACTTGGACTCCATTATGAATTAAGGGCTTTCTTTATTGATGTGGGCAAGCCTGTCAAAGCTACTAGTAGATTGTGACTGGAAGAAAGAACAGAAGAATCAAACTCCTAAGAATTATCTGAATGCAAAATAATGTAGAATAGGAAAGCGCTTACAGGCCAGAATTCACTGTGCATTGAAGTACATGTTTTGTTTCAAACATGGCAACAGCAAGACCAATTTGTATAAATACAAATACGTGGTTTGCTGGTTTAGGGTATTAAATAATGCACAAGCACTCTGTTTTTAAAACAAACGATTAACTACTCCCTCATTTGCATCAAAATAATGAATAGTATATGTTTTCTGTCAGTGGGAGTAGGGATGAGGAAGTCTTTGTGAATATTGCAAATAATTTCCAATGGCATGGTGCAGAGACTAAAAGACAAGGTGTAGAACATTCCAAACAGGCAAAACAAACAGAGTCATTTTACAATTTATGCTTAAGATAGTATTCAGAAAAAACTATCTGATGACTAATTTGCTCTCATGTCAGTACTGAATGCATTGTGTAAAGTCTGTAAGAAATACGAGAAATGCAGGAGATTACATTACTTAAATCAGAAGTGTGATCTGTTTAGGGTTTCCCTCACTCCTTTGTCATTTCTCTTCAAAGCTGTTTCTACCTTTCACTTGAAAGGAGCTCTTTGAATTCTGAGTAAACAGAAAACATCTCAAGCTCAGATTACTCAAATGTTTTGATAACTTTAGAGGAATTTAAATGTGATTAGAAATTGTCAAGATAATAATTAGAGATATCTTTATATGCTATGTCATTTCAACTGTCCTCACTTCTGAGATTTGTAGTTAATTCCTTTAATGTCTGTTGGGTTGACAGGATATAGATTTGGTTTTTTACAGCTTATTTTCTCGGGCCGTGCTCCTCTTCCCATTGAAGTTAATGGGAATGCGAGTGAGTCACTGATCTTTTCAGAAAGCAGCAACTGCCTGGCTTTAAAATCCAAAATAAACATTTATTTGGGAAAAGTTAAAACATTTACTAGGACAAAAATAAAAAATCTGTAGAAAATAACTGTTTGAAAAGCACTAATAATAATAATAATAAAAAATCTTTGGTAAATCTTTAATCCTATCTAGCTGTAGATTTTCTATTTGTGTGACAAAGTGGATTAAAAGTGTAATCCATTAATAATGGTTGTGCATCATAACAAATAGTTTTTGTTAAACTGAAATATCATTTCCCATTTACAACACATGCATAAAATAGTTATTTTGGAAGCAAATTTATATCAAGAACAGTGGAGAACACAGTTGAATAGAGCACGGCTCAACACTCCTGATAATTTAATCCGTTGTTAATAGTGAGTGAATAAGCTTTAGTCTTGGATGTTAGTTAATACTATGTCTGTGAAACTGTGCATGCTGTATTGGCTCAGTCTTCAACATCTGCAAAAATGGAAGCCTTCTGTCGTTGAAACTGGCCTTGAATCGTAAGAGAACTCTTGGATGCAACACCCAGCTTTGTATTTCTGTAAATCTGGTTCTGTTAATTTAGCTGGACACAGTTAAATTAGAGGTATTAATTCAGAAGATGGCTACATGGGCATAGATCCTTGTCATTTGTGTTAATACTTGCTGCAACACTAACACCAAGGGTTAAGCAGGAATGTAACCCATCTTGCCAGTTACAACATCACTAAAGGAAATGTTACTGAATCACCTGGAACTTGAGTCATACTTTATGACAAAAGTTTCCCATACTGTCTCGGAAATCCATAAGGTGCTTCCTGCTCCCTTAGGTGACTGATTACCTTTAAACATTAGGCTGTGCAAATCTGAGCCAAGCAGAGTCTTTCACTGACTTTGCTTGATTAAGGTACAAGGCATGGTAGGACAATACTGTGTCAGGAAATACTTTGCATTGCTTAGTATCGGCACATGAGTCTGAATGAGATTGACTGCGTATAGAGGAATGTCTCTAAGTTTTAAGGTATTTCAAACAGAACATGAGGAACACAAATAGAAAATGGTCAAAGCACAGAGTTGGGCTAACAATGAACTGTGACCATTAGCAGCAAAGAAGAAAGCCTACTTACTGGGGTTTCTGCAGCTATCTGCAAATTTGGCTGTCTCTGATGTAAGTAAATGAGACCCACATTTTGGGAATAAGTAAAAAAAATCCAGCAAATTGCAATGAAAGAATACCTGGAATCTGTGTTTCCAGTATTTCTTCATTGCAAAAAGGATCCCACTCAGAAAAACTCAGCAAATGTCTACTAGTATTGTTATTCTAGTCATCAGCATAGCAATTAGGCTTCTGAAACAAACTTATTTTCCTATTGCCCATGTCCAATGCACCTGGTTTTTACGTAATGTGACTAAAGGACCAGTACTGTACAAATGTTCATTAAAATAACATTACGCTTGCACTATATGCAACATACCCAGAATGCCTTCAGCTGAGACAAAACATTCATAAAATACAAGTGGAAGATGAGAGGAAGGAGTCTGAAGAATGGATGGAGGTCACTGTCTTTAAACGTTTGTGATCTGCAATAAAAAAACTAAGAGAAAAGAAAAATATTAGACTAGAAGCAGGTGTTACGCACAAAAACCACAAGATCCCAATGTCTTGACATGTTAACTGAGAAGTCCATAAAGAGCAAGATCAATCCAGCTCTTTAAGTTGGAACAGTATATATCAACTTTGCTGGCCAGCTGCTTGCCTTTTGTGAAGACTCAGTTGCCTTTTCCTCTGCCTTTTGAAATGAGGCTTGAGTCAGATAACAGTAAGCAGTTTTCAGACTTCATGTGTCTCTTTTTTATCATTATGAGCCCTGCTTTTGGTGGCAAAGAATTGGTTTTGTATGAAAATGCAGTGAGATACACAATGGCAGCGTGGGAACATATTGATAATATATTGGAGATGTAGCTGTAATACAAAGAATGAGACTGTTAATGCTGCTAAAATGATTATATTGTGTTTCCCCTTTTCTCAGCATCTATATGACCAAATTATTTGGCTTTTTGTGCTTTCCAGTTCTTGATGGTACTTGATTGTAGCAGGAAAACGCCTTAATACTCTACGACCTGACAGACACCTGTACTAAGGAGCATCCTTGACGAGACATGTCGCATTCTGCCAAAAATATCCTGCCAGCACTTCTGCAACATCTGGCTTGCAATACTGGCATGCTGTGAAGGAGCAACAAAGAACATAATGTCGCTAGGATGTCAGTGCGTTTCTCTGCCCTGTTTTGTGGGTCGAGATGCTAGCCCACGGCTGGTCTGCCTGCGTGCAGGCTGGGCTTTCATGTGCCTCAAGTGGTGTGGAGCATGATTCTCAGAGGGCTCAGCTTTCTCCTGACTTGTGAAATTGCTTCTCAGTCTGAGGAGTTGCTCCACAGGGCTGTGTAACAGAGTGCAGTAGGATTGGTCTTGGCGCCAGCCGTATCTGGAAGCATCTTCCCATCTGTTCCATTGCTGTCATTAGTGGCTAAGACTAGGACTAACTTGATTCTTGCAAGGTCAATTTTGGCATAATCTGGGCCAGCTACCAAATCTGGGCCTCTGTTGCCTGTTTCTACTCGTGCTGCCACTACAAATGCAAACAGCATCCTGGCAAAGCAACAGAGGAGACTGGAGGCCCTTTCTGGCAAGCATCCTCCTTTCATCTCCACTACTATGCTGTCGGTTCAGTCAGGAAGCAATCCATAATCCTTCTGCGATTATGTGGCATCAGATGGGCTGGTGTAGGAGCTAATGTCAGAACAGCTTCTGGAACGTGGGATAACATGAATGGGGACCCTGGAGGCGTCTAGAGGTGCGTGCTTCCTCATGGCATGCCCATGCTGGGGTGCTAGGGGGGAGCAATGCAACAAAGCACCCATGGACATGGCCACAGGCACTCCCTGCCTGCATCAACAATGAAAGACCATTTAAATATCACTGTATTCAAAATTAATTTTAACTTCATTTTTACAGAGCCTATGCCTGGGTTTGGTGAAAGATTTCAAATTGTGACTTGGATCACTGATTTCTGTACAAGCCATGTAATCTAAAAATCTGCTTGATCAAATCTAATCAGAATACAGATACTGAGCAGTTTTTCATCTGTGGGTCTTACACCGATAAAGCCTCAAATCACAGCACCTTTGTAAGGTAGGTACTCAAGTAGCTTTCTCTTTTATCCTGTCTTTCATTTGAGGAATTCAGATACTTGTAAGAGCTGTAAGTATTTGGCCTGTGACATTGAAAAATATACTGAACCCTAGAGAGATGAACAGATTTACTCAGATCTTTAAAAAAAACCAATGGTGATCTAAGGAAAAAAGATTGGTTCCTGAGTTTCCATCCTCAACCCCAGAACTGAAACCACTCTCTGTTTATACTTGTTTTATATAAAGAAAGGTAATAAAAACAAATGTCAAGATCAGAAGCAAGGCTGGTAGTCAGGTCAGTGAAATGCCTGCCCGTAGCAGTTAGTATGGTCATGTTTAATTTTCAAACATAGCCAAGGGGAGGAAAGTGGAGGTAACTCACTCAGAGCAGTCATGCATTAGAGCATGTTGTGGATTTCCTCCTTTGCATTATGGGAAGAGCAATGGAAGGAAGGATGGAAAGAAATGAGGTATATTTAATAAAAAGTTTGGAAGGCAAGAAGTGAGAAAAGTGAAACAGAGTCTGGTTTATCACTCATGCTGACCAGCAGACAATTGTCATGTCCATAAGGGAAAGCACGAAAAGAGTCCTGTAGTCCCATCTCATCTCCACATAATTCTTAGTTATAGTAAAGGAGAAAGTACACAAGGACTTAGTGATAAAAAAGCAAGATCCAAGAGTAAGAATCTGAAATGGAAAGCAGGAGAACGAGAACAAAAGAGGAAAGGTAAAGCAAGAAAAATAGATGTTATTTTAACAACTACTTACTGCCTCTTTCTCAATGTATTTCAGCATCTTGCATTACACACAGTACAGTTGATGTAAGTGGGGCTCTTGACAGAATATAATTTTATGCTGCTGGAAAACTAGGTGACTTGGGACAAAACCTTGGCTGGTATGAGCTTGCACTTGATCCACCTAAGTGGAGACCAAGGAGGTTTAGTTCTGCTTGTGGCTGTAAAAAACAGTGAAATTTGGAGCAACCCGTAGGTCTCAGGTTGGATGACGGACAGGACAGCAGGCATCTCAGAGCCTTTCATGCCTACTCAAGCCTTACTTGAACCAAAGGAAATCTATTACCCCTTTTTCAGAAGCAATTTTATTCCCCTTTTGTCCTGGGTGAACCAATGAATGTGGATCAAGTGTCGAAGACTGATGAGTTAGTGTTTAGCAGTGCAGGTGCATTTGTTGCACCACACTGCAGGGTTCAGCTCCTTCAAAGTAACTGCTTCTCTGAGCAATGCAACAACAACAAAAAAGGAATTGAAAAGGAGATTAAAATAAAAAGATAATACCAGATTCACACTGGTTTGCAGTGCTCGTGCACTGGATTCTGTACATCTCAAACCTGGGCAGTTCCTTATGTGACAGATATTACCTCAAATCCTGCTTTTCGTTTTTTCCTTACCATCTTGTTCGTAGTAGCAGACCTTCTCATGCTGCTTGCCTTTTAACACGAGTAACTTTCATTCATTAACTTGGAGGAGAGGGTCAGCAGGAAATCAATAATGCTTTTTTTATCTAGCCGTATGCAGAACCATTAAAATGAATCCATTGACTACGTTCCAGCATTGCAATTTCTTCCTTGCAACCTTTATTGCAGTGTGCTTGCCCCTGATTGTGCTACATCAGCACTTGCAGGTTAGAAAAAGCAATTCGTAAATAAAAGAAAGGAGTTGCTTCTTCCCAGTCTGCCGGTTACCCAAGGTAATAGGCCTGCCTCAAGGGATGAAAAGGCCGTCGGTCGATCACATGTTCCTTAGAGCCATGTTGTTGTCAGAGCCATGGAAAAATGTGTTTAATCTTATGTTCTTTAATTGGATACCTGTGAAAAGGCTAGATTTGTAAATTACTTTTTAAATGCTTGAAGGTTGAAAGGCTTTTAAGACCAGACTGTTTGGGTTGCTGTACAACTGAGGGGACAGGTATTGGAATATCTCCCTTATATATGCAGTTCCTTAGAAGATAAAATTAGCTCTTGAGAAGAAGGAGACAGTGATTAAGAATGTTGAAAACAGGGAGTTTATCAAATCAACAAAAATGTACCAACATATTTGAAGGTGAATAGTGATAGGACATGGGGTGTGAGCATTAGCCATGTGGGAATGTTGATTGTTATACAATATTCATGTTGTATTGGAGCAAAAGGCTCTGAAGTGCTTGGACTCCCTTTAAAACAGTTTTGCTGTTTCCAAGCATGGAAGACCTCTTGCTACAGGGAGTTTACAGATGAAGTAGGATGAGCAATGGGTGGTTTAAGGGAAAAGAAAACTGTTATTCTTGTTTTACAAATGGGGCAATGAGACATTGTGAGATTGACATGATTCTCTGGAGAAAGAAATTTTTAAACTTAAATGGCCCTGAAGTCTGCATTTTTGCATATGTCAAAAATTGCAGGAAAGATATTCTATAAAAATTTGCAGAGCAGTTCACCCTTAAAAAGGAAGAAAATGTTAGAATCCTTTTAAAAAATATTTTTCAAGACATTGCCAATCTACTGTAGCAAATATTTCAGAATGAAATGAAAGCGCATCCACATTAAAATATAGCCAATAATATATCATCCTGGTTCAGTTTAATATGTTACAGGATTGTGCAAATTGCATTTTTACATTAAAGTAAAAAAAAAAAATCGTAGAAAAAATCAAATCAAACTTGAAGGAACTTTTGATTTGCAGAAATTCAAGTAGGAGATGTATTTTTATAAAAATTACCTTTTCAATATCTTCAAGGAACTGTGAAGTTGTCTTTGGAAAGGAGAAGTATGACACTGAGTATAGTGGCAGAATGTAACCACAGGTTCTTAGATTAGGGACTATTATTGAGTTACGTCCTAGAAGGTAATACCAGTGGCTGATGTATCCTTGTTAGAGACGCTAACTGGAGTAGCCACTGCATGTGTCACGGTGGCTAAAATGAGCAGTGTGATTGTAGAAGCAATGCTACAAGGGCTTTTTTCATACAGAGTGCTGAGAGTTTCTGATAAGGCTGGATAACTAATAACAGATAGTTTGGCAATTCTATTTAGTAGCGCTCTGCAACTCAAAAGCTGAAATGCAATTGTTATCAGCTGTTTGAGAATCACGCTCTGCAAGAGGTGGCACATTGTGGATTCAAGGTCAGATTAACATTTTGTCAGTGTGTGTGAAAGGGTTCTTTGCTATGGGTGGCAGTCAGAACGGTTCAAACCTTCCTGGCACTAATGTTCTGAAAAAATGTGGTTATTAGGAAGAAAAAGAGTCTGCCTGTTTTGCTGAGGGTAGACTTACCATTTTCTCTCTGCTTTTTGGCTTGCATTTGAACTAACTTTTTTGCTCCATGGCATTTTTTTCAGAGGACAATTTATTCACTTGATTCTGCTACCCAAAATTCCTACTTATTTGCAGACTTGCTGTTTACCCTATTCTTCCATTGTCAAATATTTTCTCATGTCTCACATTGACAAGATGTTCTTCCTGCATCCCATTATTTCTGTTGCTGTTCTCTGCCACTTTTAGTCTATATGTTTGCCTATTTCTTGGTTTCCCCCACACACATCAAGTCATTTGTCTAAACTCACAAGTAGTTTTCTACTTGTCTGCTTGTCCACAGCCCACCAGCCTTCAGTGTGCCAGACGGTTCTTCTCCCCACTCTTTTCTGTGCACCTTCCTCTAAGAATGCTTTAACTCTGGTTTCATTTCCATTGTAAGCTGCCTACTCAATGGATGCTGAGCTCAGATGCATGGGATTCTCCTGTTACTTAGAAATTCACCAATAGTCTTGTACCGGTTTTGGCTGGGATAAAGTTGATCTTTTTTTTTCATAGCAGCTGGTATGGGGCTGTGTTTTGAGTTTGTGCTGGAAACAGTGCTGGTCATACAGGGATGTTTTAATTACTGCTGAGCAGTGCTTACATAGAGTCAAGGCCTTTTCTGCCTCTCATGCCACCCCACCAGTGGGGAGGTTGGGGGTGCACAAGGGGTTGGGAGGGGGCACGGCCAGGACAGTTGACTTCAGCTGACCAAAGGGATGTTCCATACCATATAATGTCGTGCTCAGCAATAAAAGCTGGGGAAGAAAGAGGAAGGTGGGAAGTTCCAAGTTATAGCATTTGTCTTCCCAGTTCAGCATTTCATGTGCTGTAGCCCTACTTCCCTGTAGATGGCTGAACACCTGCCTGCAGAGGGGAAGTGGGGAATGGAATCCTGATTTTGCTTTGTTTGTGTCTGTGCCTTTTGCTTTACCTGTTAAACTCAGCCCAAGAGTTTTCTCACGTTTACCCTTCTGATTCTGTCCCCCATCCCATGGGGAGGAGTGAGTGAGCAGCTGGTGGGGAGGTGGAATGAGGGGGGGGACTAAGCTGCTTTCGAAACAACAAATTCCTTCGAGAAATACTTCTGATCCATTGTTTGATTTTCTTTTCTGTTTTGAACATTTTGATTCACTCCATGCTAAAGGTGCAATATAGTCACTACAAGTAAACAGGCTTATTATGGCTTTATATAGCTTTATTAATAGATAATGACATACACAGAATAGCAGTCATGCCACGTATTCACCAAGAAAATTGTATATTCAATATGTATGATATAAAGATGCCTTTGTACGAGGATGTTTACAAGTCTAAGATGCATGGTGAAGATCCATTTGATACTCAAACTAAACTTCTGCTCGCTGTTCTGTGCAAGATAGTTGTAAAATCTACTTAAACAAACAAAGGCGTATCAAAAAAGCGATGCATTAATCACAGTTGTTCTCCACCTTGCACGTGTTCTCTCACCTGCTCTTCAAGTATAAATCTTTGAGCATTATTGTTTCTCACATGGAAAAAGGTCAAAAGAAAAGAAAAAGGAGTTGAAACTGGGGAGAAGAGGCAGACATTTAATAACAGTCCTTTGATGGGTTAGACGGGGAAGGAAATTAGAATTTGCTTCAATGAGACAGGACAGCAGTGTGCAAAATCTCTGTTTTCTGAGAACTGAGCTGGGGTTTTAGGGAGGTATAAATGCAGTAGATTACTGAAGTGAATGCTGCTGTTAACCAGAAAGGTTTCCACTTTCTTTTGAACCACTGCAACTAACCTTTGCATACATTGTGGGCACTTTTTTACAAATCACATCACTTTGTAAGAGGAATGAATCCCTTGAAAGGCAAAGCAACCAGAAGGATTTGAGTCTCTAACAGAGCTCATGCTAAATTAATGTTGCATTTTCAAATGCTGCTTGGTGACAAGGGGAATGGCACAGCCATGTCATTCTTACATCAGATTCTGAGGTCTTGAGAGGTTCTTAGAAGTGGCATCTATCTCACTCAAATCTAAGAGACTCTCAAGTTCAAAGAAAAGAGAATAATAATTCTTACACATGGCTTCCATGAAGTGCTCATCGTGCACATTTCCAACAGCGCTTAAAGACAGGATGTCAGTATCATTATCGCCACTTCGCAGATTGGGAAACTGAGGCAGGGGATTCAGTGAAATTTCCTAAATCAGCCAGTAAGTCTGTAGAAGACTTGGGAACAGCTGCAATGTCCCATAAATGCTAATGCTGTGATCCTTACCATCTTGTTTACTCATCTCAATATTGTTTGAGAACAAGCTGTCTTTGAGAGAAAATCTTGAAGTGGGCCACTTGACTTCTTTGAGAAACCTGAAGTCTGAGTTTTGGAAATTTTCACTCCAACATCTCTTTAGTATTGAATCCTTCATGCCCTTCCCAAAGTGTGTGGACAGCCTTTGCAGAAGCCATGGATAATCTCGAAAACAGCGTTACTAGGAAGTAGGCAATATGCTGATTTATTTCCTTTGCATTCAAGTCATATACTGTGGTCTTTGCTATTTCAATAGCTGCCAACCACATGGACCAGAATGAAGAGCGGGGGAAAGGCTAAGCCAGAGATGACAGAAGGAGAGCTAATATATTAGCACAAGGTCTTTGTAATGGGTCCATTATCCTCCTTTGACAGCAGATTGCCCTCTCAAGGTATTTGTCCAAAGACATTACTGGAGATATGTCCTGCTGAAACACAAAGTTTTAGATAGTGTTGGTTGAATGTGATGTTTACGTGTGTGTAATGACATAAACTATGATTAGGTGATTTGTGTTTTTTTACCTTGATAAAACATCTTTGAAGTCTTACCTATGCAATCTTTAGGACATGCTATTAACCTAGAAACAAACTGAACATAGACAAAGGCTTTCTGGAAACCATAGGGGACTGAGGCACTTTTCTTGTTCAGGTACTTGTTAGGTGACTAATAAGTTAATGTCATAGTCATTGGAATTACTCACACTTGTTCTGACATTTTCATCCTAAGGCCCTAAGTCCTGATCAGAAAGTGGGCAGTACCATCATCCTTATTGAATATTCATGGAAAAAGGTAGATGGAAATGTGTGACTCAGTGTAATTCAGAGTGCTGAGGCTGTTCATGGATGAAGGTCTACAAGAATTGGGTCTTGGTTTTCCAGAGGAATACCATCTTCCCCATGCAGAGCAGCTGCTGTCACTGATAACTCCTACTGTTTGAACACATGGAACACGGCAGCAGTGACTACACATGAATGTATAAATGTGTATATAAGGGAAAGAGTAAATTGGAACTCATTTTGGAAATTCCTTCCCCTTCTAATCAGCAATACATTAACTTCAGAGCTGAACTACTCTTTAACAAGTTGAAAAAAAGATTCAGTTACAGCTGGTAGGAGGCTGAATATAAAAGCATAATAGTGAGGATGGGTTACAGAGATACATTGCATGCTTGTTAACTCACATTCTTGGTTTTGGTCTTTTTTCGTTATTAGCTTTAGAGCTATTTTATTTTAGTATACTAAGTCTGAGAAAAATGTATCATCTAACATAAAACTTTGCTTAGTAAGGTAATCTTTGCATAACTGCTGTCCAGGGCTTATTTATATTGGTTATTCAAATTTACTCCAATGGTGTGTTCAAGGTGAAACCCTAGTCTTAACACTCTTGTGCAGCATATGCAAACTGATCTTAATAAACAGATTATTTAGACTTTAATATGAAGTTGAGATTTTTACATGCCATTAATTTATTTATATAAAAACTTTCCTGGATTGTCAGAAGGGCACCAGTATTTTTGCATAAATTACTGCTGACCTGAGGAATTATTTATGCACTTATTTACGTCCATCCTGTTTGTCTAAAAGTGAGAGAACCATCTTCATAGCTGATTCAGGGTGGAAAGTTTTTAGAAGAATATGTAGTATATCTTCATTGCCTTTTAGTTTAGATATAGCTATCACAGACTGCAAACGTTCTTAATGAAATTCTGTAAGTATATGGTGACTTAAACTACTCTTAGCTCCTATTATTATATTGCTCTCAGTACTAGCCATTGCTATTGTAGACACACACTGCATAACAGCATTGGTTTCCTTTGGCCATATTCCTAGTTGTGGAAAGATGATGTTTCTAATAGTACAAATGGTATATGCTTGGTATTAAAGAGATGTCCTTTTGGCAGTACTGTCAGCAGGCCATAAGCAAGTTCTCATGAAAGTTTTTTGTTGCATAGGTTACTTAGCGTGCCCCCTATACTCTGGAAGTAATGGCTGTATTTTGGGTTTGGTTTTTTTAACCAAGTAAAATTCCTGTTAAACAAGATTATGGCTAAATTAAGATGCAAATGATTTGATCCAGTATTCATTTCGGTAACATTTCTAGTTTCGTTCCCTCCCCCCCCCAATTTTCTTATGCTATCACCTTCTATTTGGAAAAAAATAACTAAAGAGTATAAGCAAAGCAAAGAACTTGGATGAGTATATGTCCTCGTAACCAACCAAAACATCAGTTTTCCATTGAGACTGAAACTTTACTTGAACTCTCCACTAATGCTAAATCCATGGCTATCAAACTGTTCCACAATACCGTGGGAGTCAATAAGGCAACTCCTTTTTTGAGATACTGCTTGTAATTACTGGAAAAGATAGGGATATTAGTAACAACATTCAGAAGATTTGTAGCTTGTTTGCTGGGGCATAGGAGAGTTAGTGCAGATCACTGAGAGTTCTCAGTTATGAGGTCTATGAATTAAAGTTCTTATCCATAATTTATTATTCTCTATGTGCTTCTACTGTACATTTAGTTCGA
Source organism: Psittacula echo (assembly GCF_963264785.1). Classification (NCBI taxonomy): domain Eukaryota; kingdom Metazoa; phylum Chordata; class Aves; order Psittaciformes; family Psittacidae; genus Psittacula; species Psittacula echo. The sequence continues at coordinate 1,176,874 of NC_137736.1, read as the reverse complement.
GAAAAAAAGTACAGAGAGCAGGGAGGAGTAACCTTGAAAGAGTAAGGCTTGCTCATATGATTAACATGTTCACCCTGTCCCTGAAAACAAATAGAGAACCCTTTTGTTATTTAAATACTCGATTGCTATCTTGCTTTAAGAATTGGAGAACCATTCATTAAATAGAAAAACTTCAGCAGCCCTCTTGCCCACCTCCTGTGCCTTCACCATGGAGCCCCTGTGGAAATTCTGGAAGATTAAGAAAAGCAACAGTGAACTCCATAAAGGGTTCAAATGCAGCTACCAGCTTAGTGGCATCACCTGCTTCTATTTTTGAAAGATTTTACATATATTTTCCATAAGTGGTGCTTCATGGATCTAGTGCACAGGTGAGATCTAGTGCACTTCCGCATGCATTTCTGAGGTTGGATAAGAAGAAAAAGATAGCATTAGCTTGATAGATACACTTTTGTTTGTTAAGTCCTAGTATATATTTCTCACTGATCATATCTATCCTGATGGAGATGTATGTATTTAGAGAGAGATAAAATTGTGCAGTGCTTCTCAAGAGAAGAAAGAAAATACCTGTAATTTCTTTCAAACTGAGTTCAGGTCAAAACCTGATTATCAAAATACACTGCTCAATGCTCTGCCATGTAGACCTTATATTAGCAGCACATTGGCTTCACTCCAGTACATCTTTTGTTTCCAGAAATTTTAGACATGTAATAGTTTAATAATTGAAAGAAAACATTTCCTGTGCATCTTCTTCTTTCACTGTCTCCAAATTAGCTTCTAAACTCCTGCCCTTGTATTACATGATACAAGTTCTGCAGAAAATGAGTAACTTCATCCAAATATAGACAGGTTGGCTGGCTGATTTTATAGGTAATCAAGATTTAATTAGGTAACAGAATTGTTAAGTTAGAGTCTGCCTAGGTGGATGGAACCTCAACATTTTTTAAATTGTCATTAATGTTCATAAAATGATGATATAACGTTTCATGGTCTGGCAGTAATTTGTTTTGCATATATTTAGTAGTTAATAACTCTTAAATATAGAAAACAAAAGTAATACGAGGGGACCTGTCTGATCATTCTAGATACTTCTGACATAAAGCTGAAAATGTAATAAATCCCCACCAAAAATAGCGTCCTTTTAAAATGAGAGGAAATTGTTGGGTAGATCAAAAATAAAGCAAAAGGCTTACTTTCTATTGCAAAGAGATTCCCATGGCTTCTATGGCAACTGTTCTGATCATTTGAATCTTGTGTCAAGTCCTGATGTACAAAGGAAAGGGGTGGTTTTCAGTAGCGTTGAGGAACTCATTCGAAAAAAGAACCTGAGAGCCATTGCTAATGTAATGCCAAAGGACAGAGTTCAGCTCCAAACACTTAGAAGTCAGACAACCGGAAGAAATGAGGTTCAGTTCTCCAGGTGGTGGCTGGAGGAGGAGTCCTCCAGAGTAATTCAGCTTGTACATTGTTTAGGGCAATCACAAAACTATTGAAATTGCTTCTCCATTTAGTTTTGAAATTTACAGATAAAGTTTCTCACCATCACGGTAGTGAGATTCATTTGGCAGACCTTTTAACACACTCAAAAAACAAAATATGAGGGTTTATTATTAAAATGTAGTCCTGAGCATCACGTACATATCCTTTGTCTCTCTGTTTGTTGCCTTCCCATTCTTTTTCTCGCATGTACTTACTCTGTAAGTACATTTCTTTATAACTTCTGAATCATTGTAGTGATGCCGCATCTAATGCCATGCAGGTGCTTGAATATACTCGCTGGAAAGACAGGTTGATTTTGGTTTTGCTGTCTAGCTGTTGAGATGAAGAGGTTGGCAATGCCTTTATAAACCATAAGAGAAGGAAGCCTAAGATTGCTAAAGTTTTAGCTGTTAATAAATTCTTCAGTTTCTAGCAACCAGCTGCTTCTTTTGGGAAAGCACAACTTCGTCAATATTGTTTTCCAAATGGGATTTCTAGCACTTAAGATGTATTGTATTACATTTTTTTTTCCCACATGGGGTTTTCTTTAAATCACCTGTCATGGCAAAAGCCAGGTACATATTTATCCCATAGCATAAAGCAGTGTGTGTTTATATTATTCCTTGAAAAAATCTGCTTCTATCTTTCATTTCAAAAAGTCCCATCAAAATGTGCTTAGTTTTGCTTTAGATAAAAATAGAAAGACAGAGAGAAGGGTAACGAAGCTCCAGCTTTTCGAGCTTTTAAAAAAGATTCTGATTTCAGCAGCTGCAGAGAGTAATTATTATAAAGGCTGTAGTCCCAATTGTTTTGACTTGATGTTGTAGCCATACTGTAGCAGATACTCAGCAGATGCAGACTGAAGCACACAACTTGAAACATATGGCAAGATAAAACCTGAAAGCTATGCTAGCTAGCTACCATAAAGATTATGTGAGGGAAAAGAACCTTAAATCAACATAGACTTTTAAGGAAGGACAGCAAAAATATTATGGGGTAAAATGATGATGCCTCTCTATCACTTCTGCATCTGCAGCTGAAATCACTGGAAATAGGAGTTACTATGGTTTATTCTAATTGAGGGAAGTTAACAGTATTTTTTCCAAGCCATCCAAAATAACTGTCATAATCTCAAAGCTCAGTTATTGCACAATCTTTTATTTCAAAATCTTTCTTACTGTAGTGATATTCCCAGGGAAGACTAAAATTTCAGAAAGTAGAAATGAGAAAATAGATTTTAACTGCAGTAGATCTTATTAGCTGAGTAAACCACTGAGAAGATTTCTGCATTTAGGAAATTGTTTAGGTGTTTTGCACTTGAAGCACGATGTAAATAGGTAACACCTGCCTTTTTCCTGGATGGACATGTTTGGTTTTAGTTTCTGTGGTAGAATATATTACTGAAATATAATTGACATTCATTTCATTTGAAGCAATCCAGGGCAGAAACAATTCTATGCGTCTTAGAAGGCTTGTAAAAAAATCTGCTTTATATACAACATATATTCTACCATTGATGGTTATCATGCCTTAGAACTGAGACAATTCCTTTTGCTTGTGTATATGTATACCTCCTCCACTCACACGCATTAAATATATGCACAGACAGTAAGAATCAGAATCTGCACTTGTCTGTCTATTAGGTTGGTTTTCCATTGACAACTACTTAATACTCTGGTCTGCTAACCATCATTATTACCCTGGTTTTCCATCTTTCACCCTTCTGGCACCCATCTTCTGTAAAGAACTTCCCTGGCATGCCTATTCATATTGAAGGAGGTCTGATGAGCAGCAGCAGACATCAGAGAACTACCTTAACATGTAGATGACATTTAAATTACGCATTTGTGTTCTCTTCCAGATATTTTGCTGAATGTATTTCTTGTTTCAATAAAATATTTGCATATATATAATAAGTGCTGAGAAAGTGGGTGCTCTTGCATACAGTACAATGTTTTTCCTGTTTTGGTACTGTTTGTGTATCACACTGGTGCTTGCAGAACTGTGTGGTTTGCCTAGTGTGTGGTTTGCCATAACACCTTCCTTTTGCATCTGAGCCTTTAAGATCTTACTTTTCTGGTTAGCGGTAATGGCACAAATGTGGGAAAGATCTTACAATGCAATGTATTGTCCCTGTCTGTATATATTAAGTGCCTGAATGCATTTTCTCTTTATTACAACAATGCTTATAGGCAAAAAAATAATTTCACTATCCATTGACCTGCTATCCATTGTTGTTTTCAGAAACTCACCCTCAGCAGATAGCAGGTTATGTCTGCTTACATCTGAAACACATGTTCACATCTTCAGATAAGAAACAGCATGCGTCATGACCAGCAGATATATAATATTGGCAAAGGATGATTTATGTTGGATTGGAAGCTGCTAGATGCTATGAACAGCAACGATGGCTCCAGCTATCCTTTCAGAACAGAAGGAAAAAGGAAATGCATACACAGAATATCAGAAACACAACATTCTGGGTATACACGTAATTCAAGTGAAAGGCACCTCACACCTGCTGTTCAGTTGAGATATACCACAAGATAACTATGGCATGGCAGAATGTGATAAGATGTGGAAAGCTTTTACTGCAGAACGTTGAAGTCCATATTGCTTGCTCTGAAAACCCTTGATGATAGGGAGTGTCATCTGGCTGAGGCATTACATAATCTCTGATTTAGGTGAAATATCTGGGTTTTTTAGGAACATGCAGTCAAGGATTTGGATGAACCGTTCAGATATTCTGTTAAGACTTCTTTAACCTGAGCACGAAAAAGAAATCCCATGATGAAATACAAAGAAATGGTCTTTGCAACTGTGTGTAAGAAGACTGGTGAGGACTGTGCTCTGTGCTTGACTGTGTCCAGAGAGGAGAGTTTAAGTTAATTAAAGGTATGTGCATTGCTGTTATTAATATTACTTTTGTAACTATTGGTGCATTCATTATAATAATTTCTAAGGTTACTAACAGATGTATTGCTCTAGATATATTTACCAAGACATTCTGTTTGTTAAGAAGTTAAACTACTCCACAGTTTTTGGCCGGGAACAAAGCTTGTGAAGCAGATGAAAATGCAGCTGGGGAAAAGTGAAATGAATATGGATTCTTTTTCTTACTATTTTGACCCAGATTTTACCTCATCCATAGAATTTACAGATGCACAGATGTCACATCTGACTGAGAGTTCAAACTATTGCAGAGCGCTGGATCAAGTCTTTCATGAAACCGCAATACTACATGTAGTACTTGCTGTGATTGGGAGTTTACTACATGATGTTCTAGGGCACAAAGCTGAATCCAGCACTTCCTGTTTTTCATTGCTTGTAATTTGCATCTGTCTATGAATGTGAGAGGAGAGCCCATGTGTTTCTGAATTGTGCATTTCTACGCTCTTTTGCAGTTTTACTTTTTGATATAGCTGAGAAAGGGCTTTGGAATAAGGATTAGTGCCCCATCCTGCACAGTTAACATAATATACATATCTGGACCTGGTTCATGGTCTGTGGAAGTGAGTGGGTAGAGTTCCAGTGACTGCAGTGGATGTGTGAATCAGGCTCAGGGAAGTAATGTGTTTGCCTTTGCAGCACTGAAAGCAGTATGTCATAGGCAGTGAACTATCAATTAACCATACACATACAGAATATGTACAAGTATATGAAGTTAAAAGCAGTGTCCACTTTTTCTTTCCTGAAAGTCTTGCTTTTTTTGATGTCTTAGAGAAAAATGCCAATCAATCAAAAATTGAACGAATAAGTCTTATTGGAGAGGTCATTCTGAGGAATGCATACATTTTACACATATTTTTAAATGAGTTCTTTTCCATTTACATAAATAGGTAATTTCTGTGTTATTTGTGTCCTTGTTTTCAGTCATGGTGAGGACAATACAGCCCTGTAGCTAGGACCTCATTTTCAGAAAGAAGTTCAGGCATAGCAATATAAAATCTAGTCATGTAATCAGCACGCTCTGCAATATTACTACTTTAGGGACAGTGAACTTTATAAATCAGCAAAACTTAGTAGCAAAAAGCAATGTTTTTTAAAATGGAAGCACTGTTTAGAAGAATAATGATTAAGTGAGATGGAAATGATGTTACTCTTAACAAAACAATTTACTGAAACGTTTTGTAAATGGAAATGCCAGCAGGCAATTTGTTTTGTTTTGAAATAGGCTTCAACATTGCCTTCTGCCACTGCGATGGTAGGATGGAAGAGGCATGTATACAAATACATGCGTATATACCGATAAATAAAGGTACACACAGTCACACATCTACATATATGCTTATGTGTGTGTACATTTGTGAATAGAGATAATGCTTTCCTTTGTATCATTTATGTTGAGCTCTTTAAACCTGTATCTGCTGTAGTGGCAATTCTGTCTTACAGTCTCACAGCAATTGCATAACAGAAGCAAGGCTCTTCTTACAAAAATAATCAAAACTTTTAAAACATGATATTAATAGAGTTTCAGTAGTGCTGAATTTAGCTTAACAGCCTCTTCCAAGCTTTTTTTCTACATATGGAGTGTCTCGGGCAAATAGCAAACAGCAAAAAAAAACCTTTTGTTGCAAATTGTACAGACTGTAGCAGAGAAATTTGATGAATTCATTATTTTGGTGGGAAAACGGAAGATGTGGAATGGAGAATAGAGGACCTATAGCATAAAATGGTTGGAGCTTCAGAGGAAAACTGCAGAGTTGGGTTTTCCAGCCTAAAACTTAGGATCCTTGAAGTTTAGCAGTGTGTGCTCTTCCCTTTTTCATTTTGACCAAATCTGCACAATTGCACAGCATTAGTAGTAAATGATGAAATCCTTTAACATCAACTTCTCTTTTCCTATGTTATGCTCATGCTTATAGGCTTTGGACATGCTGAACTTGGCACAGCCCTGTGACTCGAAAGGTGTCAGAGTACTTTGGGAAGAAACCAAAATACATGTGAAAGTGCATTTATATGCCAGATGTGCACGGAAAGGATCCCTGAGTATACTGGTGATCCCTGAGTATACGCCTGTCCTTGCAGGGCGTTTGGCAACTGACCTTCTCAAGCAGTTGTCAAAATCATTATTCTCTTCCTTTCGAAGCTCAGATTTAGTCTCTGAGCATCTCCACTGCTAGTATTTTGGAGTTTGTGTGAGGGTTCATGCAGTCTTGTTCATAACCATCTGAAGTAACACTTCGGGGGCTCATTCACACATGTGGATATCTGTAAATAAGATTTCAGAACCATGCAAGCTAGGTGGAAGCAGGCTGGTCAAATGTGCATCGTAGGCTTTCAGGCCCTAGGAAAGGCAAAACATCGTGTGCTGTCTTGCTAGCATGTACACATCTCACCCATCAGACAATGTCACTCCAGAAAGGCTACACTTCCTCATGTATTCAGGAGAATCACTGCAGTTTAAACTTGATGTTATTCAAAGCCCTTTAAATTTGTATCTTTTTCTTATTGTTTGGGATACAGCAGTATATTAGTGAGTTAAAGGTAGAGGTGGTGGTCCAAGTGCAGGGTTGTTTGAATGAGAGGTACAAAGTGGTGGGAGCAGTGAAAGGAAGAAAACAGTGCCTACCTGCTGTCTTGGCTTATGATCTGCCAAATAGAGAAGCATCCAAAACAATGCCACCATGTTTCCTCCTCTGACATTCAGTTAGACAAGGTAATCTACACCTTGTTTAAGAAAAGCTATATTAAGATGCTGTAATCTTGCAGAATATCTGTGAATACCATGCTGCCTTTATGGCATGTAAAAATTTATCCGAAATACTTAATTTCGGTGTCAATCTTTACGTCTTCAGAGAACTGGAAAAACATCAAATCTCATAACTCAACTGGGAGCAGGAAGCGAATATGTTATTCATATAATGTGTTGCTTTTATGAGTGAAAATGCTAAAACAGGTTGCAACCCTTCTTGCTCAAGAGGTGTAACATGTCACTTCATATTTTTTCCTGTTGGAATCAATATAGGGCTGTTTGCAGAATAAGGAACTATGCAGCATGAATCCAGGTGGTATAACTTGGTACTGCTTATTGCCTTGCCAAGGGCACAAAGGGAATCAATGTCAGAGACAAAATGGGAATTCAGATGTTCCAGGTGATAGTTTCAGAAGTATTGACATGGTATGTTTCTTTTGCCCTTCCAGAGGTTTCATATGAGACAGTTCAGACAGAGATATTAAGACAATACCTTTGGGTCTCCTCCTGTGCACCTTGCCTTCTCCTGGATGACACTCCTGCCTCTGTACTTTGTTCCATTTAATGTTAAGCATTTGCATTTGTGGTTCTAATGCTGTCTACAGAGTCAGTAGAGTATGTAATTCCTGCCAAAGCTGGCTGCTCTGTCACTGTGACGTGCAACTGTCGCATTTCATCCTTTGTCAGCCACAGCTCAGAGGGGCAGGCCTTCTTAATTTCAGCAGTTAGTGATATCAAAGGTAAGAAAATGAGGTGCGAAATCGGGACACTGATAATGGGTCCCTGTGATGCGAACTCCTCTCTGGAGTTTTCCTATCTGACAGACACACGTGTTGGTTGCTTGGATTCACCTACACCTTCAGCAGCTTGAGCTCTCTTCTGGCCTAGAGGATTCCAGAGCCACACTGTGGGCAAGTGGCTGCTTATGGCATAGTTCCCCTGAAATTAGGACATTAATTCTGGTTAAGAAGCCCGGGCTGCTCACTGACAATGCTGCATAAAGCATCTCTGCAAGCTGAGGATTCTGCCTGCAGCATTTCAATGATAGGAACAAATGTACCTCACCAAGAAATGACCCTTGGGACAACAGGAATGTGTCATAACCTCCTAACGCAGCTCTTTCTGATGCAGACATCATATTTTGCCTCAGAAAGTGAAGTTCTTTATCAGTTCATAGGCAGCCTGCTCTGGCTTTACGAACTTACTGGAAAATTCAGAAAGTTATTCGAAGATGTGAGCAATATTGATACTGCACTCAAGGCAATCATTGGGCTCTGCACTAACTTGTTCTTTCATATTGTATTGAAACAGCGAAATACCCTATGTGATAGACTTTGGAGATATTTCTTGATTTATTTTTCTACTTTTGTTTTATCAATATTTTTAGCATGGCTTTTTCTTTTGTTGGTATTTTTTGTCACAACATGAAACAGATCCGCATCGTTCCCTTGTTTCTGTAGGTCTCTGATTTAAAATAGAAATAATGCGTGATGGGCTGAGAGACATTTTTGGTAAATCCTATTAGTATTCAAAAAACCTAATTATCTGCTGCCAGCACAGGACAGATATTAAAAAGAGGTGGAGAGGATTTGTAGTAAATCACTATAAGAAGTCTTTCTTATGACATCCAATTAGAAGTCTTAGTTATGAAAACATCAAATTATGTTTTCATTATAATTTAGCTTAAATAGCATCCTGATAAAAGGGGTTGAATGTAAATTTCTTCTGTCAGTTAGAAAATGGCTTCCCTGCATGTTCAGGAAAGCACAGACAGATCTGAGCTAGTTTTAAACTCTCCTGTCAGGATAGACACCTGTACTACTAGAGCTGGATCACTTCTATACTAATTCACATGTCTCTGCAGTATATAGGATTATATACACATGATCACCCCATACCAGATGTATTTCCTGCACTGTAATACTTTTCCCATCTGGTCACAAGGATTATTGTGTAGATTTTGATATTTTCCCCTGAGTATTGACCAAAATTGTAGCGTGAGTCAGGAAATGAGGACCAGACAGGTTTCATCTAAATGCTTGTGAGTTTTTACCATTAGCGTCACTAGAGCTGGGATTCCATCCACTGTGCTTTTTAGTAAAGATACCCTTGGATAAACAAGCACAGGCACGTTCAGTGGGCCTGCTGAACAAATCATGCTGTACAGAAGGAAGAGAATAGACGATTTTAGCCCCCTTAGACAATACACATCTCCGCTCACTTCTGAAAGGCTAGTGGAAAGGTTCTTGGCCCCCAGTTACAGATACTAAAAACCTGGGAAGCCCCCTTAAGTCTTATCCTTGGCCAGTCACACAGATCCTCCTTGCTATTAAAATCCCTTCATTGAAGTAATTCTGACGATTAATAGAACAAGATTTTCAAATAAGTTCTTTATTTTTTCTCAGATAAAATGGTATCAAGTATCGAATTACTGTCAGTGTTGAGTGCTTTATTCCGTGTTCCAGCTGCTCTAGCTACATGTTTGAATATCAGCTTTCATCCTAAATTAAAGTTTGTATTTTGCACATTTTCCACATTTTTTCTCTGCAGATATCACCCAATGGCTTTTTAAAATGGTAAGGCCAAAGCATAAAACACTTCTCTTGTAGGTAAGCCCTTGTAGGACTCTTATGGCTTCCAGAGCCCTTTTTGGTGGGGTTTCAGCAGCTCTGTGCATTTTCTAGTGCTTAACTCACTTTTGAGATCTGAACAGATAATACTGAGTAACATAAAAGGGCAGAGAGAAGCAGGCTGGAGAGATTCCTCAAAGCACAGCTCTAAACAAAAGAAAGATGGGGTTCTCATCCTATCTGCTTCACATTCCTGCTGTAGCGATTTCAGTTCCTTCTGCTTTCCTTATCTCAGGAAAAAGATAGCATGGCTTGCTTACCGCACACAAAGGCCGCGGGAATTAATTGATTTAGACATACAGGCTGCTTTTGAAAGCCTGGAACGTTATTAATATGAACCACTACCTGCCAAAGACATGACCAGCTAACCACCGTACCCTCTGTGACAGTGCTTTACGGAATCACTGCAATTGCTTCCAACCTGCAAGGATTAAGGAGGCTAAGCAGAGCTTTCTATTCAGCAAATTCATTTTCCATTTTATCCCCAAACTGTACCCTTCTTCTTGCTTTTGCTCATCACCACTCAGTTTCTAGACAGGGTGCCTGTGGGACCTGCGTAGGTAAAACTTTAAGGGGCTTCCCACATTTTTAGTATCCGTTTGTAGCTTACCTGGGGCCAAGAACCTTTCTACTAGCTGCTTTGTCAGAGCAGGAATTCACGCTGCTATTTTTAATGTCTGTAGAGCAGTTGTGTTTCCCTGGGGCTCCTAGAGGCATTTATCCATCTCAGACTTCCTTCCACAAACCACTGCTTAAGCACTGCTTTTGAAATGGCAGCTGGTCGTGGTAGGCGCCGACTCACTGTGCTTTTGTCGTGGCGGTTGCTTCACACTTGTAAGTAGCACTGCATTGAGTTAGGTTCTTTTTTCCTAATTGCTTCCAGCTCACCCCTGCACAGCAAGAAAATATTTCTGTGCCTTGTGGATCTTCTGGATTGTGCAGATATTGTGGCATTGGCTTCAGCACCATATCCTCTGTGCCTCCAAGCTATTTTAGTATTTTTCACTCCTCACTTTCTTTTTCACTTCAAAGCTCTGCAGTTATGCTTTGTTGGACAAGTTACATTCCAGCAAGAGTTAAAATAAGAAATAATTTCCTGGCAAAGATGTGTATCTTTTATATAAAGTAAGCGTCGCAAGCCAGCATGTTGCTTTAGCTTTCGCATGTGTATTTACTGTTAGTAGTAGTGAAAATAGTTTGGAGTGATTGAAAACTATTTCAAATGTTTATGTGATCAAATAGAAACATTCTATAGGAAAAAGAAGTTTGCTCAATGTTCTGAATGGAAAAAAACAGTCTGTGTTCTTGTTTTCAGAACGTTTTTGCTATGTTTTCTCTTGATGTTAACATTTTGATTCTGTATTGTTGTATGCACTTTTATAGATTATTGTGTGTATGTATGTGATAAAAAACCAAACAAAGTGCTTTGATAAGTTTGTGCTACTGTTCCATCCATGTATTTTTCATCTTGTGTATCATTTTCAGTTGGGGGCAAATACCCCCAAATTGTCATTCTTCAGTGTGAAGGTACAGGGGGAGAAGGCACCATGGTGCTCTTCCTCATGAACTAGAAGCAATAATGCACCAGCGTGTCCTGGCACACAGCTCTTGAAGAGTATTTTAGCCATCCCAGTTTTTACATTCCATAGTATTTTACCTCATTCCATTGAAATACTTAGAAAATTCCTGCCCTTTTCTCTGCTAACCAAGATTGCATATTTTCAGAACACCACAATGTTCTAGAAACATACAGCAATATAAAAATGTGAGGACATTTTATTTAATGGTAAAGTGGCTAGGGAATAGGCTGATGTAACTTGGCCATCACTAGTCTAGCACTCCAACACCCTATGACATTTAAGCTCTGATAACTTATATATATCTTTCCCATAGTCCAAACTGAGAGGTGTTTCAGGGATTCAGTCACACTCTGTTGCAGACCACAGCTTTATGTTTATACCTGAAACTCTTTATTTTCAGTAGATAAAAGCTAGAGAAGAGATTTTAAAATAATGAAACTCAGCCTGGCTTTTCTGGGCAAAATGCTTCCGTATTTTTTCACTCTTGTATATATAATATTAAAGCTCATCCAAAAATCAGGAGGAATTGGAAGCAGGAAACAATCTTCCAGCAAAATTGGTTTTGTAATTGCCAGCACTCCTTTTGTTATGCAAGGGGAAGTGAAATGTTGTGACAAACTTCAGTGTTGCTTTATCCTCCAAAGGACTCTCGTAGACTAGCCTCATACCCGAATCTGGATGAATTTAATCAGAGTTGAACTTTTGCAACATGTTAACTCAACAGGCATAGTTCTATATGTGATTTCTTCTCTGTCACTCTAAATATGAACGGCCTCAGTTTAAATTTCCGTGCATAAAAATCCATTATCTCCAATCGTGTCTGCAATTCCACGTAATGATTCAATCCTTTTCCGAGGATTTTCAAGGATTTTATTCAAAATCAAATTATTCATGTGGAGTTTTGAATGGGGAGGAAGGAATGGAAGCATGATTTTTTGCCTGTTCACAGAGTTGTAGGAAGAACCCAGACATTTTGCCATTATAATATTATCTTAAGATATTGCAGACGATATTACACTCTTTTGGTGAGACCTTCATTGAAATGCGCAGAGGCATTTGAACTTTACTTAGATGCTTAACTGGATTTTGCTATATCAATTCATTTGGAGCTTTAATAAAATCTTAGAAATGTTATTTTATTATTTTGCCATGTTTAGGTATTTTTAGTTACAGATTTCTTCAAATTACTTTTTTGACATTGTTAACACAGCTTTGGTTCTGTGAATAAGATAGAGATAAGGAAAAGAGTATTAAGTTGATTGCTTACATTTTGTTGCAGATAAATGCTCTGCGGCCTTTATATCAATGCTTAGAAGCAAGAACTTCCAGTTAAGTCTGATACATGTGCATTCAATTTTTTTAGGGGGGTGTCTGCTATATTAAAAAGCAACATTGACCTTTGAGTCTTTTTGAAAATGAGAATACAGGGTTTTTTTGGACATTTTGGCTAAGATTTCAGGATCTGATAATTGTGTATTTTATAATAATAAATTAAATACAGCAGCTTTCAAGTGGGCATTTAGGAATTCTTCACCAATTCTTACGTTCCAGTTACACCATTTGATTGAAGTTATTATTATTTCTATTTTCACATGGGGACAGCAAATGGCAGAATAAAAGGTGGTAGTAGATGCTGCTTGCACAGACGTTTTTCACAGGTGCTGTTGCCCCCAAACATACCATCTCCTCCAACCAGTTTCAGTAGTAGTAGTTTCAGTTTCAGTGCAGTAGTTTTCAGTTCATAAAATTAAAGTGTCTTCACACACAGAAGTCAACACCTAAGACCAAGCCCACTTTTGAAGGGAGCAGGAGGCTACTTGAGTGACCGGTTTCATGGCCACTGCAGTTGGAGCCACTAGAACGCAGGTGCTGAGGGGCCAGACACTAACCTCTGTGCCCAAGCTGTTGGTGGCTGAGTGCTTACGGCTGCTCCATCCCTGCTCTTTAAGAGCAGGCAGCATCCTACCAGAGGATCTGTTCGTTGTGGGGGGCGGGTTTGCAGGCCTTGGCGTGTAAATTGCAGGCATCTTTTTCTGCACTTTGCTTCCTGTCTCAGTTTTATGGGCTGAACGGAGGTCAGGTGTTCTTAAACTGATAAAGGAGCTCTTGAGGGAGAAACTGCTTGACCGTCCGTATGATGAATGGCTGAAGAGAAATCAAGAAAAGGCCAAGCCTCAGCTTGGCATCCAGCAAAAACACAAATGTATGTTTTGTGCCAGACATCTGTGCTTGTTCCAAGGAAAACCCTAGAAAAGAGGCTCTGGCCTTCCTCCACCTGGAAGCTATGAAAAAGGCATGAGAGCTCAGTTTGCTTTTCACTTAGTGTGTACTGTGTTATGTCCCAGGATACTGGAAGCTCTTGAAAGTGGAGCAGTGTATTTCTATTCAGACCCTGAGCTTTACTGATCACCAGCTGCGCCATATAATTTCCAAATCAGTATCCTAACGTGGGCCATGGACAGTATTTCTTTAGGTATTTCTTGCCTTTGGGCTGGAAATAGAGCATATGCCCTCATTGCGTTGCACTTTAGAATATTTACATATACATGCAATTATAGTGTTCTCAAGGAATGTGTGATGCTGTCAGTATATGCAATTAAAGGTTCTCAGCAAGTGTGGAAATACGAGTGAATATTTGCTTTCGGTCCCTTTGTGCTTTATTGTTCTCTTGAAGATGAACATCACTTTCCTCTTCTTGTATAAACACCTCTGGGTTGGTTGCTTTGTTTGTTTGCTTGATTGTTATACAGTTAAAAATGCAGATCTTACCTATTTTGAAAGACTTTCCAATTGAGTGAGAACACAGACCATAGGGTGTTCACTTTAAAGTATACTTTGGTTTGGGCTTGCCAGCCTCTTATAAAGAAGTAGAAGAATATTTGTCTTTGATAAAGCATTCCTTTCTTCAATTATCTCTTCTAGGAATTCCCAGTTCACATCTCTTTATCATCCAAATGATTCTTCTACTAGAAAGGTTTCAAGCTCTTTTTTTTGTCTTTGTTAAATCACGTTTTATTTCCTGTTGATATGAATGGAACCTTCAGACCTGCCTCATGTTTTGGCAGCCTGAGATGTTACAGTGCCTCTGGACAAATTAGGAAAATACTGTAAAGATGATTTATTTAATCATTTTTAGAGCACTTAAAAATGTTTGCTTAATCTTTATGATGTAGAACCTAGAGTAAAGATATTATTGCATTAATCAGGTTGCTCGCAGAGCAGCAAGATTATAATCAAATGATAACTGCCCTCAAGAAAAACAAAAAAGATCAGGCTGGTATACAAAATAAATGGTGGGGCAGAGGCAGGAGAAAATAAAGCAAATGATAGACTTAGTATCTGGTTTTGCATATGGCACTTCAGCAGATTCTGTTCAGCTCTACAGAAAGTGACAAATTTGAAAACTGAAAATGTTCTGCAGATTCCAGCTGGGCTTTTGCAGTCCCCCAAAAGAGTTCCAAATCAGGTTCTGGTGGAAGAAAAGACAGCTTAGTAATAGAAACAGAGCTGTAGCTGAGTGGACCTTATTTTCCAATTATAATGTATAAGTTCAAATGAGCTTGTAATATTGAAGAAAACTCATGTTCTGTACACAGCACAGAATTACACATCTGCTACTGGGAAGCCACAGCAGTGTGAGTCTTTAGTATGAAAGCCATAAGTTTGATGGAGAAATGTGAAGGCCAGCTTGAGTGCAGGATGGCCAGAACCTTGTGCATTGGCGTTTGTTGACTTCTGTCAGCTGCCTCTATGGCATTGACATGAACATGGCTATGTCAAACTATAAACAGCACTGTGCCGGTATAGTTTAGTTTGCTTACTTTAACTCTAAGAATGGCTGGGCACTGATTGTAGTAACAGACTAGTTCCTGGCATACTGTTCTAAACATATTTTACAGTAATTTGAATATCTTGTCTATTTGAAGGCATTTTGGCTTGATACAATTTTAAGTCAGGTTAGAAGCTATTAGTTAGCTGACTAAACCAAAAATTATTATTGATAATAATTACTACTACTACTACTACTAAACAACAAACAACCCAGCTCCTAAAATTCCAGGTGTGATTGACACGCTTCCAGGATGTCTAGACTAAATTCTTCAAATCTTCTGAACCTGTACTCCACGTATATTCGTGGGCATCCAGTTAGCATGCACAAGAATTGTATGTCTAGCTACAGTTCTGGCACTGGTGCAAAGGGTGTGTATAACCTCATGTAAAACAGTGGCCACATTTTCTCCTCAGTGCTCTCAGTGTGGAATAGCTCTGTTCCATCTTCAGTACCAAATCTGAAGCAGTGCAAACCAGAGCTGCATTTGAATCAGAATGCTACCATTTTGAGTGTAAAAGTGTTTTATTTCAGTGAAAGTTGGTATTTCTTAGAAAAAATAAATTTTTATTTTAAACAAAATTATTATTAGAAATAATTATATCAGAAATATTACCTTTGCCTGTGTAGGGGCAAGTATATATATTTTAGTAATATGTTTAAATTATGTCAGAAAGCATATTTGTGTAATGATTATTAGGGGTCACATGACAGCAGTTATTTCATTATTCATATTCAATATTAACAATTTATTAAACTGTAATAAAAGTACTCAGCCTCATCCACTGCAGACTGAAAGTTAGGACTGTGAAATGTTATCCTTGAAACCTATTAAAGGTGCAGAATTAGGAGAATGTAAAAAAGAGGAGAAAGTCAAGATGGTATTTCTAAGGATATAATGATGATAAAAGAAGACTATTCATTAGGCAGTAATTTTACTTTATCTTCTTTCTGATTCATTAAAGGTGCCTAGCTGGTCTTTATACTATGCCTGAGTTTGTGCTAAAATACAATGTGGAAAGTCAAAAAGAGTTTTCCAGATATGCTACTAGAGTGAGACTTGGGTCTACCTTTTGTCTTGACCTTGCCAGTTGCCAGCTTGGTGACACATCATGTCTTTATACCTGTGCTGAGCTCAAGTTTGCCTGGTTTGTCTATTTTGACTGTAAGCTCTTCAGAGCAGATCTTCTACTGGCTTGCGACAAGAACGCTGGGTTATGTGTTTGGTAACCGCAGCTCTTGTTTCTTTACTACTTCTACAATGCAAATAAAAATAGTCACATTAGTAAGTACAAAAACTACGTATTCAGAAAAAAGCAAACCCCAGCAACACCACCCCATCTCCAGCTCGTGTCTTCCTGCTCTCTACTACACTCTGTAATTGCCATCCCAGCTCAACATCAATGGCATCCTGCACTGAAGTCCACAGTCCTGTGTTCTTCAGGTTACTGCCTCTCAGCCAAAGCTGGATTTTCTTGGGCTCTGAGCATGTGGAGCATGGGCAGAGAAGGGAGGGGTGAGCCCTTTGGGAACTATTGCACTGTCTTGTATGTTTGATAAAAGCAAGGTTTGTTGGACTAAGCAAAGGCATAAATGTGCTAGTTGGCAGCTGTTGTTGGGAGTGTCAGATTAGCTCCCTCACTACTCAAAGTGGGGTGGTAGTCTCTGCAAAGGGCAGGTTAAATACAAGTCCATGTGTATGGAGAACAATTTGTCTTTCCATGATATTATTAGAACAAAAATACTGACTGCATGTATTTTATTAATATGGATAATAGTGCTTAACTTTTCTGCAGATTTTTGGAGGGGAGGTGATAGCAGAAATCACAGTCCTTCACAAAGGAATTTGCTATCTTTGCCTTAATTTTGCAGCTCATGTCCACAGCCTGCAGAAGGGAAGTGATCCACCTTAAGGATTACATTAAAATGGGGAAAAAAACCCTAAATCACCTGTGTCCAAACCCACTGCACTGTGTTCTGTAACACAAAAGAAACATGACCTGAGGGTCAGACTTACATCTAAAACCTGTTTTGAAAAATATTGTTATTTGTCATGCTGAAAATTTCCAAAGCTTGCTCTTTGGAACAAAGACTCACAACGTGCCATGTTATAAAGTCCCTGTTATGGCAGGTAGCTTCCAAAATTCTTTTCCTCGTTTTTATTTTATGAGATGTGTAACAGCGAGGAAATCACAAACTGAAATTAATTGATATTTATTCCTGGAAGGAATATTAAATCACCTCACAGGGGCATAGACCAGGGCAGGGAGAAGCCAGGAAGGCTCATGGTGCTTGGGATCAAAACCTAGTTGTGCTTGTGCACAGGCTCTTGCCATGACTGTGATACATCTGCTCCTCAGGAGGAAAAGAGAATAAACACCTCTGGCATTTCTGAAAGTACTGTGGCTAGGAAGATTAGATGCATTTACAAACATTTCATTTCCATCTCTATTAAGCTACGTTGACAAACGAGACTATTGGCCGTTTTTGTAGAGGATTAGTAATTAACAAGGTAGACAAATTATCAGAACTATTTTGGCCTCCCAGGAGAAAACTTTTAGAAATCCATTTCCACGTATTATTTACAATAAAAATACTGCACAAGGATCTTACTGGTTTTGCCAATGGTTTTCAAATGAATCGTAGGATACAATGCATTGCTCTTTGAAGTTGCATTTGGTGGCTTTTAATGAGATCCCACTGTTTATGGATCAGATGGAGCATAATCTCTTTATTTACTTTTTCCGGCACAAAGCGTCATTTTAATGCCAGTCTGCTGAGAATGGCAGAGATTGGCAGAGACACAGTTGCATCATTAGAGCAAAAGTGCCAAAAGGGATGTTTGGCTCTTTCAGATCTCCGGCTCTTCAATCCCATTTATGCCAGCAGGCAATATTTATGAAATACTCTGAAAACCAATTCAGACGATTTAAATTACTCTGGCAGCATAAAATTATGTGTAATTAGCAGAGAGAGAGCTGCTGGTCTGAGTGCAGGACAAGTCACAAGAGTCCTTAAAGTCTGACTGCCTGCTAACCGCAGGTCTCAGTGCCTCTTCTTAGACATGTCTAGATGAATGGGAACAGGTAGATCAGGGCTTGTGGTCCTCTGCACTGTCTGAATGAAAAAGAGCTTTGGTTCAGACCTTGTGGAGGTGTCCTGCCTGGGTATATCAGCCTGAAGGGCAGAAGGCTGCACCTCTGGCTAAGGAGAGCTGCCCATTTTAATACCAGGGTGCCCCAGGGTTCTTGTAGGGTAGGGTGTTCTGTAAGTCTCCCTTCAAGCACTGGATAGGACTTTCACTACCACAGAGCAGAGATTATTCCCTCCTATGGTGAAGAAGCTGACGGTGCTTTGTACCTCCTGGAGTTCTAGCTGCCATTCAATGCTCTTGTAATGATGGGCAGAATCACGCTGGAAATATTTCTCAGGGACTTGGAAGAGAAATGACTCCCTGTGTTGCTTCATGTCTTTTAAAACTGTTGCTTTTCAGTTTTAAGGATGAAAACACAGCTTGTTGCTGCTCTTGGGGGCATCATTAATCAGGTCTGACTGAATGCTCATCAGTTTAGCAGATTTATGTGTATTTGTTGTCATTGTAACATTTCATGTGCAGTTACATCCATTTCACGGAGTCTGTGCAAACCTAGGCAGATGCAGATTCAAGGCTGATCAGGTGTACTTTAACTTCGCTGAGTCAGGGGCAGATTTTACCCAGCCAAGCCAGAGAGTCTGGGCTGGTTTTATAAAGTGAGATATATTTAATATTGACAGTCTTTGTAATAATAGGAGAGGGAACAAAGTGAAATAAGAACCCGGTTCTGCTCAGCATTGTACAAGTACATAGTAAGAAGAGTTTTACAGTCTGAACAGGCATCTAGAGAGGGATGTTTATTTGGGAAGATTCACCAAATAATGAAGTGATGTGTACAAGATCTCACAGCAGATTGGTTGCAAATCTTGGCGTGAACCCTTAACTCCTGCTTTCTGGGGCTGTTTGCTTATTTCTCTCCAGCTTTTCCTGCCAATACAGAGTTATCATCCATACAAGGATACACAGATGCCACACTGG
This sequence comes from Psittacula echo, assembly GCF_963264785.1. Lineage (NCBI taxonomy): Eukaryota > Metazoa > Chordata > Aves > Psittaciformes > Psittacidae > Psittacula > Psittacula echo. The sequence goes on along the minus strand of NC_137736.1, from coordinate 1,157,592 downwards.
ACCACAAAGCCAGATCTTCAGCTCATTAAAAATCAGTGCTTTTTCATGATGCCAACAGGGCCATGCTGATTTACCTTATATGAAGACTTGGTGAATCATTTATGCTACCAAGTTTGATGGTACCTTTATGTTGAATTTTTCTAGTATTTTTAGGATACAGAACTCTAAAGTCAGGACTTCCAAAATTTCCTGCCTCATTTAGGCACTAAATCTGTAGGTAGGCTGAGAAGGGTATGGCCTGATTGTTGATGAGTGATTCCGCTGGAAGCAGTAGTTGCTTGAATCCTTTGTAGCTTGAATCACTCGTGTCATTGCCTACATATGAATGTGGGTGCTTAACTTCAGGCTACCTAGTGTGAAAAATTTGTCTCGAGTATTGCTGTTTTCTGCTAGATATTTCAGAGCAGACAAACATTCCTGCTGCCTTTGTTCAGTTCAGCCATCTATCCTTCTGAGTTTCCTTCATTACAGTGCATAGCTCTTACATTGGTTTGGCCTTGTGTAAACAGATAACCTGTGCAAAATTCAGTTTAGCCTTTCCATACATTCAGAATACAAATGGAATAGGTTCTGTATGTGGGTCTTTCTCCCACTGTACTGTTGCTAACTTAAATGGTACAGGACAAATCGCCTATAACAGTAAATTGGAAAAAATGCCCTCATTAAATTAAGCATAATGTTCTCAGATTTATTCTCATTATCAAGTTGGCTTACTTCTAAAATCAGTGTTTTTCTCAGGATGGCTACTTTCAGCTCAGTTGCCAACATCCTCTAATTTTCAACACTGCTTTCAAATGACCTCACAAGGTGATATAATAACTTTTTACAAGGAGATCTGGAGACTGTAGGAACATGTCAGGCTGGTATGTCACGTATGTCCGGATGTACAGTGTGACATATTAACACTGCAGGCGTACCTGATGTTCCCAAGGGGCTGAGGAAACTTCAGTCTTGGGCAGAAGCAATATACAGGGTTGACACAGCAGACAAAGGATCACCACAAGTTACTATAGCAGGTGAAAGATGGATGCAGGGAAATCGAGCAGGTCTTACCGTGGTGCTGCATGATGTGCAAAGTAATATAAAGCATGGGGCTGTGTTTAATGACTTAGAAATAAAGCAGAGGTGATGCAAACACATATTCAGAATATAAAGGAGTGACTGTTTATGGCTTAACTTCTGTCACTCTCCCAATAGCTTGAATTCTGGTTCACAGTGACTGTACCTCTATAGATACCGCTATAATTCCACTGAGCTTGATCTCATCTATGAGGCCAAAGTAGTTATTAAAACCATGAGTGGTTGCTAGCCAAGTTGTAGTTTTACCTGGAAGCTTTAAATCCACAGAATCAGTAATACTCCCTGGGGTTTGGGGTTTGTTGGAGTTTTAAACTCCCAAGCAGTTGTTGATGCCCATATTTTATAGTCATGTGACTAGTCAGTATCACCTGCTCTCTGTTTTTTAATTACAAAAATCATGGTCCTCCTTTTTGAAAACTTAGTTAGGGTTTTCTTTTCAGTTTGCAATGTAAGGGTATCTGAGCTGGGCACTAATCCTTCTGTCCTCTGCCTGTATCGTAATTTCTAGTAATAGCCACTAAAATATGAATCTCTCCTGCCTTGTTCTCCTTTTCTTGGTTTTGTATAAAATTCTTACTTTGTATCGTATGATTGCAATTGGATTTGACCATTTACTTACTTTATCTTGATCATTAACTTCCTATTGTGTTCTGGCTTCATTTTGCAAAGGTGCCTGCCATTGAATTAAAAGAGTAAGAGCAGTTAACAGCATCAAGATAGCACATTATCACTTAGAACAGATTGAGTTGTTCATTCCAGTGGTTTTGGTGGCCATCAGTTCAGTACCTCTGTATCTGCAAGCCATTTCTTAATAACACCTGGATGCTGAACTGTCTGTAGGTATAGGCAAAAATAGGTGGCTGAGTTAGTACATTGCTCTGGAGCAGCCACGTGCTCATGACCTTCTGATAGCTCTGCCTGTGCCAGAGAACTACAAAATCAGGGTGACTGCAGCTTTAAATGAAGCTGAAGGTACGTGCTTGATAAGCTGGGGGCAGCACCTACTGTTGGAGGTGAGCAGGAGGCTTCTCCCTCTTTCCCAATAGCAACAAGAGCCCCAAATGCAGATTTGCAGATCTGTAACACTGGGTCTCTCATCCAGTTCTTTCTTCATCTCTTTCTCTTCCAGCATCTTGGAAATAGGCTTTGTCTTGATTCAGACAGTCATGCCTTTGATTCAGCTTTGCTTGTGCTGCACAGAGGAGAAATTTTTCCAAAGCTCCTCAGAAACTCAAGAACATATTTTCAGTGTAATGAGGCCCTAAATCCTTCACTCTTTTGAAGCCTCCTCCCTAACATTTAAGTTCAGTTAAACCACAGTTATACAGTGTTACGGTTTGAGCTTTGAAAGTTCACCCACCACTGAAAAGTTTCTTCTGGGAACAGTCCTTGACATGGCCACAGGTTGGACTGTGGTGTCTGCAATTCAGGGATATTATTCAGGGAATAAAGCTAGGTGTGCTATGTGCTAACTCCATTCCCTGAGGGCAGTCATACAAACAGTTAAATGGAGCAGCTTTGCCTGGGGCATAAGATACATATATATATATATATATAAGCTAACAAAATAATGGTTTGCAAATGAAGCAAAGATGTAAGCATTTCCTCTGATGGCTGACCTCAGCAGTGAGGAGATGATCTTCTCAAGTCCCATGTAGGAGAGCTGAGGCAAGATATAATTTGACTACCACCAGTTGTAGCATCAAGGAAGAGGGCTGACAGGATGTGCTGGGTGGCTGGGTCCAACCCCACAGGCTGTGCCGGTAGCGCTTTGTGGGAGGAAGCACTTTCTTTGGGTACTGTCACAGCTGTTCTGATTTAATGTACCAGAAATCCCTTCTTATGCTGCTGCTGGGGGTATTTTTCTTTCTTCAGACATGACATAGCTTCAAAGATTTTGTTCTTACTAGTGGTCCAGGGCCTGTTTTCTGTCTCCTAGCCCACATGACACAGCACATGACAAAATTCCCTCTCTGTCTGAACTGATGTTAGGCAACATTGGTAGGGCTGCAGCCATGCTGCTTCTGCATGTGCTGTATCTGCACTTAATTCTAGATTAAGTTGTATTTTTAACAGCTGCAAATCTAGCACATAGTAAAAAACTAAATTCAAGTGAAAAAAGGAAGAAAGAATCATCTCCAAGAACTCACCAATAAGGAGATGTTGCTCGGCATTTACTGCATTTATGGGGCTATGTCTGGTATATTAGCTAGCTATGAGGCAGTAGCGAATTATGGATAGCCTTTTGGCTATGCAGGGAAGCCTTTCTGCTATGCAGAGGATAACAATTTTGGTAGAAAAGGAGAGAAAGCAAGGGATTGGAGGTGGCTTTAGGATCAACTGTCTAGAGGTAGGTGGGTAACATTTAATTTCCTAAACTACATTGATCCAGCTTGATGAAAATAAGTCAAAGAAGGGATAATTTTCACATTTCATTTAAATTATAGGGAGACCTTGTCAATTACTCTATTGTTAGTCAAGTAAAGTTTAATTACACTATGCAAAGAGAAGGTGGCATGTTTCTCAGTACTGCTCCCCTGTGGGTGACTTTCAGAACCAGATTCAGAACATCATTAAATCATAGACTCTGGAGACTGAATTGGCTCTGTGACCATTTATAATCCAATTAACAAGAAATAAATAAACAAACACACAAACAAATCCCAAGCCCCATTCAAATTGTCAACACAGAAAAAAATGCATTAAAGTTTGGCATAGAAAGTTTTCTTTAATGAAGAGGATGCACTAAAGTAAATGCTATAAAATTTCTTCTTTTAGCAAACTGTAGGTATTAGCATATTTAGGATTTGAGATTTTTTTCTCAGGCACCTGATAGTCCCCAATATCTTTCCAATCAACTCTCTGTTATTGTTTTCCTGTTTTTTTCAAAGCAAACAAGAAAATGAAAGGCATTACAACATTTCATCATATGCAGCAGGGTTTAAAGCTGCTTTGAAGAAATCGCACCTCATTATCTGGAAATACAACTACCCAGTCTGAAAACAGCCAAAAATGGTAGAATGCAGCAGCTTGCCTATTTAGAAGTACAAGTAACCGTAAGGTTATTTCCCTAGTCCTCTGTTCTCCATTGGTTCCCCACCGAATACAGAATGAAACTTAAAGGTTTCTGCCTTGTGTTCAAAACCCTAGAGAGGATTTGCTAGGGGTTTTTAATTGAGCTGTAGTAGGGACCTACTATATTAGGTAGTCGGCAAAGTCATACGTGGACGGTCCCTCCCCTGGCACCATTGAAGACTAGATTGAGTGATGACTTCTGGGCAAGCTCACAAAACAAGCTGGGAATGGAGCCAAATCCTGTGACATTCACACTAGTTTCATAGCAGCCAGAGCACACTGGCTGCCAAAACTATTCAAGTAAGCAAATCTTTCTCAACAAGCATCATCTTTTATAAGAACCACTACCATAATAGTGAAATTTCTAATTTCAGGACTCAAACCAGGATACTGTTCTATGTCAGTTGCAAAATTATTTTAGCAAGCAATTAGAATAACAGCCCAGGAAGATCTGTTAGACATTCTTGTTCCTTTGAATTAACTTTCATACAACCAACACTTTTTTTGAATCTCTAACCTAAGAAGGAGAAGAAAGCAGAAGAAAAGGTACAGAAGAAAATCGTTATTTCCTTAAAAATCATCCAGTATCTAGACAGCACAGAATTGAAGGTAATATGCACAACTAGATTAATAGGAAGAGACACATGGGATAAAATTTTGTTTAATACTACTTATTATTCCTAGAATGTGTAATTTCATCATCCTGAAATTATTTTATATCCTATATTCTCCAGTTTGAAACTTGGAAGCTAAAAAGCTTCCTGTTTACCTCTTAGTTTTGCATTTATATCTGATGTGTGCATCCACATCTACGCCTGCATGCCCATGTGGGCTGGCGGCCACTACATTTTCAGATAGGTTCCTAGCTAAATGATTATACATGCAAACTTGCTTTGCATCAGCACTTCTAAAACACCTGGGAGATCGACTTCTGAGCTGCTATTAATTTAGTCAGCAAAGGCTTACTGAACAGAGAGCAGGCATCCTTCCCGTGTGCTCTGGACAGTATAAAGAACCCAAGTCATATGATTCAGCCTTCACCATTGACATAGGGGCTGCATCTATCTCAGTGACTGCAGAAAAATATAACTATTTGTCTTCTATAAACTACATTAAGGAAGTAAATGCTTGCCTTAATCATGAATGAAGTGCAGCAGTTGCATGTCTGGGCAGAGGTACTTCTAAAGGGGTCTAATTTAAATGTATCTTTGTTTGAATTTTCAGCCTGTTACTTATCTTTTTTCATTAAACAGCTACCTATGTTGCCTAGGTGTGTTGATGAGCTAGTACTTCAAAAATAAAAGAACTCTGATCATGACCCATATTGTTATTCATAAAAACCCCACATTTGACTGAGACAAAACTCGTATCACATGAATATGGAACTGTATCATAAGAGATCCGCCAAGAAGTTTGCAGGACTGCAGACAGAAGATGAAGTGATTAATTAAGGAATTACATCCACAAGGTGGAAAGTCCCTATATCAAGAGCTATTTTAGGGAAAGGATCAAGGGTTTCTGCATCTGAACAATTTTATGCAAATCTTCAATGGCAATGCTTGTGTGCGTATGACTTTATTTTCTGTCTTGTGCAAGTACTCTCAATCCTGGAGTCTCAGATTTTTGGTGACAGACCCTGAAAAACTCAGAGGCTGTTCCTACATGATGCTCTTCATCTAAGTATCCTCATACACATCAAGAGTAGACCAGCAGTCAACATGCCTAAAAGTTACAGGAGAGAATTTTTCAGGTGGTGAAGATCAGGGAGAATGTTTGCATCAGGAAAGGAGGACTGAATGTAGGATAAGGCAGTGTAGGACATGGAGTCCCTGACTAATGCTGAGGAAGGTCATCTCTTTCCTGAGCTCTGTTTAAACACTCCTTTATATCACTAGAGCAGTTTACATATCTAACCCAAGCTCACAAAGAGTAAGACCTATTGGACTGTGGCTTTCCAGACTTGTGCGATAACCACATACAGTATTTTGATGTCAACTTGACACAGGATGTTCCAGTTCTGTTCGATGCTTTCCATTCTTCAGTTATGTCAGTGTAAGAAAAAAGTAATAGAAAACATTTCTTTAAGACATCCTCTCTTCCTATAAGTTATTTTGAAATATGCTGTTTGTACTTTTCATGTGATTAAATGATTGGTTTAGGACACCTGAAATATTCTACACACACACAGAGTAATCTCATGTTATACATATACAAATGTTCTCATTATTGTTTCTACCTGGTTTTAATAGCTTCCATTCTGTTATTAGGAAAAATGTGTGTGTGCACTTAGCAGTTGTGTGCTTTCTGTATTTATTTTGTAAATGCTTCTGTTTTGGTTTGGTTTTATTTCTAGAAGAAAAATATATTTCTTTTAGTTTGATGACAACCCTATTATATTCACCATGCACCTTTCCACTATTTTTTTCATTGCAGGTAATACCCTTTAGCCACTAAATTAGAATAATTCCAAGTTCTAGTCTGTTTTAAGTGACATTAATAGTGATCTATGGTTGTTTTAGATAATGAGCAGGTTGAGAGGAGCATTTTAAGAGGATTTTATACGATTTGTAAAGCAGGCAATGAAACAAACAAATAAACCAGAAAAGATAAACAGGAATAATTTTCTCTTTTCCTTTCACTAATTGCTGGCAAGCTGAAATATTTTATGCTTTTGTGCATATTTCAGTGAAGGCTTCTGCTTGTTTAGGAAACAACTTTCTGCTGATCTTGAGATGGAAGGAGTAAGACAACGGGGACAGTGTATGTTGCTTAAACATAGCAGATGAGGGAGCAAATAGTAGTGACCTGGCATTGCAGTGCTAGAAAGCAGAAAACATAAATAATTAGAATCCTTGCAGGAATCTCTTTTGAAGACGGGGAACATTAAAAACCTTTCCCTATCTTACGCAACTTTTGTATAAGACGTTTCTGGAGCACTGTTGCTGTTGAAAGGTGTTTTATAGTTTGGAATTTGCAGCACACCCAGGTCTGAACAAGGAGTCACTGATGTGTAACGTGTCATGTACCGCCAGGGAAACACCTCCTTGGCGTGCGGTCAGTGAGCCACTACCTGTGATCAAACCAAACCAAAACGGTTCTATTAACAGAAAATGACTATTAATTATGATCTGTATTTTCACACATTTTTAATGGAGGTTCCTTCTGTCATCCAGAAATGCTTTTTTTCCCCAGAGGTATTGGGAACTCAGTCTTGGGCTTACGGCCAGAGGTGGGCTGTGAATGGGAAATCTCCCTGTACCTAATCCCTTCAGTGAGATCTGGCATTTTTCCTGTTGATGAGGGTGAAACAATCCACTCCAAGTCTCAGCTGTGCAGCTCAGATAGCAAAAGGTGAATGTTAAAATCCAAATCAACAGTCACAGCCTAAAAGTTTAGGAGGCATTCTACAGACAAAATACATAGGTACAAAAAAACCCAGGCAGGTCTTTTGAAACAACCTGAGTAGCCAGCACTGTAAAACAAGAGCGTGAATGTCTATGTACAGTCACCCAGGCATGTTCTGTTCACCAGACTGGCAAATCTAAATCCCTATCGGCTCTCTATCCAAAAGTGAGCTGTGCTGCCTCCTAACGCTAATTGTAAATGGAGCTATTACACAGCCAGGGAAGTCACTGTGATGGCTCTTTGTCTAAGTCATCAGGCAGCTTGTAAAACATGCCATGTTTATGATAAGTGTTGTATCAGCCTGTAAGAGCGGTATATCATGCCTGCAGCTCTGGTGTGTTCATATGCCAGCTTGTAAAAAAAGTACGCAAACAGCTTAGATATAAAATGTTCCTTTTATGTTTAATGAAATCAATTGGAACTTTGGTCTGTGACCCTGGGAGTAACAGTTAGACACTGTTGTTTTAAGAATGTATGCAAGAGAAAAAATCCTTTGCCCAATGCGTGATTGGTTCAAGGACAGAAAATTTTAGGCCCATGCTTATCTTAAAAAAGTCGTGCTGCATTTAGATGTAAATCACCTTTTGTTGCTTTAAGCCCTCGACCAAACCCTACAGAGCAGAAATACTCCTCCAGTTGTGCCTATAATGAGAAGAGGCAATGCAGAAGCCTGAAGATATATATCCTCTGACACATCAGCATCAGTAGTGGCTCCCAGCCTCCTGCACGTGCTTTCCTTTTGGCCTTGTGGTGAATTAGTGCATTGGCAACAGCCTGCTCTGTGCCTGCCATCCTATGCCTTTTATTGCGTGGCACAAGGAAAGGTTGCTTTACTTTGCATCTCTGCTCTTCAAGTATGCTGCTGGTGTTTCCCCTATTCTTGCCCAGCTTGGTTTCTGGGGTCATGGCAGATTCAGACAACACTTTATGTGACAACACTTTGTGCACAGCACACATCTTTTAGGAAAAGCAGTAAGCGTCCTTCATTCCTGTATTTCATCAGAGGTGCTTGAGGACACTTACAAATATCTGCAAGAGCTGTTTATGGGATGCATAAAGCTCTGTCCCTGGCTTTCATGCTCACTCATCCTTAACCCCTCTAGAATTAAGAGATATACATAATAAATGATTCATTATGAGTGATTATCTCCAGAGATTTTTTTAATCTTATCAAAGCAAACGCTATGTCAATCATACGCAAAGTCTGAAATGGAATTACTTCTCATAATAAACCACTCAAGTTTGTATCTCATTTTACTGTTGTTTTAAAAGGGTGTCTGATTCTTAGTGCCTCTTTTGCAAACTGAAAGAAAGAAATAATGTATTTCTAAATCCATCTTCAGGACTCAGAGCCATCAGCTGAACAGTCTCTGGAGTCTTAGGACTTCCAATAAACTTTCATCAACAGAAAATCACTTCAGGGAAAGATGCATGTACCCCAGTGGTTGCATACAAACAGAAGAGAGGTAACACGTATTAAACCAGATGCCTTTTCATGTGGCACAGTAGAAATGGTGCTAATCTACATAACTCATTGCAACAACAGCCTGTAACGTAGTGAACTGCAGTGTCAGCGTTACTAAATAAATATATCTGAATGTACAACAGATAACCAGATAGGCTTTGAGAAAAAGCAAATACACTAAAAAAAAAGTCAGACTTTTGAGGCTAAAAATGGAAAAGACATCCAATAATTATCAAGCTTCATGAAAACTGACTTGAAAGGTTCCACTGTGAATTTCTAATATGCATGTAGGGACACTACTATTGAAAACTTGATGAAAAGTAGACAAAAAGGATTTTCTAAAACAACATTAGGGAGTAAGTATGCAGTCTGAATTTGCACAGCTTCCATTAAAGGTAATGGGCATTTCAATGTGTATTTCTTGCATTGACAATTTGCCCTTGATAGTCTTATTTAATCTCACTAAAGGAAATTTCAAACTTCAGACAGAAATGTGCTATCTATTAAAGTGTACAAGAACAACTGTGCACAGCTTTCATTTTGTTCCCTTGCTCAGTACTAATGCAGAGCACAGCCCTCAGATGATATGATCCAGGCATGATTTCTTACCCTGCCACCGGGTGATCACACAGCAATGTGGCCCAGGAAATACTTAGACCTTTTGCTAGAGGCCAGAAGGAAAGGAATTGTGCTTGACCCGAATGGTTTGTGCTGAGTACCGTCCTCAGCTAGTTGCTGTGCAAGGTCAGTCCCACTCTAGTCAGCATGTGGGCTGATGGCTCTGAAAGAAGAAGGGAAGGGCCCTGGTAAGAGTTTGTAAAGGGGGAACCTCATAAGATGTATAAGCACCATGGGAAGGATGCTGAGGAGGTCTAGGATACTGTGCAGACTGCCACTGAGACATCAGCTGGAGACTTGTTTCCATTTAAACAATCAACTTCTAAACCTTGTTTTATTTTGAAAGTGTATAGAAAGCAGACACATTAGAAATTAAAGCAAAGATTTCCCATTTCTTCTGGTAATCCAGCTGGAGTTTTCTTTTTGCGCTGTGCAGGCATGGTGAACAGTAGCACAAGAGAAACGTTCAAGGCTAGTGCTGCATTTTCACACACATGGAGCACATGCAGAGAGAGGGTCTGCTGAAGGGGAAATTGTGGGGAGAGATAACTCCTTTAAGTCCTTGCACAACAGAAACAGTCCTGCAAAATTCAGATATCCTCACAGCTTAATATATATTTCTGCTCAAACAATAGCCTATTATCATGATTGAAAAGGCTCCTACTAATTTGGCGGGACTTTAAACCGAATGTGTTAAAGACTTTATTCCTACGTAAAATACTACATGTATTCTATGTACATTCAGAGAGAATTGTTTACAACCAGTTCCTACCTACATCAAGACCCTCATTCACAAGAACACTCAATGAAAATGTGTAATTTTTCCAGCTTTAGGTCTTTCTGGTGAAAGAACTCATAAAAAGAGTACAAATACATTTCTCTTATAAGCAAAAAAAGTTTGTTTTCTCTATGTGTCCACTCCCCCTGTAGTAAAGCAGTGTTTAAAACTTTCCTGTTCATATTGTCAAAAATTAAAATACAAAACCAAAATGGCCATGTGAAAGATCTCAAAATGGGAAATTTTCATTCAAAACATGTTTCCTTGGCAATATATGGGATGAAACCAAGGTGTCAGAATGACAGTACGTGAAGGCCATCAACTTTCAGTATAGTAACGGTGTTCCAGCTAGAATTATATCTCATTTTCAGTAGTTCATTTAAACCTTGGCACTTCAAATAATTAAATCACAAAATGAAGAAACTAAGGTGGATGTGAATTTGACCTCTATGTTTTAAAGAACATGTTTTTGTATACCACACGAGAGTGTCAGTGAGCAATCAGCTGAGCACAGCTCAGTCTGTTCTTAGTGCACAGGGTGTCTTCATACACGCAATGAGAGCAACATCGAACTCTGTGTCTTTCTAACAAATGCTGTCTGGAGCCAAGATCCTGAGCAATGCAGGTGCAATTGGAGTTTCCAGTGATGATTTGGCCACATGTATGTGAATTGCCAGACCTAATATTGGCAAGAGGAAAGGTCCCACCTGCATTTTGTATGTGGCAGGTGCGACTCAGTCTGTTGACTCACAGTAGCAAATGAAGCATCATTATAAACTCTGCCATGTTCTTTGCTAGGAGTCTTCGTGCTGTGCTTGCAGAGAGAGTACAATGCACAAGCTTCTGCCATTTTCCTTTATACTAAATACCTTCAATTCTACTCCAGCAAAGGCAGAATGCAAGGGGCTGGGAGGCGGAAGAGCGCAGCAAGGTTTTTATATCCCATAGTCCTGCATGCGCATACATGTTCCTAAGTCCTGAAATGACCAACTTCTATTTCTATACATGTAGGACCACTTTCAGGGATCAAAGCCTGGATACGGTAGGAATTAATGTTTCAACGGGGCCTTTTAGGATTCCTTTGAAAGGGCTGAGTATAACTGTGGTTGGCAGTCAGATGAGTGGTATACAAAGCATGAATTAAATGGGGTGATATTAAAAACCTACTGTCTTGACAGCTGTTGTTCAGACTGTGTGAAGAAGCCTCTGTCTTACAGACCATGTAGCACTAACTCTGCCTGCCATCACAAGAGTGAAGTGAGGTCCTTGCAAGTCCTTCTGGAAGAGTAGTACTTTTATATCATAGAGAAGAGGTATCCCATGGCCCTGTTACTTTTCCAGTAGCACTTTTTCCAGTAGCACTGGCAGGGTTTGGAGAAAGAGAAAGATCCATTTCAAAGAAAGTGATATGCTTCCTGGAGTCTGGGTGGCTCCACATCTTTCTCCATGTAGACCATCGCCTCAGACACGTATGTTAACTTGCTGTGTTTTGGTTATGTTATTATTATTGCTATTAATCTTGAAAATCTGGTCTCATCCTTGGTGGATGATTTTATTTCGACCTGTGGATTGTGCATTAGGTCTAGTTTTCTGTGTGATAAAGGCTGTTGAACAGTTGCCAAATTCCATGCCAGAGGTGTTTGAACTGTAGTGGTAGATTAAATAATATCCACAAACCACATTGCTATAAAGGCTTCTAAAGCATATTAGGACCTTTTAGGGATGAAAAGCAATTGTAAACTGCAGTTATGATTATCATCCAGCACTCAGGTGTTATTGTAACAGAATGAAATAAAAAAAGCTATATAACAGCAACTGAAGTGATTATGTGATGTGTTGATCTTTGGTAACAAACACAGCTTCTTTTTCATGTGTGAAGGTACACAAATAGTGTCTGAATCACAATTTAGTAAAATTTCATTGTCATCCTCTAGAGGTGCAAACCTGTATTTCTTAGTTACGTTTAACATGAATGAGGACCCAGAAGCAGAGTAAGTGAGAGAGCAATTGACCAGAGTATCTCGGCACAAGATATTCTGGAGTCTCAAAGTGTGCTTTTTTTTTCTCAATTACAATGTGACTCTCAGTTAGACTAAAAATTCTGATTTATTTAATTCTGAAACTGTGACCAACTTTAATTCAATAATGCTGAAGCAGGATATTCTATTAAACCAAAGGTCTTAAGAATAAGATGTAAAAAATTTGAAACCTTATAAATTAAGGGTAATAACGAAATTAAATTAAATGCTTCAATCTTTTAAAAATCTGAGGTTCCAATATGACTGAATCAAAGCAAAAGGTGAAACATGATTCAATTTTATACTTTTCTCTCAATTTTGGGATGAAAATTGGTATTTGGCCATTTTAATTCAACATTTCCCAATGTGAAACAGTCCTCTTGGAGATGCTTTTGACCATATATTATTTGTTAAGAAAACATGTACGTTAGAGTAAGTCTTTACTTGGTTCCTTCACTCTGATTGCAAACCATTATGGTTGAGAGGTCTTCCTTACAGCAGAGGAGACACCTCTCAAACAAATTCCTGCTGGCTACATGCCAGTATCAGAAACTGCTTGGCTTAGATGCATGTCTAAAGAGATGTATCAACCAACCTCTTTTCTCATCCTTAGGTCTTTTCTTCATACACAGTTAGTGCTGTGCAAAGCTAATGTATGAAATTACAATGTGGTGGTGTGCACAACTCTATCTACACTGAGGAAGAAGAAGGAAATGGTACGGTGGCCTTGTTTGATCATATGCTTTAGAAACACAAGTACCATACTGAGTGATATTAGTAGAATGAGAGTACAGAATAAGGAGCAAGAGTACAGATGCATTTTCTTACCAGCAAATCCAGCCTTAAGCTAGGTACTCCATGCCTGGTGTAGACATTTTTATGAGCAATAAGAGAGGTAGCTTACTTAGAAACGTGCTTTCTAAGCTGTTTGTCTCACAAAGCCTTTTTAAAAACTTAATGCCTTTGAAGATGGGTTGAGGTACTTCATTCATATTTGTGCTGTTAATAAACTACTCACACAGAGTGATTGTGGAAAGGCATGCGTTCAAACCCATATTAACTTCCTAACTTGTGCAGCCTACCCTTTAGACGCAATTGCTTCAGCTCAGGGTTGACATAGGGCCACTGGCAAGATTATCTCGTGGCTACATGTACCCTAGTGTTTAACATGCTATCCCTCTGCAAATCTCCAGACAGACTAGCGTCAAGCAGCTGCCACCAGCAGCTGTGGGCATTCAGCACCTCTGAAAATTAGCTGCAGGGTATCTTAAGTCTGGTATTCCAAAAGTGGTGAATCATAAATTAGAAGCTGCAGTTGAAAACATAGCTGTAGTTCTTGAATTTTTCATAAGAACTACTACAGTTTAAAGCCTTGTAGCAGATGAAAATAAGTGGAAAAAATGAAAAGGATTGCTGTACCCACTTGAAAAGGAGAATTCATATGAATGATACTCACTGTAATTGTTTCAAATAACATCTTAAAAGTAATGTTGATAATTCTGAAATAATAAATAAGATTGGTAAATTACCAGTTAAGTGAAGCCACAGCACAAGGTCAACAGCTAGTGTGGCATTAAACTAAACAGCAAAATGAACAAATCTGTTGGCTTAAGGTTTGTTAAACCTACTGGGAGTTTGGCAAGAAAAGCTGAACATCAGTAGTAGTTAAATTGGGATTGGAAATGCCTGGGAAAAAGAAAAGAAAACAGAACTCTAAAAACTGAAATGCCTCATATACCCAATTTCACCTTACAGTTTCTTACCCAAGATCCCACATGCTTATCACATATTTGACAGCCAAGATATCTGATTTTACTCAGTAACACAGTTTAAACAGATAGCGAGACATAGCCCTCATTTCTAAATCAGTATTGGTACTTAATTTGGTGCCAGATACCATCAAGAGTATTGCTAGAGTCCTATTGCATATCACAAACAGTGCCATGCGAGTTGTAAAACAACAGCTCCAGGTCTAGGAAACCCCCTTTCCTCCAATCAAGCTTTGTAAATAAAAACTATTTAATCCTCCAGAGTCAGTGGGACAGTATCCAAACCAGTTCATTTTACTGAGCTCTCTTAAAGATCTATGACTCTTCTAAAAACTTCATGGATGCATCCACATTAGTGGTTTACTTTGGACTGGTTTTGGAGTTCCTATCCTCATTGTCCACAGTTAGCAAGCTTTCACATCACGGGCTAGTCTCAGAGTGCTGAAAGTGCATTTCTTTTAAATGAAGCTAAACCAGGAGACATGGTCTAGTAACGCTTCAAATGCAATGGGCTCAGAAGATGAGGCCTGTCTAGAACTAGTTTGAAGTAAAAGCTTTCTGAAATGCAGCTAGTGCAGGTACCAGTTCTTAAGCACCAGCCATTTCTGTCTACAGATGTTCTCTTTTTGGCCTGCATTACTTGATAATGTAGATACAGCTTATCTATCCATCTGCATTGCTGGCTGGAGATGGCCTGTGGGCCAGACTGCCTGTAATTCCTACACTGCCTGGCTGCGTGCAGCATCAAGACCCTTCTAAGAATTGTTTGCTTCTGCAGGGTTTGCAGAGGATAAAACAAGCTTTGCAATAGAACTTCCCTTGAGCCCACTTTGGATACAAGGCAAGCTGGGGTTTGAAAGGCAATAGATTTAAGACTGGGAGTCTTTGTTCCATCTCCATATGGACTTTCACCAAGCTTTTAGGACCTATGTGTTCCCTTTATCCACTGCAGCTGAAACAAAGAGGCAAGAGTGATTGATGGTTGGCTGGTGCATATCCTGAAAGAGGTGCAGAGTATAACACAGCCGTTCCTCATCTGTGTCTTTCGCAGAATGCACAACATGGGCTTTGGGGTGGAAGGACTTTTTGGGAATGTATCACAGAATTTTTTGGGTTGGAAGGAATCTTCCTGGATGTACTCTTCCTCCAAAGCCCAGCTTCTTCCATTTCCACCTTCTTCTTGGAAATAGTGTTTTGCATTGACTCATAGATTTTTGTGGTCCTAGAAATGCTGGAGCACTCTGCTTTAATAAATCTTTAATGTCTGTGGAAAACCTCACCAGCTCTAAAAACAAAAATGTCCATATGGTGTTCTAAAAAAAGTCCATATTGTGTTTCTATGTCAGAATCAGCATGTAGAACCCACAGAAAGCATCTAGTCAGTGGCTTAAGATTGTTGCAAGACCTTAGTAAGCAAGGAATAATACAACTGGCTGTATAGTGGTTCCTCCTCTCTGGGCTTTGTCTGCAGGCAGAGGAAGGTACCTCTCATGCCTATCACCAGGAAGAAGGAGTTTCACACTTCACACTTCAGTGTTGTGGGTGTACAAGGTCTCTGTAGGCTAGCGGAGATGATGATTGTGGCGGTTGTGTGCAGACTCAGTGCATCTGCTGAACTTCCTTGGATACGTTCTACTCATTTAGTGATTTCTGCTAGCAAAGTGATTTCTGGAGAGGTTTTTCTCTTATGCTTTTATTACATCTTTCTGGGACCTGCTAACTACAAGCAGCTGATGGCCTGAAGTTGTGCAGAAGTTGTGTGGACTTGAGAAAAATGCCTCTGGAAATTGAGTGTTGAACTGTTTCTGACCCTATAGCCCATACACCAGCAGTGCACATTTAAATCATGGTGGTGGTGTCTTTCTGTTGCCTGTGAATTTTGAGGAATGTGAGTTACTAATCTATTTTGGTTACTTTATTTCTTTTAGAGCACTAACTCTTGGTTTCCTTGGGTTTTTCTTTTGTAAGATGGTTGCGTTAACAGACTTCTCCTCCTAGCAGCCCATGAATGTTAATATTTCAATGTTTATTCTCATATCCCACTTGACTGCCAAAATAGTAGTATTTAGCAGTACACTTCATTTACTGCAATGAATTAAAGTAGCATTATCTCAAACTAAATACATTATGCCTCTCATGCATGACAGGAAATTCAGTAAAGAATCGAAGGCTAGAAAGAAAGGAAAGAAAAAAAAGAAAAAAAGAAAAGAAGAAACAAATGGCCATGGACACCCCGAAGCCAGACTGATGCCAGCTGGTGTAAGCTTCATTGGAATGAACAAGAAAAGAAAATCAGTTTGTGTAAATAGCACTCCTCCTTGCATGCTGGTGTTGTTTAGATGAGTGCTTATGGGATGGGATGGTGGTGTCTTTCATTTCCTTAGGGAGGGAAAGTTATGCACATGCTAAAGAAAAACAGAAGATAAGAAAATAAAACAGCCTTAATGAAATATCAGGGTCTCTGCTGGTACTCTGAGCCCAAGGAAACTACAAAAATGTATGAGAACTAATGCATGGTGTTTGCAAACTTCCTCCATTTCTCACAGAATTAGAGAACAGTCGGTTAGGAAAAGGTCCCATCTGATCTCAAAAGGTCAGACTGAGTAATTTGCAACCAAAAATATTTGGTTGTTCCTTCAGCAGAGAATTAAAATAAAGGAATAGATTGAAAGCAAAACTTCTCATGAATGAACTGGATAGAATTAAATATTCCTCATACTTGTAAGTGTTCCACGTGCTTTGCACTTGTGCCCCAAGACAGGATGTACTGGAAACGTGATCACTGCAAACTGGTGATACACCAGTGCTTGTCCCTTTCTCTCTTGCAGAGGGAAGTAGCCCAGTGAAGCAAGAAGCTCCCATGTGGGCAATTACTGGACAACATAGTTTGTTGTGGTTAACTGATCTGGTTCTTTTCCAGAAAGTAAAGTGCAACGTTTACTGCTACACAGCTAAAATCATCCCTTTGGCTTTCTGCTGCCAGAAAGCAAACGAAATATTCTTTCTTTGTTTTTGTTTTTTTTTTTTTTTTTTTTTTTTGACATCGTAGCTAAAACAACATGATACTAATATTATCCTCCTGCAATCAGTTTGGTTTTTGTTGAGGTCAGCAGCATGGATAAACAGGTGGACCAAGCTGTAAATCCTCTTCAAGTTAAGATCTTTATTTTTCTTTAATGTCTTATAAAGAACCTTTACCCATAAAATTTCTCCTCAGAAGAGCACTGATGGCAAAACCATCACACGATACTTACACATTTGCTACTGTTTCATTTTGGAATTCACAAGAAGTGGGATTCTCAAAAGCACTCGGTGTTAACCTCATTCAAATCCTATTGGCATGACAAAGTGGCAGGCAAGGACATGCCACTTCAGAAAAACCCACCTTGGAATCACTTAAGCTGTATTTCCACATGACAGTAGATCTAAATTTAAGGTGCATTATAGGGAATCAAAACGCATGGCCACGTGACATAAAGCACTGAACCTGTAATGTCTCCATCAGTCCACAGGTTTTTAAAATATAAAAGAAAAATTAAAGGAGAACTTTTCTATTTTCTATTTTCTATTCCAACAGGCTTTATATCAGAAAGGCATAGTTTGTCTGTTCATAGCTGGGATAAAGCTTAAATGCAGCTCAAGATGTAAGCCCCATGTTGATGGTGCTTATGTTGCTTGCTCTGGATAGCTATAGGAACATGGCTGAGTCCTTGCATTTAGTCCTAGAAGAATATAGTCTTGTAGCTCATGGGTGAGCATGTTTTGTAGCTATCTATAAGAGAGACTGTGGAGCCACACTTCTTTGCAATAGGAACGAAGATGTTGTATTGAACACAGTGTATCACGTTCACCTATTATCTCACCTATCAAAAAGAGCGAGGTCTTCACAGGTTTGTGGCAGTGTCACGTGGATGTAGGAGCATCCTTTTGTGACTTCCTAGTGGGTCAAAACTGAGAAGAATCACACTGTGACTCCAGTGCTGAGTTACGGTAGAGGCTGAGTGTAGCTTTAGACTTTTAATCTGCTTTACTGACTACAAAAGGATCATCTAATGTGGTAGAGGCATGCCAACTGCCAAAAAGTAACCTGAGTCGTCAGTGACCTAGAGTATGATCTGCTCCGTTAGTCAAATTTGTGAAGTTAGGGCACTGTCTCGTATTCCCTCTGCCTAGATCCATTGTAATAAATTTGGATTGCGTGTCAATTACTGCAATTTATGACTACGCATCTCTCCATTCTGAATATGTATGTGATTTTAATTTAAGGCTTCCTTACTGTACAATATTTATTATCAGTTCTCTGTTAACCAGCATTGAGATAACGGCCATTTTACACTCTTCTAATATCTTCTCTTTTCAAGGTCATCAGTTCCGCGACATTGCTGAAAATGAAGTAGAACTTATGGTTCTGTTTAATCAGATTTCATGCTCTGTTGCCTCCTTCTTATGGCCTCTGTGCTAATTGATCAAGTTTTCAATTAAAGTCCTCCATCTTTGTTTTAATTCTTTGTTAAGGTTTTTATTCCATTACATGGTTTCAGGAAATCTAAGTTGTTACGAGTGCAAACTGTCTCTGCCTTTCCAACTGTCTAGTTACAATGATTTAGCTGTATAGTTCTTCTCATTTCCCCTTTCTGATTATTAAAACCCTCAGTGGACTAGCTTCATCTGTTGGATTTAGACTCAAAGTCCAAAAATCTGATTCACCCATCAGGAGACGTTAGTTTCCCTCATGATTTGTCACGGCTAAAAATCTCTCTGTACCTCAGCACCTTACAGCCATCTTGTTCAGCCACAATTAAGCAAATTGCTGTTCCTAAAGAAAGATTGAAATGACTCTCACTAATAAATGGGGCTGTGTCAGGCACGTGTGGAAAACACAGCCTTAGGGAGAGGTCTTCCTAATGAGCAGCGATTCTGTTTTCATTCTTTTATTGTGTTTATATGGATCAAGTAAATATTAATATGGCAAATACATATTGATGCACTCATTCTGTAGTTTATAACCCTGTGTTACAGCCTCTAAGTAGTACTATATCAAATGCGTTTTGAAATCCGCCAACAAGTTCATTTTTAAAAATCAAATAATCTTTGAATCAGATTTTTCTTTAAAAGGCCAAAGAATGTGCTCCAGAATCCAGATAAGCACTTGTTGGTTTTTTCTCAGGGAGTCTTTGTTCAGTTAGGGACAGTTCTTAATTTTAAAAGGTGGGTTTTTTACTGAAGTTCTGATCCTTTCAACTCTGCTGAAAATAGATGAGATCATTGCAGTGACTGTCAACAGCCTCAAAAGGTTTGCGGTTTAGAGTCTTTGCAGTATGAAAAATCTCACTTTACGCTAATCTTCAAATAAAGCATGAAAGCCTATAAAACATTTTCCATTTCCCTGTTTAAGATGCAAAATCAGATTTGCCTTCCAAGCTCGGTTATCTGAATACCAAAACAGAGCCAGTGTGTCTATAGGTGACTGTAGCAGACCGATTCCACAGTCACTGTGCTAGTATATTTTTGCATGCTGTTTTCGTATAAAATCCTGTAATTCTTAAACTCTTTGTCCCATGTTGTGTTGAAGAGCATGCTACAAAGCTCTCTGCATTGGAAATCTCCTTATCATTTCATGCTGAACATTAAGGCACTCACCAGGAGGAAGCCTGATGTGTCGGTGATACTTGAGCCATGGGACTCAGTTAGCATGAGGTGAGATCCTGCTTCCATTGCAGGGCACGCCAAAATTCCTGCTGATTTCAACACAGTCAAGATTTCATCCTTCCAGCCAAGATGAAATCATTCATAGATGATGGCTTGCTCTGTGGCGCCAAACTCTGCCAGGGATCCATTGGGTTTCTTTGGGCAAGTCCACTGATCACAATGAACACTACAAGTGCCTATATCAGCATAAATACCTGCATCTGTAAAGATCATCTTCAGATCTCTGAGGCATTTTTTAAGGGATGGTAAAATTCATGTAGCTTGTATCTGTATTTTGACAGCAGTCAAGTACTGAATGCCTGGGGAAGATATAATAACAGAGCCAGTATACACTGGTGCTTCCCTGGCATATTGCCTCAGCTTTCAACAATCCATACTGTAGCAAATTCCTTGGTTATAAATGTTATTTCTGGGTTTATCAGCCTTGGTGCTCTTGCTTCTATTAATTGGCCTGTTACTTTTTGAACTGTTAAGAATGAACAGTATTTATAATAATCTTGGGCAAGGAAATTCCCAGTTTAACTATTCTGCTTGAAAAAGTACCTTCTTAATCTAGTTATTTCTACTTTGGACACTATTCATTACTGTATATATTCTATACTATATATTGCCTTCCTCATCCTAGTACAGCCTTTCTGACCAGAAATCCAGGACAGTGTTGAGCTATAGGCACACCATGGGTTTATATAAAGGCATAATTACATTTGCAGCTTGGTTCTTTGTTTTCTTACTGGTAATTCCTAGCATCCTGGTTCTTTTTCTTGGGCCAACTGTTGTTTTCATGGAACCAGCTGCTGTAACTGGGAATTCTCATTCCACAGACACAGCTGCTAATTCAGAACCCACCCTTGCACACATCAAGTTAAGTTGTGTCTCTCAGGTGCACCACTGGTCGTTTACCAACACTGCTGCCTTCCAGCTTTCATTCTATCCTCTACTGTTGTGCCATCTTTCTGTATGTCATTACACTATCCTTTTACTTCCACTCTTCAGAATAATTCAGCATTAACAGATTTGTCCTCTCACTCTTCCCTCCTTTTCCTGGGACATTCATGAATGTGTTTATTAAAAGCCTTTTGAGGGGAAGCTTGTTGAAACCTTCTTGAAAGTTCTTTCACTGTGATGTGAAAAGCCTTTGAAAAGGCTAGTACCCTCCATGTGCAATGCCTACAAGTGGAACCACCTCAAATGCTCTGTCCTTCACTTCTGCTCACAGCAATATAGGTCAATAATGCCCCTCTTTGCAAACTATTTTAAGGGCTTGAGGAGTAAAGATCATATAAGTGCTAGCTGTTAGTATTTCTTAATTTAGCCATTTCAATAATGCCTTATGTGGTGAATGCTTGAAGGAAGCCGTAGAAAGAGTGCGAGCTGTTCTTTAATTGTATCTGGCAGCCATAATAATTAATAATTATAAAGCAAACACTGTCTACATTTGAAGTATGCAGCTACTACAGTGAAAGAAGATTATAGCGTCACTTTGCTTTTAAAAATCCCTCAAAGCCATTATGGTCTTTAATAAGCATATTCTGGAGTGTATTTTCTTATGCGAGTGGGCAATTCAAGAAGCGCAGAGATGAATCCACTGCAGTACATGTTTAAATCAAGATTAAAATATATTCAAAGACAATTCAAATTATTACTGAAGTTAGTGAAGTAAATTCTCGTACCCTTCCCATGATTATTCAACACTGCTGAGCTTGCAAGAGAAAGATTAATAAAAGCGATTCCACATACCAACAAATAAAGAACACACCAATAAATCTCTTCTATTGAATATTTCATTATTTTAAAAAAATCTCCTTTTTTTTTTTTTTTTAAATGTATGCTGTGTTCTGTCTTGACACTGTGAGCCACAATACATAATAAATTTTAAACCAATTTTCTCTCTGCACACTATTGATTTAAATAGTATTTGTTCACATTGGATTGCTTTAAGAGGAACTTACTTATCTCAGTTGTAACACCAAGTGCCATACACAGTAGTGACTTCTTATGTGGGCAAAAAATCCATTGCCGACAGCGACTGCCAGCAAGAGATTCCGTCCCTCTCCACCCGTCCCCAACACTGGTATTAAAAATGGTTGAACTGATAATGAAGATGAGACAAACCCCGGAGAACACTTCTGAGAGTACATTTGTCAAGCAGAATTTTAGTTGAACACTTTCATGCAGGACCTAACGAGTATGCAGGGACCTGATGCTTTAACAAAAAAAACCAAAGGTATTCCTGCTTGTCTTGTGTCTGCAGACCTATCAATACATTTTTTTAAGCAAGAGGGAATACAGACACCCCTGTTTTGTTTTCCTGCAACAATAAAGCAATGGTAGGTCATTGTCTAATTAAGTTTTAGATCTTGCAGGCAGGAGGAATCTACGCATTCTCAAATTCACCCTCATTCACCTCACATTCATTTCCAGAAAAGCCACGTCTGAGATGCTGGTAGACGGCTAGGCACTAGAAGGCTTTTTGCAGTTCTGAATGAATGGTGCAGCTGGTGTTGTCAGTTCAGTTTAGATGATTTTAAAATACCTGAGATTCCCTGGAGGAAGTTGTTTTGCAGCTCAGTAGGTTTGGCAGGAGCAGCACTCCTGCCCAGGTTGCCAAATTCCTTCCTTTTGCTTACTTCACGGGGAAAGTGATGCTCATGTGAGGAGCAGCACTTGATTTTTTCCGCTTACTCACTAGGTAAGTAAAAAGATGAACTCTGCAAGGAACTTTGCCTCCTTTGCTTCCAGGATCATAAACCCAATGCATTCTGCTATGTGGCTTCTCTCCATTCCTCAGTCTGAACACAGGAGCCAAAAAGTCTACTCTTGAAATCTTGCAGTTTTCAAGATTTCGTTTCCAGCTCCCATACTCTCGTCAGGAAAGTCTGACTCTAGAGCTTCTGGTTTTAATTCTCCCTTCCCATTGTATTTAACCCAGACAGGAACCTGTGGCACCTGTGGATTTTAGTGTGACTCCAACTTTAGATGACAAACGGGACGAGGACGGATGGCATCTCTGTGGTTGGTCCTTCATAGCCATTACAACTATTTCTGGAAATAAGGAGCAGGTGCAAGAAATGAAGAGGTGTGCAAGAGCCAAAGTCTCCCTGTTGGGTGCAGATTTCTTTGCAAAGACCTGCAGCGTACTGCTCTGTGCATGGCTGTCTGTCTTATGGGATTCTTCAGCTCCCCAGAGACAGAGGAATCTGACCCTGCTGCAGAATTTAGCTTCAGCAATTAAGCTTGTGTGGTTTTGCTGAAGTTTCCACCTTCACTGGTTGCACAGTACTTGATCTGCGTGTAACCCATTATCCTCTCCAGCCTACGCTCTGACAGCATTTAAAAGAGGTGTGAACTTTCTCTATTCAGCTCTGTGGGATGTGTAATGCCTCACACCTCATGCTCCTGCTTATTTCAGCTAATACAGCCAGCTAATAAGATTCTTTTACGGTATGTTCCCAACATGGGTTACATAGCCTGTGCTAGACTCACCATAATTGTTTGATGTACTAATAGGTGCTGGAAGAATGGGAGTGAAAGAACAGGGCAGGAATTTCAGCCTATTTAACACGCTAGTTTTGCCTTTGCCCAGCAAAGAAGGTAGAAATAGACGCTGTATCACCACTGCATCCTGAAGATGAAGCCACCTGCCTCATCTGTTTTGGTTAGCCTGATCCAACATTTCAGTGTCTGGCTTCCAAAACCAATTTACTGATTTTCATATGTGATTCCGCAGCACAGTGGTGACAGAAAATAGATTGTGCTGGGATCCTGCCATTTGCTGCATTCCTCGGTAAAACAGAGAGCAGGTGACTAATTAGAGGCCCTTTCTAATAACACTTCTTGAGGATGCCACGAATGT
Source organism: Psittacula echo (assembly GCF_963264785.1). NCBI lineage: Eukaryota > Metazoa > Chordata > Aves > Psittaciformes > Psittacidae > Psittacula > Psittacula echo. The sequence goes on along the minus strand of NC_137736.1, from coordinate 1,133,822 downwards.
CACTGTCGCACAGGGTCTTCTCCTAGAATTTAGGTCTACAGACCCATAGACACCACCTGCATTTCTCATACTAAAACCTGCAAGTCTGTGTTGGCAGCTTAGTCTTGACTTTGAACCCCCCCGATGTGGTAATAACTAATAGTGGGATGCAATAGAGTAACGATGACCGATGCCCACTGGTGGTGTGCACGGGTTCACTCTTGCTGCTGCAAGCAGAACAAGGTGCCGAGGAGAGCGGCTCCAGGGAGGAGCCTCCAGCACCGCAGCGACGGGAAACCCCGAGCCCGGGAACCTCCGTTCTGAGCGGCAACAGACCCCGAGGGAGCCCCGAGCCCTCGTCAGGCCATACCCAGGAGCGGGCGGCGAGCCGGGAGCACAAGCGGCGGTGCCAGGAAGGAAGCCCTGCCCTGAGCGGTTAAAACCGGCCCCAAGGAGCGCGGGAGCAGCAAGTGTCGGGGCACTCGGCGCCAGAAGCGGGAGCGGGATGGGAAGCGCTCCCCATAGGGCCAGGTCCGGTCTGGGAGCTCCGCTCTGGCTGCCCCGGCGGCACCAGGCAGAGCCGATGGGAGGGGAGGCTGCGGCGCGGAGCTTGGGGTGCAGAGAGTGCCTGCACCGGTCTCGAGAGGTGAGGGTGCGCAATGGTGCAGGGCTGCGCTCGCTGCGCCTGGTGGAGGTCCTCCTGCAGTGGGGGCTGAGCTGCGGGATGATGTCAGTAGGGCAAAAGATGTCAGGGAGGGAGCTGGACCTGCTTGCTCCTGGCCCAAGGTGTGCAGGGACTACAAGCATGCATCGTGGCGCATACAGAAAAGAAAGAGGGCATTAACCCAGGAAGCTGGGGACTAGTAACAAACCAACAAAAAAACAAAACAAAACAAAGAAAAAAGCACCAAAAACCCCCTCAACACCCCCCCCCCCCCCCCAAAACAAACAAACCAACCAAAAAATCAAAAAAAAAAAAAAAAAAAAAAAAAGAGAAAAAAAGCCAGGAAGAGGACATGAACAGCGAGGGGCTTCCTCAAAAACCTGATGTCCCCATCCAGAGCTGCTTTGCAGTTCTGCAAGGGGCTAAATAGGAAATGCCCACCACATCAAATGAGCATCCTGCCAATGCACCTATAGAAAGGATCACTACTGGTGCCTCCAGGAAAAAGTGCCAAGTCATAGTGGGTGACTCTACTTTGAAAGGCACAAAGGCACCCATCTCATGGGGCGTGTGTTGCCTACCAGGGGCTCGGATCAGGGATGTTGCAGAGAGGCTGCCTCGTCTAGTGTGTCCTTACCCACTTCTTGTGGTCCATGTGGATGCTAGTGACACAGACAGCAGTAGCCTGGGAATCATGAAGGACTACTACTGCCGTGGGGATCTGTTACAGACTGCCTGATCAGGACTCTGGATGAAGCACTCTATAGACAGATCGAGCAGCCTATTTTCACTTCTCCTTTTTTTTTCCCCTAGAGATACCCAACCCAAGAATCAACTGGGTTTTAAGTGAGTTGGGTTCCAGCGTTACCATATCAGTTGCAGGAGTTCCCTGAGATGTGAGGATGCATACTTCCTGTTTAATTTGAACAGTCTTTCCTTGTATACAAGGAATTCGCTGTTGACTAAACTGAAAAAAAGGGTTGGAGTATGCTATCTACACCTACTAGGAATTTGTTGCTTTCAGTCAGTGTACAGAGCTGAAATATGGAGTCTTCAGACCTCACCTGATTCAGCTCCATGTGACTGGTAACCTAGTAAATACAATGATTTCACTCCAGTAGGTCTTAGGAGATTAGTTTCATTTCATTACCATTGTAAGGATGTCTCAGGACATGCACAGCCCATATTTCTTTTCACATCTGATCATAATCTCTTCCCAGGAGAATAAGAAGAATTTACATTTTATTGAGTTACTTGTATCATGATTTGGGTGATTGTGAATGCAGAGCATGCCTTTGCTTTTGTCTTCTTGCTCGGAAGTTCCCTTTGTAATGAGATGCTTACTGTCATTGACTGTAATGGAAGGAAAACAGTCCTTGCCACACAAGAAAGGACTAATGAGGAAAGTCAGGTGAATGAATAGCTCTTTGGAGCAGAAGTTGTGTTTGAGAAACAGGATAAAGCAAGCTACAAAGACAGGGCAAGGTGAGCATCCCAAGTAGGATTTGGCATCAGCCTGGAATCTGATTACACACAAAGAATCACTGTGGTGGCTTGACCATGGCTGGATGCCAAATGCCCATCAAAGCCTCTCTACTGCTCCCCTTCTCAGCTGGGCAGGGAAGGCAAAATATAATGAAATGCCTGACTTAAGGATAGCGAGAGATCACTCATCAGTTACCATCAACGGCAAACAGACTCAGATTGGGGAAAATCTGTGTAATTTTTTACCAATCAGATCAGAGTAGGATAATGAGAAATAAAATCAAACCTTAATAACACCTTCCCGTGCTCCTCAATTCTTCCCAAGCTGAACTTCACTCCAGAATTCCCTACCTCCTCCCAATGCAGTGGTGCAGGGAGACAGGGAATGGGACTTGCAGACAGCTCATCACGCATTGTTTTTGCTGCTCCTTCCTCCTCAGGGGGAGGACTCCTCACACTCTTCCCCTGCTCCAGCATGGAGTCCCTCCCACAGGAGACAGTCCTCCCAAAGCTTTTCCAACGTGAATCCTTCCCACAGGCTGCAGTTCTTCACAAACTGCTCCAGAGTGGGTCCCTTCCATGGAGTGCTGTCCTTCAGGAACAAGCTGCTCCAGTGTGGGTCCTTTCCATGAGATGCAGTCCTTCAGGTTTTGTGGGCCTTAAGTTTGCCTAAATGATCTCTAACCATGCTCAAACAAGGGAAAGACTGCCTTTCTCATTGTGTCTTCCACCATCTGTGTCAAAAAGTTGTCACCAGTGCTCTGCAGGAACCTCCTGGACTGGGTATACCTGCCTATATTGTCTTTCTAGCAGATTAAGGGTGGTTGTAGTTCCTCATGAGAACCTGGGTCTGTGACTCTAAGGCTAATTCCAGCTGTTGCAAACAGCAGGAAGGCCTCATCAACTTCCTCTTCTTGATCAGGTGTCCTGTAGTAAACACCCACAGCAGTGTCACCCGTGTTTGCCTTCCCCTTGATTCTTACCCATAAGCTCTTGACTTGTTTTTCACTGATACATTCCAGTTGCTCTCTCACAAAAAGAGCAGCTGTTACCACCTTGCCTTGCTGGTCTTTCCTAGAAAGTATGTACCCATCCATGGCAACATTCCAGTCATGCGAGCTATCCCATCATGTCTCTGTGTTTGCAATGAGATCATGGCCCTTGACTGCACACAGATCTCTCATTCTTCCTGTTTGTTCCCCATGCTGCCTGTGTTGGTGTACAGGCATTCAGAAAGGTAACTGAGCATGCAGATGTCATGGTTTAAGCCCAGGTGATAACTCCGCGCCATGCAGACCCTTGCTCACCCCTGCCTTCCCCTCTCCCCACGCAGGGTGGGGAGGAGAATCGAAAGAATGTATGATCTACTATTACTACAAGGGAAATAACAAGGAAAGAGGTATAAAACTAAAAGGGGAAAGGAAAAAAACCCAACAATAAACACAAGTGATGTCCCGTACAGTTGCTCACCACCCACTGATTGATACCCAGCCCAACCTGAGCAGCAGTTGGCCCCTCACAGATAGCTCCCCCCATTTATATACTAGGCATGACGTGCTGTGGTATGGAATACACCTTTGGCTAGTTTGGGTCAGGTGTCCTGTGTCTGCTCCCTTCCAGCTTCTTGTGCCCCTGCTCACTGGCAGAGCATGAGACTGAAAAGTCCTTGATCAAGGTAAGCACTACTGAGCAACAACTAAAATGTTGGTGTGTTATCAACATTATTCCCAGACTAAAACCAAAACACAGCCCTTCACCAGCTACGAGGAAGAAAATTAACTATCGCAGCCAAAAGCAGGATTGCAGGTTTCCCAGAAGGGGTGCAAGAGGATCCACCATAGCTATATGCATCTTTGAGGCTGTTGGCCTCAAAGTTGGCCTGGTTCTGATCTTAAGATCTTAAGAGGTAGCTATAAGGAACATTTGTTGCTACTTTGGTTAGCCTGGCTTATTTGCCAGAATATTATTCCCCTGAGGCTGGACTTGTTTCACTGCTCCAGACAATGCATGGTTGATTGCACAAAGGAAGAACATCCAGCCAAATAGTCCCACTCTTGGTATAGAGGTTTTTGAGTCAAAGGTCTGAGAATCTTTAATTTCATCTTAAATGGAAGAAATCCAAATCAGGGACAATGTGGCTTCATCTTCTGATTCCTGTAGTTGTTCCAGATCCTAAAAAACAAACGAACGTTTTCTAGCCAGACTGAGCATCCTCAGGGTAAAGAACTGACTGACTCAGCCGTGTATCAACTTGCAGTATGTATATCTCTGCAACACAAGTCACCAGGCATTTGTTTTCTGTGCCATAAAAGAACAAGTAAACATATAGTTATTATTACTATTATTTGTATTGTTTTGTATTTTAGGCTTGTATTGGGGGACTGTGAATATTTATTTTTGTTAAAGAAGGAACTGGAAAAGAAGGTTAAGTGATCTAATAGTTTGTAATAATGAGTACTGCATTTGTGGGCACAGCAGTGTTATATTCTGTCTTTTGGGACCATGCATGCATTTTACAGGGGAATAAATAAATAATCATTTGTGACTTCAAAATGTAACAGTCTTCAGAAGGAACGGGAGAGAAATGAATGTTGATTCTGTAGGGAACTACTGTTCCAATTTGCCATAATTTTAACAAGAAGAGATCTGTTGAATGCTTAGAGGAGAACAATGTGTAGTTAATACTTCACGTTAATTACTGGCTTGATTTTTTTCCTCTTTATTCTTGGATCCAATTATGAGCAATCTACAGAAATAATGAGAAATTACTGAAAGTTTTCCAAATTTCAGACCTTTTTTAAGGTAATGAGAAGGACCCTTAGGTTTTAACACCTTTATTATCTTGCTTCACTTTTCAGAACTGAATAAACTTCCATATGCAGTTCACTTCTGAACTCTAGGATCTAACATATTACTACAATTTATGGCCAACTGGATATTGATTTACTCACACCAATGATAACATATGCTAAGAGCAGCCCCATAGGATCAGTGGAAATACTTGGGCAGTAAATTGCAACTTTGATATTCAAAGTCCAGCCTTACAGCAATAAAATGGGTTAAACTGAAAAGCTCTACAGAGCTTGAGAATTATTGATATTCCCAATTTTGAGGAAAACCAGGTCAAATTCTTCATAATGAAAGTATGGTTGGAACTTGTGTTGGATATGAGAACTTGCTATTTGCTTTGGATGTGAAAAGGGATTCTAAGTGTTTTACCTCCCTTACTGAGAGGCAGTAATTCACATGAATAGTTGGAGATACTGCTCACAGAGGGGAGTTGAACCCTCTTCTGGCCTTTAATAATTATAGGTCAAATTGTGCCTTTGGCAGTAAAACAGATCTCACTTCAGGAGGTGCACTGCTGACCACTGGTATGAAATTCAGCTTCCAGATGGTGTAGTAAGTTGCATAAGGAGTGAGCGCAATTATGAAAGTCTTCTAAAGGATTTTTCTGGCCTTTTCTATGCATGGACTACCTGCAGAGAGTTTCTGGACTTCCAGGGTGAATCCCAGTCCAGACGCTTTGGCCCAAGAATTGTTCCTAAGACAGCCAGAAAATCATAGTGTAGTCTATGAAAAATATATTGTCGCCTTTCTAGTTCTCACTAACAAGACATCTGTTTTTCAGTGAAGTTAATAACACAGGTTGAGTAGCGAATCGCTACACAGCTGCAGCATGTCCTCTCCACCACAGAAGGACCAAATTATGCTTAGATGTATAAGAGAAGACATTCCATAGGAAAGAGCAGTGTCAAGTGTAAAAGTGCCTGGAGCATGGATATTGACACGGGAAGGTCAGTTGTCAGTGTTGCAGCCACACTGCTTTGCCTGTGGTAGGGGTTCTAGGGTGGTGTAGGGACTGCACAGGGAGTGTCCTGCGGGACAACACCTGGGGCTGCACCAGCCCTCAACCGCGTTCTGCCTTCCAAGGTAAAACATCTGGATAGATGAGGAGGTGGAGGACCAGTGTGTCCTGCAAAGGAGCCTCTCACGTAAAGAATTAAGAATGAGGAGTGGAAGGTGTGCCCAGAGTACTCCCGTCCTGCATTTCAGACCTAGACAAAATTGCTGTAGGTGACATTCTCTTTCCAGCACCTCCAGGCTGAGTTCTCTGAAGCATGCATGCTGTCAGTCTCCTCTAGAGAGGAAGGCCGTCTGCAGAGGGTACATGGCACAGTCTGCATGGTGATCCATGTGATACTATCTGAGGTGGGTACATCTAGCAGTGCGGATGCAGCCTTTGGCACTGCCACTGTTGCTCAGCTTCAAGCATCTGGAAAGTGTCCTGTCAAAGGTTCCTGTTAGCACTATGGAAAACTATTGCAGTTTGAAAAACAACTATTAATCACCGAGCAGATACAAGGAGTTTCTGTCACTGGTGACTTTGTGTGACTCATATTCAGTTGTGTAGCTATTGCCTCATTGTAGGGTTGATCTGTATTTTAAGAGGACATTTGCATTTTGTAGTTAAAGATTAGTTCGTTGCGTGGTTGCACTTGCACATGTCCTTTCCTCTTCAGAATTCTTTAGTGTTTTTATTTCCCACCTTTGAAGTGTTATGTTACCTTTTAAAGAGAGAAGTGCTAGGAAGGAGCTGGTCTTTGCAGCCTCCAGGTGATGCATTTATCATTCTAAGGTACAGAGAGTGAGGGCAACATTTGTTGACAGTACCAGATACAAGCTGTTGAACAAGAAAATAGCAGTGGCACTTCCAGGTATCCCGGAAATCAAAAGATTCTGTGACACCCCATACATAAAACTGACAGTCCTAGCAATTAGCTAATGCCAGAGTCTGTGGCTCTTTACAGGTATCCAAAGCTTGAGGGAGTCAGCTCATGGGAGTCAGCCATCAGGGAGATGGATATCACAAAGCAAGAGACAAATGGCCAGATTCAGTGCTTCTGTGTACTCTAACTCAGAGTAATTTCACTCACGCCAGGGGAAATATTATTGTCAGTATTATTAGTAGCAATATCTGACTCATGCTTTGGAAAGTATAGCTAGTCTTTGACACAGTAAATATTCAGTTTTCTGTTTATGTTCTTCATGTTAATGTTTTAAAGTTTATGATGTAGTAAATAATCCTGTAGTACATTTTTATTAGATTGAGCAGACATTTTTACATTCAGTTATTAGCTGTTTAGACATTGGTAAATGGGCTCTTCTCAGAGATGCTGATCTTTGGATATCCCTTTTCTCTCCAAATGCACATCCCAAACCTTTTCCTTTCTTTAAATTTTACTTCTGCCTTTTCTCTTTTTCTTTTTAAACCCACTAAACAGATTTTATTTGTATCTGCAGTTTTTCAGTGTTTGATTTTGCTGGGGATGGTATATTTTACTAATGTTTTACTATGTTCAGATGTTTCACTAATGTTCAGAAACATCATTCTTTATGGTTCCTTATGATTCTTTCTCCCTCCCCTCAGAACAAGATACGTGAATTAGTGCAAAGTAGCATACAAGAAACGTTTTTAGTGGTCTGTGTGATCAGTAGAGAGCTAGCACAGAGCCTTCCAGAAACTCTTGGCAGGACCCTGAAATGATCATCACAGATCAGTGGCTGATTGCAGAGCTGAATCAATCTGTGATTACATTACAATATAAGGACCAGTTTCTGCAGCCCCTTATTCACTCAAGCAATCCTAATGGAGGCAAAGTTAAGAAGGAGAAAAAAGCTGAAATCATCAAATTCCTTTCAAGCATAAAAAGCATGCTGAGAAGTGAAGGGGTTAATGCCTTGAAGATTGCCTTTCCCACATATTCCATCAGCTTTATATAATGTGAAATTAAGAGAATTAGTTTAGTAGTTGCTAATGGCTTAAGCAAAAGTAATCTCTGTAAGGCTCAGTCCCAAAAAGCTGTCGGTATTGCTGACTTGTTCTGCAATTCAGGAGGATATTTCTTCCAGAAATCTGTTTAACTTTAAAAGGCTGGTGAAAGGTTCCTTAACCATGAGTGGCTTCTACAGATGGATAATTTGTGGCATACCCATCTGAAGGTTTTAGTTGAAAAAAGCAGTGCATTCTGTTATTATAGTTTGAATGCCATGAAAAGTGCAATTGAAATTAGCCAGCGTTTCCATTGTTATGCCTAGCCCAGCATAAAATAAGGAAACATGACATGATGTGTTCAAAAGGCAGAGGAATACAGGATATAAATGTAGGCACAAGGAAAGAGAGTTGGGTAACATGCCTCCTGCATTGCTTACTCCGTGATTCCAAAAAGTTTTAAGAATCTGGGCTTAAATTTAAACTGTATATTTAATAAAGTCTGTCCCTACACAAAGCATTTAAACTTATACTCAGCTTAAAAGCTGTGGTCAAGTTGTACTGACATGAATAGAAAAAGGTGCATCCAAATTGATTGGCATGAAGAAAATATGGGCAGCTGCAATGCCTGTGATACCTCAAGGAGGTGTATGAGGCCTTTTTTTAGAGCATCTGCTAAAATGGATGGGATCATTCATTTGTTCATTCCACAGTGCTCTAAAATACCACTAATAGGGATAGGGCAGTGTTCAGGTGAAAAATACAGGGGATGCAGTATCTGCCTTACGTGGCTTTACGTTTTGCACAGGTCATGGGAAAAGTTTTTGAAGTGCATTCCAGTTGGAGAATTATCATGTGTCCTTTTCCCCTCTTTCTTGGCCCTACAGCATAGGGAGTTTTGTTTGTCTCAGTGTTCTCTGTGTTTCAGGAGACTGTTCCCAGTCCTCCTAACCACCGCCACCAGCAAGCTCCGTGTGTGGAGTTAAGGGAGAAATTTAAAGAGCATCCTTGGGATCGATGTCAGGTACTGAATAATCAGGAGATGGAATAAAGGTGCAGGAAGAGCAAGTTAGTTTAAAATTTCAGGGTTTTGGGGTTATTTTAATTGATAGAACCTGTACTTGCAAGTGTGAAAAGATTCAGTTTCAGCTGCTGAGGATGGTATTTCAGTTTTCCATCACATTAACAGAGTTGCCATGAGTGCAAGGAGAAGTATGGCACTCCGTCTTGCCAATGCCCTTTAACTTTAGAAACAAGTGCGAAAAAATTCCTACTAGACGCTGGTCCCAAGGTATGAGGGAAATGTGAGTATTTAGGGATTTGTACAGTAAATATACCTGAGGTTGCATATTGTCTCAATGTTGGTCCTGCAGGCTCTAAGATGAAAACATTATGAAGCTTCCAGTCTGTTTTTCAGAGAGGCTTTAAACCAGGCTTTTGAATACGCACACATTGAGGTCTTGTTGGGTAGAGTGGGAACAACAGAACATTCAGGGATGCAGGGCTATGGACATTTTTTTGGACCAGAATACAAGGAGTTAAACAGCAATGATACATGTAAAGTAGTGTCACACTGGAATGTTGCAAATCCTGATGGTTTTCTCAAGGTCTTGCACACAGAGACAGATATGAGATGCACAGACTGATAAAAAGCTATGCAGTCTGGACTGGGTTTGGCAGCCTTAGGACTGGGTTTATACACTGTTTTGCATTTCCATTCAAATTAGTTCTCCTAAAGCTTTAGGCGTTCTAGAAAAGCTCCATTGAAATGGACAGTGTATTTTCTGTAGACTCCATGGCTCTGTGAAAGAACTGAGTATGTAACCCATCTAGTGTGGAGAGTACTCTGTCATAAACAGGGAGTAAAGGGAGAAATCTGAGTTGGGAAAATGTCATAGAAATATGGTGCTCCGTAGGCTTGTGTAATTTTCTGTCATTGGCCAGTGACATTCAAGCAAAGATGACTTAGTGCTGCGTTTGATCAAACGTAATCTGGGCCCAGAAAATTAATTCAGATGTTAATAAAAGTGGAAAAGTGTGAAATCATGGCATTTGCAGGATAGTAGGGAGGCTCTGTCTTCCTTTCTGCAACTTGCCCTCTATTGCTGAGGCCCAAATGACAACGTGGATAAATGGCTGTTATCACAGGGCCTGGCTTTATATGCCTTGTGCAATGGTAGGAGGAAAATTAATGCAGAAGCAACAACCTGATGACAGCCGTTGTAACATTCCGATGTGCTCTATCCTAAACTGATTTTCGCTACATGTTTACCATCATGTATCCCTGTGTCTAAGGGAGAGATGTTCTTGTTACTATATGATTTCATCAGCTCCTACAGCTTGAAACACCACAAGGCATCCCGTGCTCTTGTGCGCAAAAGCTGAGGGATTCTCAGTGTGTGTTGATTATACAAGACCCTTACCATTCTCTCCCAAAAAAACAAGCCCCTCACCCCCTCAGGTTTCTGGGGTTCCTGATGTCCCTTCGATTTCACATCTGGAAGAAAAAACTACATGGAAAACTGGAAAAGAGAGAGGGTGGGAATAGAAATTACCTGCTTTTTGTGAGCTGTGTGCAATAAATTCAGTCTGGGCATTAGCTATCCAAATTACCTCTTCCTTTTATCTAACATTACAAACACTGTCACACTCTTAACTAATGTTTCATTTTTGTGTGTAGATGCAATCAATACTGGTTGCTTAATTAGGCCAATAATTGTTCACGCATTAGTGTGAACTTTTTGAAGTTTAATGGTAACTTGTTCAATGTATAATTGTTAGCACTGATAATTAGCAACTTCTTTTTATGTGCATCACTGATCCTGTAGAAAAAAAAGATGTTTGCAATACTGAATGGAGGAATTCAGTAGAACTCACACAACATGAGTTAAGATTGAAGACTTGACCTTCCTCGGGTAGAAGTCCCAATGCATTGTAGTCTTGGATACTCATTTGTACTCTACATTTCTAAGAACCCCCTATTTTGAATTTCAAGCTAATTCAATGCCTTTCTGTTTTCTTTACAACAGGAAAATTGCATCTTTTATGCCATTGTTCTGCAAACCTTTAAGTCTCCTTTGACACAACTAATTCTGTGTGCAATCCTTGATGGGGTGTTTTTTTGCTTTGTAAATTCAAATAGCGAGCTTTTGATTCCACAGCTGAAATTCTCTTTGAGGAAGTTTATTTTTAAAGGTTCAAGTCTGATGCATATTTTCCATTTCACTTTAGAAATTTGAATGACAAAATACTATGGGAATCTTAAAGATAAAATGTTCATTCCTGTTAAATGCTTTGGAAGTACTTCTCTAGCCTGACCTATTCTTTTTATTACTGTGCATGACCATGTTGCATATAAAATTTTATGTGTGTGTCCCCATATATATAGGTAGGTATCCGTCTATATATGCTCCCTATATATACAATTTATGCACACACACGTTCTTTAATATAACGTTAAATACAGAACCGTACGTTATCCAGCATTAAGGCTTCACTACTATTCACTCAGAAATTAAACGTTTCAGAAGCTGAGGTATGTCACGTCACCATAACTTTGGTCCTATGCATTTTGCAGTCTTTAACTGGGTGATCATGCATTACTTCTCAAATAACGCATCCATGGGCAGCTTTATCTGTATGCTTAGAAGTTGCCATATTACAAAACCAGATATTTCTCCAGTACCTCCCCCAGGAGCTTAATCTTACGTAGTTCAAAGTCAGTGAAAGCATTCTTACTGACTTCCCTGCTGCAGGATGTGCAGAATCCATAAGCTAGTCTATCCTCTGTGCAATTGTAATTTGAATATAGTGCTTCAAATCCTGAATTGTCAAACTTCCCCCTCATTGTTTCACAGGGATAGTAGCATTTGTATGAGTTTTATTTTGAACCATTTATACCTTTTTTTTTTTTTTTTTTTTTTTTTTTTTTTTTTTTAGCAAAAATGATTTATGAAAAACATTTGTGGGCCGATTGATCAAATCCTTTCTGATGCCATGAAGTCTTCTGTATGTACTTGGCTTTACACATGGTAAGGGGTCATAATCAAAGAGATTGCTACACAATTTTTAGAGGAAGTTCAGGGGTTTGATTATTTTTTAACATAAACTTCCTAAGGACAATTTTGGTTGAAATTTTAGAAAAACACAATGACAAATGGTTCCAAATAAAAATATTTTTTCTTGGACTGCTTCATACTGGTCCTTAGTAGGAGTTGTAAATGAACACTTTTCCATACACCACTCTCTTCTCTGGTCTTATCTTTCCATTCAGGTTGTATTCTCATACTGTCCTCTATTTAATTACATAAAGAATCTATGGCATACAAAAAAAAATGAGTATCCTTCTAAAGAGGTCCTGACACTTGAAGCTACCTAGATTTGAGAAACCATTTTGACCCTTAGAAAAGCACCAATTATAAATTTTGGATCAAGTTTCAGATTCGGATTGCAGATTTGAGTGAAATTTAAAGGACTTTAGAAGTGACATCTAGATATAGTCCTTCCCTACCCAAGTTACAATGCAGATGAAAAGAAATAAACCAAGAGAGAATGATCAAGAAGAGCAATTAAAAGCTAAATAGTTCCCTGCTGTATTAGAGTTGCAATAACCTTTTGTTGCCTTGATTTACTGTTTTGTAAATTGGGAATATCATGGCTGTTTCTGATGTTAGCACAGCACTTAACAGATAATTAGGATTGTCTACATGGTAAGTATTCAGCCATACATGGTATTTTAATGACGATACCCAGACCTGCATATCAAAGCAGTGTGAGATCACAGTTTTGCTTACTTCGTTTGAGATAAGAAAAGATGTTTTCTTCAATTTCCCATAACCCATTTCCTTTCTTCTGCTTGGAATATATGAACTTAGAAGACTTGGTACCTGGAGCCATAAGGTAGTGGAGGTTTGGGGTATAAAGATACTCTTGCATGAGATCACTTTCTTTCTGTAACAGCTGGATATAGATCCTTATGGTCAGCAAATTCAGTCCATTGGAAGAATTGTCAGTATCACCAGTAACAACTGCTCTGGACAAGAAAGTTGTTGAGTCTGCTGCTCCTTTGATCTCCATTTGCATAGGTTGTTCAATAAAACCATAGAATCAGGTTGGTTTGGGTTGGAAGGGACCTTAAAGATCATCTAGTTCCAACGTCCCTACCATGGGCAGGATCCCTTCCACTGGACCAGATTGCTCCAAGGCCCATCCAACCTGGCCTGGAACGCTTCTGGGGATGGAGCATCCACAACTTCCCTGGTCAACCTGTTCCAGTGCCTCACCACTCTCACAGTGAAGAATTTCTTCCTAATATCTAATCTAAATCAATCCTCTGTCAGTTTAAAGCCAATCGCCCTTGTCCTGTCACTACATGCCCTTGTAAAAAGTCCCTCTCCATCTTTCCTGTAGGCCCCCATTAGGTACTGAAAGCCTGCTACCAGGTTTCCTCTGAGCCTTCTTCAGGCTGAACAGCCCAACTCCCTCAGCCTGTCTTCACAGGAGAGGTGCTCCAGCCCTCTGATCATCTTTGTGGCCCTCCTCTGGACTCACTCAAGCAGGTCTGTGTCCTTCTTATGTTACAGGCTCCAGAGCAGAACACAGTACTCCAGGTACTCTCTTGACCTGCGGGACATGCTTCTTTCAATGTAGTCCAGCATATGATTTGCTTTCTGGGCTGCAAGCACACATTACTGGGTCATGTTGTTATCAACCATCAATGGGCTGCTCTCAATCCATTCTCTATCCAGCCTACATTTGTGCTTGGACTTGCCCCAGCCCAGGTGCAGCACCTTGCACTTGGCTTTGTAGAACCTCATGAGATTTTCATGGGCCTACCTCTCAAGCCTGTCAAGGTCCCTGTGGATGGCATCCCTTCCCTCCAGCATGTTGACTACACCACACAGCTTGGTGGTGTCAGCAGGCTCGTGGAAGGCGCACTCAATCCCACTGTCTGTGTCACCAACAAAGTGCCAGTCCCAATACCGATTCCTGAGGAACACCACTGGTCTCCACTTGGACATCAAGCCAGATGTCTCTGAGTGTGACCATCCAGCCAATTCCTTATCCACCCCCACTGATCAAATCCATGCCTCTCCAGTTAAGACACACGGAGGTCATGCAGGACAGTGTCAAATGCTTTACACAAGTCCAGGTAGATGATGTCAGTTGCTCTTCCCTTATCCACCAGTGTTGTAACCCTGCCATAGAAGGCCGTGATTCTAACTATAACAGGGCTGGAATATTAAATACTGTATATAACAATTGGGATGTATTTCTGGTTTGTTTTTTTTTGTATAAGGGTGATATATGAGGGAAAGTAGTAGAACTTTCCTTTTAACTTCTTCAGCCTTGCCTGTTCTTTGGCCACGTAGGCGTTGTGCTCAGGAGATTATTGTCTATGCAAACTTGGCTGGAAGCACATAGTGCTACTACCATGCTGAGCTCAAGTTAATATATGCTGCCTCTTGGTAAACCTTGCTAATTTAGGTTCAGCACTGTGCTAACTTTAATTAAATGGCTTCTAATTCAGAGCTAGCTCATATCTTGGCTCCTGTCCCCATTCATGGGGAGAGTGAAATTTCTCTGCCCAAAGTGATGTGACAAATCCAAACAGTTACCACTAAAGTTCTTTACTGAGTTGGCATAACTTGGTGCAATGACTGTAGCAGCCTGACTTAATAGAATCAGTGTGAATGTGTTATTAGTATTTGCACCAGGTGTCAGGGAGGCAGGGAAATGTACATTAAAACATGCATCCTTTAGTCAGAAACATGAAGGAAGGTATTTTATCGGCTGCATTTTTTACCTCCAGAAGGTTGCCACAACAGCAAAAAAATAACCCCTAAATAAATAACATAAACAATGCATGAGAAAAGCAGTCAACAGTATCATAAATCTAATCAAGAATGTATTTTGATTTCGATTGAGAAGTATGTAATCTTCCTTTTTGTTTCTTGTCATTATAATCTCTGTTTTAAAATATTGATGAAAGCAATTGACATCTGCCAAAAGCACATGATGTGTCAGCCTACCAGAAATTCCTTGTCAAGTGTGGGCAAGTGTTAAAATGCTAAATGTAGCATTAATTGATCAATTTAACATACCAGAAAAGCAGAATTGCTCCATATGATGAAAACTGTCATTTTGCTATTTTCAGAGTATCCTTCTCAAGAGCAACTACTTCATCTCTGATCAATGACCAGGCAATGGAGATGAATTTCATGTTCAAATTATTTTAATTACTTCTGCAGAGGGTAATTGGCACAATCAGCAGAGGTTAGCAGGTCATCTGGGAACATTTATTTTGGCAATTTATCCGTTCTCAAAATGTCAATATTAAATTATATTTTGTTACAAAGTTTATGTATATATACAGCTATAGTAAATATAAGTGTTTTCTGGGAGAACTTGTGACCTCAGGGTTCATGAGTTTGATCTGACTACTCAAGGCAAACTGAATGTTAATGTAACATTTCAAATACTATCATCTGAAGTCTTTTGTAAAACCAATATGTTTGTATTGTAGCACAGCCCTGTATTTATGTAATGAGAAAGGATAATGTGCTCAATAAATATTGAAGTTCTTGGCCTCCTGCTGAGCATTTGATATTGAAGCGTACCTAGTTACAGAGTTTGAAATTGATGCCTTTTTTCGTTCTGGGCTGAATTTGCACCTTTGCTGCAGTAATTTCACTTTGTATCTCTGCACATAATTATTGTGAGACTGATTCAACAGGGGAACAATAAAGACAGATACAGAGAGAGTTCTGCCTAAACAGCAGGCAGTCTTGTATTATTTTAATGAAATCAGAAAGTCTGAGGAACTAAAATAATATGCCCAAACCAGGACTTCAGGCACTTGTTTTCTGGTCCTCTGTTACCCTCACAGTGTTTGGAGCTAAATCTATGTGGAGTGTAAAAGAGAGCAGAATTTTGGCCTTTGTGATCTCTTCCACAGAGTGAGAAATCCTATATTAAGCAGCCATCACCTGTAGCTTCCAAGCACTTATGTGCTGGTATGGATACCTGAGTAAGGAAACGTAGCAATGCTGTAAGACATGCTTATATCTTCCTAAGCCTACACTCAGTATCGGTTCCTTCTTATGTATTGACTCTTCTGAGAACTCTTGTTTCGCACCAAAGCAAATGGACCCAGAAAGGCAACTGACTCTTTTCATTCTGCAATGTCATCATCATTTTAAGTCATAAGTAGCTATAATCTTTTGCTCTGTGAATGTGTGTATATTTTAATGTTAGTGTTGAAATGCCCTCAAAACATGATTATTTTGCATTGGAATAAGGAGCATTTAGAGGAGACCCTCATAAACTGAGCATGTCCTTAGACCCTTGGAAAGTGTTATAATGCAAGTACTTGAAGGGCATACTAATTTAGCAGCACTCCTAGATTTGGGAGTATGTTGGTGGTCCCCTAGTAGGCATTTCACCTTGTTGGCATCCTCTGAGAGCAGTCCGTACAGACCCTAGGCATAATCCTAATGAGAGTCGTTGACATGAAGCAAGTTCTTTAATTAAGAGCGGTGTGTTTTTCATTCATGAAATATTGGCCCCTTT
This sequence comes from Psittacula echo, assembly GCF_963264785.1. Taxonomy (NCBI): domain Eukaryota; kingdom Metazoa; phylum Chordata; class Aves; order Psittaciformes; family Psittacidae; genus Psittacula; species Psittacula echo. The sequence goes on along the minus strand of NC_137736.1, from coordinate 1,117,350 downwards.
GAAGCCAATGGGAGTTCTGCTGTCATGTTACAGTGCAGATGGTGCTTAGGCCCCAAATGTGCAATAACCTAAGGGGTTGAGTTCAGAAAGAAGTATGAGAACTGACTGGCCCACAGAAGTCAGTGGGCACATGGGGGTGGTCTGGGTTTTAGGAGGTTGGTTTGCCAAAACACGAAGTTCCCCCCATTTCAGCTGAAACTGTGTACTGAATTTCTCCTTTGTGTAACAGCAGATCTCTCCCAGTGTCCTTATTATGGTTCATTCAATATAAGAACAATAAAAGTGTACACAGAGGCCCAGCTACTCAGACACCGTAGATCCACTGACTTCAAGATCTGCTGAACAATCAAAAGCATGCACAGAGGGGTCTTCAAACTTGATCTATAATTAAATATATATATATAAAAAAGTCTCTGCCAGTTCAAATCCTCATACTTTATGATATGATGTATACTGACATACCACCACTGATGTTGCCAGACTTGCATCAGTCACGAACCTGATTATCTCATGCATTGGGCCACTGGTGCCAGAGATGTAAAATGAAATTCCAGACAGTGCAGTTTTTCAGTGTAGTGAAACCAGAGCCTTTTCAGTTCTTATCAGCTCACTTTTGTAGAACACATCACCTTCTAAAATTCAGCTTTGATTTTACTACTTGGCTCAATAAAGGGGCAGAGTGGCCAATGCGATGGTGAAAGATTTTTATACAGAGTTAGTATCATTTGAGATTATCAGTAAGTCTCTCTCTCCCAGCACTTTAGATGTTGAGGTTTTCTACACATATTTCTCTGGGATGTATCTTTTTTAGACATTAACACTCTCAATGGTCTTTCACAAAATATGTTTCCAATTTCTTCTTCCTAAGCAGCAGAAATGTTGCAGTCAACTTTCTGTGGAAAAATGCTATGGTCTACATTAATTTCAGATGTTGTACCCCAGCAGCTACAGCTGTTATGTGTGTTGTCATTGAGAGAATGGATTGTTCCACTCATTGGTTGTTGGTCTTTCTCATAAGGAACTTCTGCTATGGTTGTTTTCAAATTGCAGTTGTCCTTTTTCCCTTTTTTCCCCACTGTTATTTCTGTATGCTTGCCTATTGATTTGCTTCTCTTGGATAATTTTCCTTCTGCAGGATAATAGGTGTCTATATTCCTGACTCATTTTTCTTTAGTTTGCACCACTGTCTTTACTGCCCTTCACTTTGTTGAACTCATTTACATCTCTGTAAGGAGTAGGAGAAAAATAGCACCCTTCAGGGCTCCATTTGCTCTTCTCATTGCACAGGTGTAAATGACAAGATATGAGATTGTCAGGAATTAGGTCTGGCTCAAGGTACTCAGGCGATGCATTATGCTTGCTGTTTGAGGTTCAAAACCTACCGTGAACTGTCAATTTTCATGTTGTGCAGTGATGCAGTGATATGGAATAGCACAAAATCTTACTTTGATCCACAGTCACTACGTATCTGTGTGCTGTAGGAAAATATGGACAAACCTGAATTTAGAATCCTGTTTATAACCCCTGAATTGGGCAATATTGACTCTGAGATATCAGGTTTTGCTGCAAACAATTCACATTACTCTGTACATATTCTTTTGATGGTAACCAATTCAGTCCTCTGTAGGTTCCCAGGTGTAGGTTAGTACTGCTGATAGGAAGAAGTTTTTACTACAGCTGTCCACTCTTCCCTCATTGCAAGGGCATTCATTTGCTCACCTATCATCTTATGAGCTGTAGATATAGAACCCTGCTGTATTAAGAAAAGTCGGAGCCTCTTCACTGTTCTGGCTTAGAAACTGAAGTCACTCAGCAACTGATTTAGGAGTAACTGATATTTGTGTGGCCATGGAGGACTGGGACTTCAGACAAGAGGATGGAGAGCTGAGGATGGCAAGCACCACAACTGTTTCCTGGTAAACCATCCTGCTTGCTTATCAGATCTATATGTGTAGGTATATTTTGAGTCTTAGTTATTTTGAATTTGTTAGCTATTCTGCAACTTATCCAGGCTTCCTTTCACAAATCCAGTGCATGTCAATGTGTTTGTTTAATACAGGGCTGAACAGTCCCAGTTCTCTTAGCCTTGCCTCATAGGAGAGGTGCTGCAGTCCCTTAATGATCTTCATGGCCCTTTGCTGGACTCTTTCCAGTAGCTCCAAATTCATATATATTTTTAAGGGTAAAATTTAGCCCTGTGGCTTTTTTGTTTGTTTTTGTGTTTGTTTTAATCACTCTGGCTATTTCAGGAACACTTAAAGTGGAAAAGTAATGAGAAAATAAGAATATCTAATTTACTCTCAATTTCTTTTTTTCCTGCTAGATCTGCTTAAGAGGCTGTGGTCTTGATCTAAGTTATCTAAGAAATGAACAAAGGAACAATTTATATGGCAGATTAATGAGTGAGAGGGGCTTTGGTAATATGGCAGTAAGTACCATAGAAATGTTATAAATACCTAAAAATTCAGCACAGAGAGGTATGGGCAAAACTCCAAATGGTTGTCACTATTGTAAGATGGAAAATAAAACCCTTAATGGGCAAAACCTCTGCCTGTTATTGGTGAGAAGCACTAAAAGTAGCCATTCTTAGGAGCACTTGTGGTTGACTAGCACTTGTTATGCTCCAGGAGAGGAGTAGTAGTCCTGAGGAAGAGGTTTTTCTTTGTCATATCAGCAATTTCAAGGAGAGTGCACATGCTTTATGCTTTCAGGCTTGGTTACATTAGAAGATGTACTGAGCACAGTGTAGAGGATTTTTGTTTTAAATAAGTGATGTGCTAGGAATTAATGGTGTGATGAGAGAAATGAGGGAAATTTTGCTTCTCTGGCTAGTAGAAACTACAGGCACTTTTCCCTTTCGCATGTGTTTCTAATTGAGATAGGTGTAAAGTCAGATATTTTCACAGAAGTCACACAGGCCAGAGTGTACAATAGCAATTAAGTATGGAGTGTGCCTATGACTAATTAATTAGTGCCATAAGGAAACATATGTTTTGGCTCCTTCCTGGAGCCAATTACCACATGCCTGTGTTATAAAGCAGAATGAGAAGCGGCCCCATGCTGAAATAGAAGTTCATTACAAAACAACAGGACAAAAAAGGAAGCAAGTACATGCTGACCAAGCCAACTAGTACAGAGCCACAACAAAGGAAAAGATTATCAAGGAAATTACTGCTCAAGCTGCCTTCAAGGGACAACTTCAGATCATAGGTGCACTTGCACAATTGTTTTTGTAAATCAGTGTACAATGCTTAAACATACTGTAGGGTGGAATATGGCCCGTAGCTGAAAAAAGCATTTAACTGTCTTCTAAGGACCCCATCAAGGCTGGAATGGAGATAGGTTTTGGGACTTGCTTTTCTTTTTTTGCTTGGTTTGGGTTCATATTTGCATATTTACAGTGTCACTTTTATTCATTCTGTGCTCAGTCCAGAGCTGTGGTTCTTCTGGTTGTCTTCCCAGCCATGAAACAGCTCATTCCTCTTGAGAAGGAATCTGAGTAAAACTGAACAAATAGTTTGCTTCGGCATGAGTATATGCAATGGGCTTTTGGCCAGGATACTTCTAGAGAGTCAGTAAGGACCCAAGTCCGGACTCACCAGCTGACCTAAGAGCAGGGGTTTGCTCCCTTCTGCAGTTCCCAAAGACAGCAGGGACTTCCCAATTCTTCCCCACTTTTAGAGGCTACAGAGATGGTCCCTTCCTAGTCTTTGGTCTGCTGGGATTTCGTTATCCCCAGAATATTGTCTCCTTGAAAGATGCTTCTTCAGATGATGTAACCAGCCTTTAAGATCCAGTTGCAGAAGTCAGGTACAATTATATGTCTTGATTATATCTGCCATGTAAATTACTTTTGAAGCAGCATTAAAATTAGGATGCTCTCAGTCACTGAGGATGGGGACAGAATTCAGCTGCAGCTTGGCAAATGAATGTTGGCAGAAATTTTGCACCATATTCATTGAATATTTGCACAAGCAGGGGTTACATCAGTGACAATAGTACAAATTTGTATGTTAAATACAGGAATGCCTACTAGAAAAATAACAGAGTGACTGGTAATGCCTTCCAATTCTGTGATCTGCTTCAGACTTAGCTTAGGTATGTGATGTGGCAAGCACAGGTATGTTTAAGTCTCTTCAGGATTCTTCATGCTTCGTTCTTGCTTTGCATCAGCACACCTCACCAAATACATTGCTACCCTATGATACTTACAGCAGACCTAAATGAACAGGATTTAGAAATCTTTGACCTGGCTTTGTGGGGAGAATATTCATGCATACAAATCCATAGTTTGCTCACACTTAACATAATCCAGGTACACATTTTTCCTGTGCACTCATTTGTGGGAAATGTAACACAGATGAAAAACCCATATAAGCTCATGGGTTTTATATTTGGCCATCTGTGCTGCTTGCTGCCAAGAAAAAGTCTTTTGCCTTTGCTCCTATCATTTTATTGGCACTCTTGGCAGGTTAGGATTTTATTAGATTTTTTATTATTTTACCTACTTCTACTCCTTGTCTCCCCTCTTTAGATCCATGACAGTCTTTAAAGAATTATGCCCCCTTCTTTCCTGCTGTTTTCTTGCATCCTGTTCAGTCATTTTACTTCTCATCTTGACAGCTGCTGTCCCCTCTGGTTTTCCTGCTTCCACCTTGTGGCTTTTTAAAAGTGCTGCTTTAAACCTGAGCACTCCTCATTTCTCCCCCACTTACTCTGCATTAACATTAGGGATCCGTGCATCCAGCAGCAGGCCTGTTGAGGCCGTGGATCTCCAGGGATCACCCTGCTGCATTAGCAGTCATCTTCTAATTTGCTTATTGCAAGTGTGCTGCTTACAGCTTGAAGGTGACTCTACCTCTGTTGTCCCTGCTGAAGAGGGCAGTAATTAGTGGCAGCTCAAACAGGCAGCACCAAGAAGTAAAGAAGACCTGGCCAACATCATCTAGAATTGACACTTGCTTCCATTTCAGGGTTTGTTGAGGTCTACCTGTGCTCCTGTGCGCACAACCCACCTGGAAAACCCAGGGAAAGCTCAGCTCAGGCAGGGACCAGCTCTCCACAGCAAACAGACTCACCATCTTCCCGGGGGGGACATTCTTCTCCAAAACAGGGGTCTTTGGATCTGCCCTGATGCCTTAACTCCTGTTTTGAGGGCAGCTAGGGATGCCTGTGAGTGGACTCATGCGGGCTGGCTTTGCTGGTGCTCTGCCAGGGGTCAGGCTTCAGTCTAGCCATGCTGCTCTTGATAGGGTCAGTACTCACTCGGAAGTTCAGTCCTGAAGGTCAAGCTCTGAGGCATCCCTGCACCTTGTTTCTTCATGTGCAAAAGCTGCTATTTGTGCTCTTTGCTTTTAATTTTTATTTCTAAACTCCTTTGGCAGGGCACTCTTGTACAGTTTAAGATGAGCCTCAAGGCACTCTTGGTGTATTAATGATACTGCATGAAAATACTGGACACAAACAGGAAAGGCCTTGGCATTCTTCCAAAGAACAAAAGTTCAGTCCTTGATCCAGAAACACAATTGCTACTCATAGAACCATCACTGAAAAAAATCAACAAAGGTTTCTTTAAAACCTCTTCAGTTGTCCAAGCTCTGATCTACATACCTGCCTGTACTGCTTCTTGCAATATCTGTAATCAGAGGATGCGCCAAATAGGTAAACTATTTATCACATCTTTAGAAAACCGGACAAGAAAGAAAAATCAAGATCATGTTCAAACCCCATTTAACAAAAACTCATCAAATAAAATTACTTGCTGTAATTGTAGTCTCCTGGATTTTGATTTTTTGCCAGACAGTATTATTTAATGTGCTCAGAAATGAAGAATTGGTATTCCAGTGGCACAATATATCACAGCAACATCAAAGCCATTTATAGCCTGTGTGGCTGAGTTGTGCATGACGTTTAAGTAACTATTCTGTTTAAACACACTTAGTTGTGGGGGTTTTTATGTTAAGCATTATCAGGGATAACAATATTTCATTGGAGGCAGATGACTATCCAGAAACATAATTAATCATGATTATTTATGTCATACCTAATTATCAGGAAGTAGCTCCAGGGATACACTTCAGTTATGTTTCAGAACCTTCACACTATAATTACTCTGCTTTGTATTCCATACTCCTGAGGAAGTTTGGAACATATTTATAAGAAGTAAGGTCAAAGAGATAGAAATAAGTAATGCACGGTCAGATAATAAAAATATATGCATTTGGGAAAATGCTGAGATTATAAGGGAGTGTAATAATTTCATTGTCTTTATAGTTAGTTAAAAAGAATGGCTGTCTACTGTAGTTTTTAATATGTGAGCACACAACGTAACAGCAAGGGCTTTAAAACACAGGGCTTTTAAAATTCTGTTAATGTAGTGTAAAGTGGATTAAAAACTGGAAAAAACCCCAAATAATCCCACCTAAGGCTCTGAATTCTCAAAGAGTTTTCATTTGTGAATGTTGGAAGCTATTTTTCAGTGAGGACCTTTCATATTCTAAGGAGTTTCATAGCTTCTGGTGTTGCTGTAAAAATATATTTAGATGCATTTCTGGCTTATTATTTATAGCCCATTGTGTGTAATTAAAGCATTTAATAGGAGTTGTAAAATTAGGTAGGCAATGTACCTGAGTATGTACGTGTGTAATTTACATTACTGGTTGTTAAAGATATTGAATACCTTTAAAATGAAGAAAGAATACGACTGAATATAAGACCTCAAAACATGCACATACCTGTGGACCTAAGCTATTATTTTATTGAAGGGCATACCACACAACAAAGTCATTCCTGTATAAATGAAAACCTGGACATTTATTTTTACAAATAAGGGTTTTTTTCTCCCTTGTTTTTGTTATGAAAAGGACAACAACATATTTTCAGCACTGCTATAGCCAGAGGCTGTTTTTGGGAACTCGGTTCTTGCATAACAGATTTGCAGAACTATGCTGGAATGCATATCATTATTTCATCTGGGAAAGTAGGTTGAGGTGCTGGGTTGGCTTTGGGGACCTTTTTGGTTTGGTTTGTACTTTGGAAAGTTAGGTATGACCAGGCCCAACATTTACAGTATATTTGTTTATTTTTATTACCTGACAGAACAGGAGCTTAGTGGTACATAGTTTTGGTGTGTGCTTAATGTTAATGCTGAAGTCTACTGACCTCAATTCACACAGTTACCAGGATGTGTATGGTGAAACATGGTCTGTACCAGGACCAGAAGCCTCAGTAGAGCTCTTGTTGAAGAGACTCATGCCGGCTTCAACGAACTGCCCTTGGACTAAACACTTCCACCCAACTGTCATGTGGCAAGTGCTGAATCTCCTCTTGGTTTTGGCAGAAGTGCTTTAGATCTGGGTAGTTTCACTCTTTAGGCCTAATCTTGCATAGATCCCGTGGACTTTGGAATCATGTTTCACTAAAGCTTCTGTTGTGACCTGTCTGTGGTTTAGTTAACCAAAAGTGAAGTGCCTTGGCAGCCACCTCACTGCTGTATTTAATGCCCATGCCCTGGTTTTAATGTCTATGTATTTCCTGACACAGTTTTGAAGCCTCTGCAGGGTTTGACTTTACAAACCCCTCGTTAAAGTGAAATGAGGGTATTATTCTCTTTGCGAAATCATTCAACCTGCTTAAATATTAAGAAAAAATAATAATAGAGTGATATTTTAAATGATAAAAACGAACGCCTCACGTTAAGGTTAAAAGTCAACAATCTGCTCTTAACACTGGGGCAGACAAATTCAGAAATTATCTGCTAATATTTGACTTAGAGACAGCCCTCAGATAGACTCCATTGTGGTTTAATGACAGTGCATTGTTTATCTAAACCCGTGATGAAAAGCAATGTGTACATTTGAACTGCCACCCTGTGCCTTCTGTGAATAATCATATGTGAAACTGAATGTTACCTGGGGAAATATTTCCTTAGCAAATGCCAGATTTTCCCTATCTCCTATCCCAAAAGGTATTTTTCTTCTCTGCCTTAGCTGGATTTTTCTTTTTCACCTGTTATTTGAAACATCATTAGAACAGAAGGCAAAGTGTTTGGGTAATTGAACATTCAATTAATTAAACCAACCGATATTGAAAGCCAGTGTTATGAATTGACCACTTTCACTCGTCATTTTCCCCCCCTCTATTTTTGTCCACTTCCCTGATTTCTGAGCATTAGTGTCTAAGTGGTGCCCTGCCTGTTGCTGCTGATGGACAGGAGCAGCCTTCCCTTAATAAAGCGCTAAGGTAGAAACAATGATCTAGTGACTTTTCGGAGGCTATTAAATGTCTCATTTGAATCTTTTTCTCCCAATGTACCAGCCTCCAAAGGCAACCCCTAGGTAAGACGCAGTGAAGCTTATATATCTGATGTTGATTCAGCTCACACTGAGGTGAGCTGAGGCACTTCCCGGAGCAACCTTTCCTGAGGGGAGTGGTTTAGGTGAGGAGTTATCCATCTCCAAAAGGCTTAGGGGACTTCAGCTACCAGCAGCACATGGGAGATGTGGGAAGAAAAATGGAAAGGGAAGAGAATTCTACAACAGGGAAAAATGATCTCATCTAAGCTGAACGTGCTATTTTTTTCCAGAAGGAGCAGTCTTGTGTCTGTGTCTAAACCCTCCTCGCCTCCCATGGATTCTGCATAAACTCCTGGGCCAGGTCAGGCAAACACCTCGGCTTTTCCTTTCCTAAGTAGCTTCCACTGATTCAATGTGTGTGCCATAGCCATCAGAAAGCTGTAGCTCAGTTCTGGCTGACAAGGAACGGGGAACAGAATGTCTGTTATGGAGAGGGATCTGCCAAGCTGTCCTTTTCCAAGGACACAATGGCAGAAGGGGGATTAGTATTTTATGCATGATGTGTATGAAAAGATCCACAATAGAAGTTTTTTATGAGGTAGGCGTAGAATGCTTTAAATCTATTCTTCAAAGAGAAATCCTCGGTATTGTTCTAGTGGTGCTGGTACATCCTCAAGTGTGCACAAATACACACTGCCTTTCACTGAAGGTTTTGGAAAAAAGCAGGCACTTTTTTCCCCAAGAAGCTTTGCTTGCCTGTATGCTGTGGCTGTGGCAACTTCTGTATTGTTGTAAGAAATTCTTCCTTGACCATTTATTTTTCCTATTGCTTTCCTTCATTTTCCATTTATTATTTTACATCTTCTTTATCTCCCAAGTTTTCTTGTGCAGGAAGTGACTTAGCTTACGGCATCCATCCATGATTTATTTGTCTCTGTGGCTGAAAACCCTGGAGTGTGACTTCAGTGAGAAATCTACTCCAAGCATAAGCTGGGAAAATAATCACATTTCTGTCTAAAAACCACAACCTCAGTAGGGAAAAAACACAAAGTGCTGGCAAATAATTTGCTGTTTGTATACATTACTTCCTGCCTTTTTAGTTCCAGTTTTCCCAGAGTGGAAGTCCATCTTTTTCCAGACAGTTCTCTCCTGCAGTCTTCCCAAGACACAGCAGAAGAGAGGAACTAGTTTAAAAGTGCCATCTATATGGATTGCTGGAAAACAATGCACTAAACCACTACATATACAACTTGGAGATAATTTTAAACTCTCCCTGGAACCTGTTTGCAATTGCTGAGGCTCAGAAACAATCCTAGTGAAAAACGCTTTTATATGGTACCAGTTTACATATTTTTCCCAGCCATATAGTCACTACTGATAACCTTCTAGTATTTGAATATTAATATGCACAGTAAACACCTCTCAGTGGCTGATTACAGTGGATGTTGTACAGGTATCAGAAGCACATCCCTCCTAACGGAGGGAAACAGGGTAGTTTTTATAAATGAGCACCTATGTACCAGTTTTTCTGTTAGTCTGCCCTGTCTTAAATTATTTAATGATAATCTTATGAAATTAATTGGATTATAATAATGACCTTGGTTTATTTGCTTTAGTCCATGGAAGTAATGACCTTGAACTCCAGATTCACCCCAGCTACATTTAGTCATTTGGAACATGTAGGTTCTCTCTATCTTCAGTGTAGAGAGACATTGAGTTCCAGAAGGTTATGCGGTTCCCCTGTCATAGAAACCACTGATACAGGGCATGTCATTAGAGAACCTGAGCACCTCCAGAATCCCTTAACTTCAGTGCTTGTGTATCCCAAAACTCAAGTGTCCACACCATTATACAGCTGTTCCACTAGAGAATGGACTACGTGACTTCTAGAAGAAGCTTAGACCTCTAAGTATGAAGCTTTATTCAGTGTGCAGAAAACCTCTGATATTGTAGGATTTTTTAAAAGAGTTTTCTGTAAGGGCTTAATGCACTTTCATACCTGATCATTCACCCACTTCTTTGGCCAACATTCCCCTAGTTATCTGGCCGCTCCAGGCCCAACTGCAAAGAGGGAAGAGGAGCAGTAATCTCTACTAACGGCACCTAGAACCTCCTACAGGAAATAAATAACAGGGTCATGAATAATGAAGTCAAAGGCAACTTTCTGCCTTGTACCCACTGTAAGCCCAGATAGAAGGTAATTATGGATGACGTCTATGTACATGCTACCTGTATGCAAAGGCTTCCATCAGCACCATGCCTTTTAGTTCGTAGAACAATAGAATTATAGAATGGTTTGGGTTAGATCATTTAGTTCCAACCCCTCTGACATGGGCATGGACACCTCCCACTAGACTCGATTGCTCAAAGCCCCATCCAACCTGGCCTTGGACTTTTTAGTTCAAGGGAATAAGTCAAAAGCCTGTCCTGTGTTTTTAAGTTGATAGCTGACTCAAGCCATTTTTTTTGTAATGGGGGAGACTCAGGGCAAAAGATGTTTGGATTTTTTTTTCATTTCAGTAATTTATTTGTCATATTTTAAAATCAAAATTTCTCTTTTTAGATTTAGAAAATGTTAATTTCCATTAAATTTTCTTTTGGAAATATTCTTCTGATTTACATAGAAAGAATAATAATCTTTTATAAAGTAGTCAGATTGGATTTTTAAAATCCTGGTTTAAGTAAAAGGAAACATTTTGTTAAGCGAAAGCTTTTATTTCTGAACTTGTTGATTCACTACAAATTGTCATCAAAATGGCAAGAACAAGCAGCTAGAAGAGTTATCTACCAAATGTTGCTACTGAAAAACGTTTAAAGAAAGGAAAGTGTCTTTATTTCTAAGATGTCTAGACTAAGTTTTTACTTTCTCTCCTTATTTTTACCTTTTATACACTTATTAGTAGTTGGATATTTTGCTAAAGAACTCCAAGTGGGTGTTTTTGCTGTTCTTAAATGCAAAACAGGATCAATCAATAATTCTGTCTGCTGTTAAAGATACCTAGACTCTGGGTCGTATTAACAGTAGAGAAAATAAACAGTATAGGATTCAGAAGTATTTTGATCAATTGAACAAGCAACTATTGATTGCTTGTTTAATTCAGCTGAAATGCAATAGTACTTTGTATGATTAAACAGGAATCTTTAGTTAAGAAAATACACATCAAAGGGGGTTTTGCCTTAACTTTCTTGTCTTTTTTACTTCAGACTCTTTGCAGGTGTCACACTCTTCTTTTTTGCACATAGCTACTGCCTTAATCCATTTTCTGTATTTATTCAGTGTTAGATACAGTGGGTACTTGGGTAGCCAGTGCAATAATTTTGAGGAGCCTCACAGAAACCATTGAAGTCAAGAGAACATCCTTCATTGACCTCAGCAAACATGTTGTTTAGGAGGAAGTTTCAGATGTCAATTGAGCATTACAATAAAGTCTTTCAAGTGTAAACTTGGTAGCTGCATATCCCCTTCTTTTTATGTCACTTCATTACATCTCATTGCAAAAGGTCAAAGCAATAGAGAGTGATACATTTCCTTTTCCTAGGGAGCAATGGCAAGGAGCTGTTCCTTAGGTTTAGTTTGTCCTGGCTGTTACTCTCAATGTCACTGAAACACAGCATGAAAATTAAAACACTGAAAGGAAATAGAATAATTGTGAGTTGCTATCTTTATCTAATGAATAATAGGATCTCTTATAGAGGTTGATGACAAGCTCTGACTGAATGTGGCTGACTCTTAGAAATGTCTTTTTCTTTTCAATCTGGATCTTTACATCTGAGTAATTATGAAATCTCCAGAGCAGGGAACTCTTCAAATCAAACACATGCACTGGAGCAAAATATTAATTCAGCAAACATGACACTAGATAGCCCATAAGTCAGTTTGTAACTGTCTCCTCTATAACTCTGCAGTATTCTTTTCCTGACCCATAAATGTCACTCAAGAGCACAAGGTATTTTCCACTTCCTAAACCATAGAAACTTTACTTCCCTACATCCAAAAACTTGAATTTTTATAATTCTATTCCAAACTGTAGTAAAATGCTGAAAATTCATAAGCTCCCAATGAAAAGGGGCACGTGTACAAAGTTGAAAGGTTAAGTTAGGCAGGGCACAATTCTCTGCCTGAAACCAAAGCACTTGTGCAGGAATTTGTATCTGATTAGTTTATCTTGTGTTATACAATTTTATAATATATGGTAATATGTAATATGTATTGAAATAGGAACTTATTTTGAAGCTGAGCATCAAACGAATTATTTTGGGGAAACTGAAACCTTCTACTTTTCCTGTGCTAAAAAGAAAGATTTTTTTCCAAAATTTAAGCACTTTTCCAGAACCTGTCAAGCTTAAGGAATCAGCATGTTCCCTTGGGATTTTTTCTGGTAGCTCTAGTTTTCTGACTGCAAGAGTCTCACAGAGCAGCGGCCCCTATCCTGATTTGGGTTTTAGATGCTGCCACAGTGTAGAGAATAATAACAAATAATAATCAAAAGTGGAAGAAAGAAACAAGAAAAGTATGAGTTAGCTTTTGTACAGGAAGCAGCATGCCTCCAAACTTTCAATTCCCCTGTGATCAGGTTCCGTTTAGCACTTAGACTGCTTTTATACATGTATGTGTTTTTCCTGAGCTAACAAATATATCTTCTCCTTAAGGATGGATTTTAGGTGTGAATGAACATGAAGGCAGTGTGTGTGAGAGATCTGACTTCAGGGGTTGCTGATTCCTTCAAAAACATTTAAAAGTAGCTTAGATAAGTGGAGGTAAAACAGCTAGAAAAGTAATGTGACACTGGCAGGCGAGAAGGCTTTGGGGGCCTCATCTCAAAAGGAACAGTCAGCTAAAGTTCACTGTTGAACTACTGGGGGAAGAATGCTAAGAAGGAAGAACAAACAATCCCTGGCTGTCTTGCTAATGTCATATATATATATATATATATATATATATATACACTGCATCAAGGTTCCCCTTTTGCTTCCCTTCATCTTTCCAGACCTATTGCTGCAGATGAGGAAGATTTCTGTAGAGGAAGTGAGCAGCTGGAATTAACCTTGTGCCTATGAATTAAGCAAGTGTTTCACTGAAAAGGGAAAAAAGATAAAGAAAAAAGATAGAGTGAAAGAGAGACAAGTGAAAAAACATGCTAGGTCATTTGATAGACCGTGGTCTCTGTAACGCAGAAACAATAATGATCACTTAGCTGCTGGTATTTGAAATAGAAAAAAATAGTCCTCTACAGATCAAAGCACCAAGGGAGAAAAGCAACAAGAAAAAGAAATGTTCATATTATTAAGCCAGTTAAAAAGCCTGCATTATCTGAATGTCTACCTGAAGTTTGGAATTAGCAGCATTACAAAGGTGGGAGTAGGATTAGTTTTGCATTTGAAATAGATGTAGGTCTTTCTGATTGCATGTAACTGTCTCTGCAGCCAGCTGATGGGGAGCAACCGCTGTCTGAGAAGCATGCCCTCTGTGAGACCACAGCATGACAGTGTGGTGCTGCCAGAGAGCACCGACTCACGTGGCAAACCCATGCTCTGTCATCGTGCCAATGCCGTGAGTATTTCTGAGCTACAAATTGATTTAAAAACACCCATAATGACCTGCTTGCATCAAATAAATCAAAATGCATTACAGAGGCAATAAAGGTGTGTTAGAAACTGTGATAGATTTTCTTAATCACTCCCTTGGATTTCCAGTTCTTTGGCATTCAGACACATTTTCACTGGCTGAGCACATGCCAATATCTGGGTAAAGTGAGTGAGCAGTGGTGTGTCATGAAAAGATGCAAAAGTCTTTCACACTGATTATTCAGCAGGCTGCTTCTGGATTAAAGAGCAGTTGGCTGAAAACAGACTACATTGTGCTATGTCACATGCGAATACATATTTAAATGGCCTGGAAAGCCATGCTAAAAGGACACATATACATGTGTCTCTGAAATCATGCTGATGCCAGGGAGTACTGACCTGACCTCAGCACATGGTCTCTGCCTGTATAGCATTTACTAATAATGACATGGTGATGCTTCTTCTAAACCTGGTGACACTGCTGCCTTTGGCTCTACTCAAGTCAGTAGGAAGAAAAAACATTCAGGAGCTTATCCCCTTTCTTCCTTTGAATTCAGCTTGGGTCACCTTTCCTTATTTTTGGTGGCTGTTGCCAGCAAGCTGTCCAACTTTACTGAGATGCAAATGCTAACTGGGCCAGAAAAAGCTATGCTTTGCTTTTTGGCTCAACACTGAGAGCTCCCTTTCCTAGACTGCTGACATCTCTTACCAGATGTTAGCACTCGTATAAGAAAGCTCAAGGTGAGAAAAAGGGTTTAGAATTGGGAGTGAGTTTTGGAAAGTACTCAAAAATATGGAGAATCATAAATACAGAAAAGCACAAGAGGTAGGGAAGAGTTTATAGGAGTGAGCAAAGAAGTCTGTGTTTGAGGAATGCAGAGCTACATAATGTATCTTCCCAAGAAAAGCAAGAGACTGCTTATATGTGTCCAGAGATCAGGACTGAATGGAGAGAACTGAGGAGGGTTGCATGGCCTAGGATTGGAGGCTGAGGAAGGCCAGCTGGGCAAAGTAACGGAGATAAGCTGAATTCCTGGCTCTTTTATAGGCTTTTGGTATGGCCCAAGATGCATTGATTCATCTTCTCATTACTTTGCCACTTGTGATGTCCCTATTTCGTGGAGTTGTTGGGCCAAGAAATACTCATCCAATATTATGAGGTCTTCAAAGGGCTTCGAAGGTAAGACTTATAAACATAGGTGAGACCCTTCTATATGCACGTTCCTGTAGCATCTGGTCAGTGTGTGTCTCTGGAAGGAAGCAGAACAGAGAGGCCTGTGTGCCTCATGTCTTGGCTAACAGATTTGGAGCCCAGGCAGCAGAGGCTGAGATGGCCAGAATAGAAATCTCTGAAGATCCAGCCTGGATCTGGAATTGCAATGGCAGAGGACAGGGTAATTCGTCCCTATTTCTATTTGTAGACAGAGGGGAAAAGGATATGAGTCTGAATATGTACAGGTCATGTACGTGCATGAATAGATGTGGTGGAAAGGGAAGTTGCAAAAGCAAGTAGATTCTGGGACAAGGCAGTAATGCACGTAGGAGAGGTTTGAGAAGAAAAGGTTGCCAAGAGAGGAGACTGTGTCTGATGAGAGGTGGGAATCAGTGGGTTTATGTCTGTGGAAAGGGATTATGTGATAATTTTGGTGATAGAAGAGATAGGGTAAGAGAGGAGATGGAATAGGGCAGAGGGGGAGCAAACACAGATGTAAAATGGGAAGCATGAAATCAAGAAAAGAGCTCTCTAGAAGGAGGGAGAAGAAGTGCTGAAAAACATAGGGAGGGAAAAAAAGGAAAAGGTAAGATAAGAAAAGCAAAAAGAACAAATGGCAACCACTGCTGCACTGGATGGAAAAAAAATACATTAAGGAAAAGTTAATTTAAAAGGTATCTGGAAAGATGAAAGATGTCAGAGAGAAAAAGAACAGAACAGAGTGAAGTAGCAAAGAGAAAGAGGGAGACAAAGTACATGTAAATGAAGCTTTTAATTAGCGCAAAGGATAGAGATGTCTACAAGAAAAAGGAAAAAAAAAGAATATGGATGAAATCTCAGAAGCACTCATTTATGTAGGTCCCTTCAGGCTCAGGTTTTTATGCCTCTTTCACTACTGACATTTTAAAGTTGAACACAATTCTCCCCTCTTGGTCGTTCTGGCCATTCCCTCCCTCACTATGACTATATCATTGCTCTGGTAGCACAGGATGATGTAATGCACGTTTTCCACTTTTATGTTTATACCTTTGCTCATTTTTTATCATTGTTTTCTACTGACACTGATTCCCCTGTTGAAGCGATCTTTTCATCTGTACTGACTGGGGGTTTCTGAATGACAACTCCTCTTTTATCTGGGGGATTTCTTTTGTAGAGCTGTTGGCACCCAATTGCTGTGCATTTGCTCCGCAGCTCTCAGCACCACTTACCATGCACACCTGTCAACGAATGACATCTCTTTCTAAGGAAACAGCAGTGGTGAAAACTTATTCAGTCTACATTTGCCATGAGTTTATTCATGGACAATATGTCTTATGAATACTGTTGCAGCCTATTTTTCACACAGATGACTCCTATGAATTAGCTTTTGTCAGACAGACACAGAGTCATCAGTTCCCATTCCAGTGCCTGACACTAGCACAATCTGTGGGTTTGAACACTACGTTAAAGAAATTGGATTATAAAATACGTCTGTCTCAGAAACAGGTTTAGTTAAAGGTAGTAAAATATAATGAAAATCTGAAAGCCCTGATAACTTATTTTTTGCTGTTTTGGAAAGCTTGACAGGGTGTTTTGTATTGTAACTTCCTCCAATTCCATGTTCCTGTTAGGGTAGCTAATGTAATGAAGGAGGCAGAAGGGTGGATAATAGGCCTGCCTTCAGCATCTGAAAGGTGGCATGGATTTGAGCGTAGTTTTAAAAGGGAGCCACAGGTTTGCTGGCTGTCTGTTACGCTTTTGCAGGCTCTGAGTGAATTTGATACGCACTATGAAAAATTTCCAAAGTAAATTTTACATAGATTATGATATATGATATTCATTATATGATATTCATATAATGAAGGCACCATTTGACCCATCTCATTAAACCAAATGGTAAACTTGGGATCATAAGTGCATGACTTTTATACGTTTAACTGAAGGGATGACCCCAGCATGGACATGGGTACTTGAACAAATGTCAGTCTAGCCAGCAGAGGAGCAAATGGCAGTGGAGATGTGGTAGTCCAGACCTCAGCACCAGTGGGTCCTGGAAACTTTGTCCATCTCATAGCCAATCTCCTGTCACCTTTTCTTCACTGCGTGAGTCCTGTAGGCAATTACACATGTGGGAGAATCTTTATCTAGCCATAAGTAGAAGATAGGATGTCTGAGTGGCTGGCCAGTGTGCGTTTTCCCCTCACCCTCAGAGGCAGTGAAATGATGGTAACCCCAGGTGCACGTCATGTAAGGCAGGCCCTGCTTCTGCCTGGCACTCTGCCTCTGAGAGTACAATGGGAAGAAACAGCCAAGACTTGGATATTCAAAGGCATGTGAGAAACTGGGCACCCAGAAATATGGACTTGCTTATGCTCACCACTGGTAAGATCACACATGAAAGCTACTTGAAGACTGTGAAGGTCTATTAAGGTCTGTACTTCCCTGTGTTACATGGGATGCGTGTCACACAGATGACATTTTTGTGTGGCTGTGTACATCCATTATGTTAAAGGAATAATTATTATCCTTTCCCCACTCTTCTAGCTATGTAATTATATTTCTGTATATAGGGAACAGTAGGTAAGCGGAAAATTAAGTGTGGTTGGTCTTACATATACAAATACATACGTATATATGTGTGTGTGCATGTGTATATATATAAAGTTCTACTACAATAAAGCCAGCCTGGCCAAACTGTTTGTCTGCCTTTGGGAGATTTGGTATTAAGCCTTGTGTTCTTACCAGCCGCACACTGATCTCAGATAAGCAAGCTGCACCTTTGTGAACGCAACAGAAGAAAATCTATTGTTCTGATGTTTATCTATTTGCATATTTAGAAAGAGGAGTGATCTCATTCTCCATTCATTGCCCTGGTTTATTCTTCAGCTTATCTCTGAATACATTTTCTTTGACCATATCTCTGATGCAGATACTGAAAGTAATCTTAATGAGTGGAAACCCACTGGTTATTATTAAAGCTGTTTAAGCAATGTAAGGTTTCATTTTCTTCTGTAGGCTCCTCTTACTCTTAATTGTAATGATCTCATTCCCTAAAGTGTCTGTGCTTCCATTATTAACTCCTATTAATAACTTGTATTAATAATGCACCATACAAGTCTCAGTCTGTGCTGAAACACTGCAAAACAAACCTCAGACAGGGAGCAAACATTCTTCATGTTCTGTTTTAAAAGAAAACAGAAATATTCCACTTACAAGTAAAGCCAAGGACAATATAGCACCGGATTCTCCATCATGCAGATACCTGACTCTTTTTGTCCTACCAAGAAGCACTAAACATTTCCTCAATAAACACTGGAGGGGACCTACCTTGAAAGGATGAGGTACCTGTGGCATGAATTGGGAGTTAAGGTCAGACTGCCCTTGGGAAGGTGCAGTGCCGAAGCTGGAACCCTGACTGTGGTATCTTTAGTTGTAAAAATTGCAAGTCTGCCCTGAATTCCTCAAAGACCGCTATAGAGCAGAATGAGCTCATAGGGGTGTAAGATATAAACAGCAACTACACCATACGTGTCTGCATGGAACTGTCACTGCCACGCTGTTGAAGACAGAAGCACTGGTTCAGCGAAAGGCACCACTGACTTGGCACCCACATCACTGCAGCTATCTATCACTGTGTATATGAACCACACTATGATGCCACCTATGTAGTCCTCATGCAGGAGTGCGAAACAGGGGAAGGAAAAGGGGAAAGAAGGAAGAAACTTAGAAGCATCTACAAACTCACTGCCATTCAGCCATTGCATGAAGCCTCCATCCAGGTGTGCATGGCTGGGCAGAAACCATGATCAGGGAAAGAACTGCTGGGCTTCGTTCTGCAGCCCCCAGAGCTCACCATCCCTTCAGGGCAACCTAGCCAGGGGTGGAGACTAGGGCAGGAGAGAGGGATTGGAACGTACAGGAGGCAGTAGCAGAAGGAAAGCTGTGCTTAAATCCTCCTGGAGTGTGTGGACTGAGTCTTTTGCTTTATTAGTACATAAAAAATTCTGTTTATCATTATTTCTAAAATTAATCTTTTTATCTTTTTCCATATAGTAATTTTCCAGTTCTAAATATGTAGGCTGATTAGCATGAAGACATGTTGCCTTTTTTGTAGGGCATGTGGTAGTGACTAGTTTTCCCATGCTTCTTGTGAGGACCTAAGCCTGAATCTTAATTCTAAGCAGCACCTTCTAGACATCTGACCTTTCAGCATCACTACTGGTGATGCTGAGAGAAGCAGGGACTGATCCCACACAGAGCTACTGTGGAGGAGCTGAGCCTTTGTTACACAGAAAGCTGAGCTGGTGCCTCTTGCCAGGGAAGGGTGTCCCATGTCTTGTGGAGCCTGGCTGGATGTGTCCTGCAGCATGTGTTATCAGAGCAGCGCCTCTGCTTCCCCTTCTGGCAGTGCACAGCGAGGGCAGGCATCAGAAAAATGTGGGAGCCTGTGCCTGGTGCAGAGATGATCCTCTTGGCTCTCCTCCTGAATATTCCATCTGAACCAAGTTCAGGGCTCAGCCAGACTGGCTCCAGAGCCCCTCAACACAGCCTGCATGAGTGAGGTGACAGACTCGGCTCAGCTCATCCCTCCCATGTAAGCCATCACTTACTACCACAGCCTGTTGGGCAAATGGGGGCTATGCATGCAAGGGAGTGCTTGCTAGCTTTAGTGGTGTTCCTAAAGGCATTTCCTTCTATTGTGTTGGCTGTTGCTTCTCCCACTAGGGCTTTTTCCCCTCTCCTACAACTTTTCTAGCTTGGTTCCTCTTGTGACTTTAATAGGAAATGGGGTTGAGAGTGGCTGAAGCAAGAATGATTGCACAGAGGGATATCAGGCGCCTGAATTCTCCCTTTGTAGCTATGGTAAAAATGTTTGGTGGAAGCAGCTTTGTATCAGACAGTATCAGCATGTTATAGCTGGAAAATTTTGCAAGAAATATTGATTATAATGGTACTTCATTTTGAACAAAATAGAAAGTAATGAAGAGACTGCTTGACTTGCTGTAGCACAGTGTTTTGGAAAGGCTGAATCTGATCAGACTGGACCCCCTTGGCTGCATTTTGGAGAGGCTTTCACTGCAAATTTTTCTTTTAAATGAAAAATTATAAATGGCAAACGTCAAAACAGAAAGAAACATTTTAATGAAAAACATTTGCAAGGCAAATTCTGAAAACAAACAGCCTGTTCTGATCTAATGTGGAAAGATTCAAAATCCTGGGCTGTCTCTGAGACAGAAATTCTGGCTCCTGCCTAGCTCTGATAATATCCAGGGCTCGAGTGTAGCATTGAGCCTGGATTCGCTGACCAGTAACACTGCGCTTGTGTGTGTGTGTTTTCTGCAGATGACTTCCATCCTTCTTTATCACAGCAGTTCCCAATACCAGCCAAAAATATCTGCACAAAAGCCTCTGTTATGTCTGTGGGCTTGAACATTGGCCAGCGTTACATATATGGAGAATAGGAACCCAGTATCGTGAATGGCTGTCTCGTGCATTATACTGACATAGCCTGAGCCGGATAAAATGCCGTGTGCAAATGAAGTTGAATGAGCCATAAAGACTGAAACTTCATTTGGGGAGCGTGTTCTGAGTGGCACTGAAACCCTAGAGGTCAGTGAAAACCAAAAGTATTTTCTCAACTGTTATTGGCTTGTGTCTTTGCTTACGAACCTTGCTTTGCTTGAGCCTTGTGCTGGGCAGCCAGAAAGGTCCTGCAAGGGATGGAGGGCTTGAAATTTCCATTGTGCGGTTGCCCCATGGTAGCATTTGGTGTAGGCGAAGAGCCTTGAAAAGAGCCTTTGCACTGGGCACACGAAATTTGCAGCAGCTTGAAAACCACACAGCTTTGCCTCTCATTACTGAAGAAATAAAGCTTCCTTTTAGACTTTGGCATCTTTAGACAACAATAGGGGTTCCTATTACAGACCAGCAGCAACAAAGATACGTATTTTCCAAAAGTGCCATTTTCCAATAACTCTATGTTAATTCTATGTCTCTACATAGAATTATTTTAGGATTAACGTATCTGGTAAGAAGACTGCTTGTTAGGATCCTCTACAATGCAAGGGGAAAAGGGTGCTGGGTTTTAGAATAAGATGTCAATTGAAGTGCTTAGACTACTTTTAAAGAAACCCACTATCCAGTAGTCACCATTTACTTTCCACTTCTCCACTCCAACCAGTGAGTGGCTGCACAGTTGCTGGCTGGGGTTAAACCATGACAGTGTTGAAAGCTTAAGCCATCTTCAGCGCTTTCTTGAATTTTCCAATAACATTCCAGTATGAAATCCGAAGGAGGGATAAGCAGCATCGTCTGTCTTATTTAGCTGCTGTGAAATTGTGTGACATTAAAGCACAGGAAGGAAAACAAAATCTTGAAAGCTGATAATCCCTGCACTTTGTTGGCTACAGAAAAGCCAGGTTAATCCCAAAATACTGATGCTGTTTCTGGTGCTGACACACCATCTGCTCTTCTTCATGCTAGACATGACCGGGTCTGAACTTTAAAGCTCTTCTTGTAGGTGACACTTACTTGTGTCTTCATACATTTTACTTTCATGTAAATATGCTTTTTCTTTCCCTTGTAGAAGCCCATTTGTTTTAGTGATGTTGTAATTAACACATGGCAGGAGATGCTGGGTTTTTTGCATTCTTTCTGTAAGGGTTTTGATGGACCCTGATGCCTAGTTCTCAGGTGCAGCACTATGCTCTCCTGCTGTTCCTGGCAGCCTGTTTGCCTTGTTCCCAAGTGGTAGACAAAGCAAGCAAAGCTTAATTTTGGCAGCTATGAATAGGAAGGAGAGAGAAAGTCTCGCTGATAGCTGGCTAACGTGCTTAGGGAAGCTGTCCCAAGAACTGATGGGTAAATCCCCTGCAGTGGATTGCCTTTTGATGGAAAGAAGTTGGATAAGGATATTACAATGACATTTTGAACAAAATCTAATATTAATCCTAGCCAGACTGCAATCAACCCATAACTTCCTCTATTTCTGTAGTAGGACACATTTTGAATGCAGCTGCTTGACCGAACTAGAAAAGAATAAAAAATAAATAAATAAACTCTTCTGGCTTAGAGGAGAAAAAAGATAAATTACTTTAAAACACCTTGCTTTTGAAATTTTCAGCAGCCATAAAACAATTTATTTGAACTCCTTCTAGCAACCCACAACCCAATTTTCCCTTCTCATTACAAGTGTTTATGGCAAACACATCACCCAGAATTTTTCTGTGTATGGAGACATGAATACAGCTTCCTTAAATAATGGGATTGCCTGTTTTATGCTAGATACACATTTAACACATGCAGTTGTAATAAAATCATTGTTGCAATGTATTAAATATGGGAACGACAAAACCACACACGAAATTAATTCCCAGTCACTGATAAGGCTAGCGGGATCCATATGAACTAAGAAGAACTAGCACAACAAATAGAAAATGTAAACTGTGACAGTATTTCTTGCTTTATCGATATTGTGGGAATAAGGCTGTATGACAAAAAATAAGCCTGTTTTAGAGCTGTATTAATCCCACAATCTTTTAAATAAGTATACATATAAGTGTGCGCAGAAATGATGCTAAAATAACAGGTCTGTGATTGCAGAGTCACTTTACAAAAAAACCCCAGGAAATGTCAGAATTAAAAATAATATAGGAGATAAATCTGTCCCTTCCACTGTGTCTATGCATTATGACAGAGTGGTTAATGACACAGTCACGTATAGAATTTTTCCCAAAGGACCATACCTCATTCATCACACAGGATGGATGCTGCTCACTTAATCAGCAGTTATTCAGTCTCTTGTTTACTCCGTATTATAAGATGAGAGGCCCCAAGCTTTATTTACTGCACACCCTTCAAATCTTGCTCTAAAGACAGAATTTTCAGTTGCCTCCTAGGCTTTTCTATTGAGCTCATCCCTGTGGTATCTGAGCACTTTGCACTGAATGCATTTATTTATACAAGCCCCTTGTGAGGATAAGGGATATTATTAGCACTATTTTACAGATTCGCAGACAAAATTTTGGTTTCCCAGTCTGAGGCACCTACAGACAGATTTTTCCAGCGTGCTCAGCTTTATCTGTTTCCAGCTGAGTTCAGGTCCTATTGAGCTCAGTTGCAGCTGGAATACTCAGCACTTCAGCAAATCCGGCCCCAGGGTATGAATTCAGATACCCTTAAAATAAAATATGCAGAATTACTTTCTGTTTAGAGGAAGTTTGGTTTTTTTGCTGTTTCTGACTTCTTCTCTGATCCATTCCTTCTTCCTGACCCTCTCTCGCATCTCTGATGCTCAGTCTTTTCCTGTCAGGCTGGGTGAGGGGAAACAGGGTCAGGCACAGCCAGGGGATGGCTGGGCAATGAAAAAAGGCAGTATGCAGAGGGTGGGCAGCAGGAAGGAGTTCAAAAGAGGGATTTATAATCTTTGCCTGGTCAGGTAGGCATGGCGTTAGGAAAGCCAAAGCTCGGCTGGAGTTGATACTTCTGAATGATGTCAAGGAAAACAAGAGGTGCTTCTGTGCTACGTTAGCAGTAAAAGGCTGAACAAGAAAACTGGGGGACCATTGCTGAAGGGAGCGAGTTAGAAACCAGACAGGAATCAGCCTGGATAGAAGGAAAAGCTATTTCCCACTGAGAACAGTCAGGTCATGGAGCTGGTTGCTGAGAGAGACTGAGCTGGTGCTGTCCTTGGAGGTTTTTAAAGAGATTAACTGGATAAAGTCCCACTAAGCTTGTTCTGACTTATTGACTGACCCTGAGGTTGGACTAAGGAACTCCCTAGGTCTCTTTCCCACTGAATTATCTCTGGTCTTGTAGTTTCATCTCTCCTTTGTTTTACAAGCATGTTTTTCCCAACCAACAACACATCTCAGATGTGGCTATGGTCTTTTTGACATTTGGACCACACTGCTTTCTCAGAAATTTAACTGCAGGAAACCCACCTATTTCTGAGCTGGATCATGTGCAGCAGGGGAGGCATTTGAGAAATGAAGTGCTGAAACCTGGGCATTTACTTATATTTTCCCTGCACATATGAACTGAGGCATTTCCTTCTTCTCTTCCAGTGAACTACAATGAGGTGAAATTTGGGAGATTTGTTCATTGGGGAGAGGAAAAGGTGCATTCCTGATGTAGGATCAGAGTTTCTTTGAAATATGAGAATGCTGATGCTTTTCAAAGAGGTTGGAAGGAAGTGCCAAAAAAAAAGAAAGGGAAAAAAGAGAAAAGGTTTTCTCCTAACTTCATTATTAGATAAAGACTAATTCTTTTTTCTCCAAAATAAAGAAAACCAACAACAACAAAAGATGAACAATGAATTCTTCCACTTAAATAGCTGTAGTCTTACAAAGCTGTAAGCGATGCAGGTATAGCCTGATGTGGAGAAGAACCTTAAAACAGTGTGTGATCTCCAAATCACTGAGAACAAGGGGGCTTCTAGAATTCCTTCTGCATGTTACCTTCCCAGGAGATAGATACAGCAAGTATGGAATGAACTGCCACAAACACATGACAAACCTATACTGTCCTCAGCTGCGGTTCTCTTGAGTGCAGACCCTGAAGCGTCTCCCACTTCCGACTCAAAAATTTCAGTGTATTCTCTTCTTGTGTACAATACCGTGGATTGCATAAAAAGAAGAAAGGTTCTCAAGCGCTTTTCCATATATAAATGGATTTCAGAAATTTCAAAGTGCATTGCCAATGCAGATGTAGTTTCAAGGTTGCAAAATACCACTGGAAAGCCGAAATCCTGTCATAGTGTCAGGAACCTGCACAACCTTCTTGCATCCCCCTTCTAGCATGAAACATCATTAACATTAAAAATTCTTCGTATGAGCAAATGAGGTGCAATGCTTTCAGAGCCTTCATGTGTGTGAATCCAATGAGATTGTTAGGATCTAGAAGGGGCTAGACCTCAGCTGCTCAGCAAACAATCAAAGCAATCAAACTGTGGGCAATACAATCTTCTCCAACAAGCTCAAGTTTTGACATTTTCATCTCTGGTCACCATGAGCAGTGCTGGTAACCTTTCCAGCCCCATACTGCCCACAGGTAACAAACTGGGAAACCACTGCTGCCTCCTCAGCCTGGTTCCCAATTTCGTGCCGAGCTGTTCCCTGTAACACGACAGGTTCAACCAGGAAGTGAATGAATGCATAGATGGCACATCAGGCTTAATCCCTGTAACTTTAATTTCCTTCACCTTTATAGACTGTCAAAAAGAAGAGGTTTTTGGGTTTGGATTTTTGGTTGTATTTATTTATTTTTGGAGGGAATGAATCCTGTGGCTATAGGGGATGGGCTTCATTGAAGGAATTTTCTATTTGCTATGGAAAAAGAAAGCTTTAGGTTTATTGGAATCATTCAGTGAGAAAGCACAGAAAAAGCAGGTCATCCTGCTATCTCTCATTTCCTCTGCTTCTTTCCTATCCCTTCATACAGTCTGAGGGGGACTTTTTGGTGTCTGCTCTTCAATTTGGGCTGTTTTCAGCACTAATTTTTAGTTTCACTGGGAGCATTTGAACCCTTGAATAGTGCTTCTCTTATCATCGCCACACCAAGCAGTTACTGCTGCAAAAGAAGTGAGAGATAAACGGAGGTGCCTGATACTTCCCATCTGAGGCAACTGCTTCTACTAACCTGCTTTTTTCACCGAACTGTGAGTCATGCATTAGGGTTGAAACAAGATGCATTTATCTGGGTTAGAAGAACTAAATACAATTTGAGAACAAACAAACAGTAGTTATTGACAGTCAGTTGCTAACCCAACAATATCATGAATCATATTCTTGGGTTAGCGGAGATTTGTATGTTTATTGAGTATTTTTTCCTAAGTTCATTTGCTCTTGGAGACTTCTGTGCTGGTACTAATTCTGCAGCTATAACCTTCTCTATCTCTTAACCCTCTTTGCTTCCTGTTTGGTAATTCTGGTACTTTAGAGAAGCCAATGAAAATATCTCTTTTTATAACAAGGAAGCATCACATGCATAGTGAGAGTCCCTCACTAACATGTGGCTTCCTAAAGCTGTGGCCTCATAGCAAGCTTATGATTTTGGGTGGGACACACTTATGGTTTGGCAAACTTTGCCGGTGACTTGGTACAGACATTTTTCTTGATTTTCATGTGCTAAAGTTCACTAAAAAGATAAAAGTATTTAGTAAATAATCATATGGTGCAACTCTGCTGTTCGGTCTGTGGCTTCATTTGGCCCAAGGCTGTTACACCAGGGACAGGACTAGTGTGGGATGATGTCGCTGTGAAGATGAAGGTGCTGGAAAGTTGTCTGGCTCTGTGCTCTGGTAGACCCCATGTTGGGGAAGAGAAAAGGAAAAGCCCTGTTTAGGAAGTGTCTGTTTCTTTAAATGGGAGATAGAAAGCTGAGGAAAGGTTTTAGGCAGAGGCTGTGCAGTGAAGTGAAGAAAGATTCACAGTGGTTTTCAGTGATAATCTTGTTCTCTTTTTTCTAACAAACTCCTTTGTTCAGTTCAGAAGAAAAGATGAATAAGAAGGGACAGGATAAAAGTATAGAAAGCAATGAATGCTAGAGGAAAGGAAAATCAGTTATGCCTACTTACTGTAGTACAAACATGCAAGATAATAGAGTATTGGGAATGTATCTCTCAAAGCAAAGGAGCCGGGGAGAAAGGGCAAATGCAAGTGAGAGTTACCAATTTTCTGAGTTCAATGTCCACAACAGGCATTCATGGACAAGCCTAGACTGTTATTTTTGAGGTATGCAATACAGTTGCAACATTTCACATCGATGTGAGGGCAGAGGTGACTGGGATTTGTAAAGGGACAAAAGCTCACCAGCTCAAGGTGACAAATCAGTCGTCTAGATCCATTCAAAGCCCACACATGCTACAAAGGCAAAGAGTGACATCTTTGTAACCTGGTAATCCAAGGCCCTTCCACCAGCTCTTGCAAGTCCACAGGGAAGCCTCTTTGCCTTGGCTTTGTAAGAAGTGAGTGCTTCAAGGAGGGGGCTGCTATGGAGGCTGGAAACCCACCCTGTGCAGTCAGCAGTCCCAGAGGTCCCCACGAAAAGGCTGCTGTTGGGCAGAAAGGAAAAGGTGCCAAACCATGCAACAGGGAGGGACAGAAGCTGAGTGCTGACCTCTTGCTTGGGCTTGGGCTCTATTTCCATGCTACCTAATGTGTCAATATAGCCCTCACAGGGTGCAACCCGCAGCTTCCCCTAAGTTCTTGTTCAGCTTGGCAACAGCAGCTGATGAAGTGCAAAAGCTGTTGGGGAGTTACTGCTTCTGCAGACCCTTGGTTTGAAGGAAAGTGAGTGAGATGCTGCCCAGACGGCCTAAAGGGAGTGGAAGTTTATAGAGATGACATTTCAGTTTATGAGAAGCATAAGGAAGGACATGATGTAGTCACTTCTGGATGTTATCTTAAAGGCTCCTAGAGTCTCACTGAACACAGAAACATGCAGACTGTTAAAAGTATGGCTGTGGCATTTAAGGTATATCACTACTGAATATGGCTGGGGAAGCAGATCAGCACAGGCACTGATTTTTGAAGACTTTAACCCAAGCTTTAGGTTGTTCTTGAGATGGATACTCAGCCGTAAGAAAGAGCGCAGAAATTACACTGCTTGGGAGCTTTGACTGGAATAAAATACAATCAGTATCATACACTCTCATAGGACAATCTCCTTTTGCTTCGAACCCCTTCTGTTACTTGTGAATCATCAGAGGGCAGTAGAATTACTTTGGTGTAAAGTTATTTACTTCCAGATTTCTGGTAGGCTGCAGCGAATTATAGTTACTGAACAAGCTTTTATCTAAGGTTCCTGCAAGTGAGCAATTAACTTTCTGACTCTTACACTAAAGCAATTCATGTAAACAGATTGTGGTTATGAAGCAAAATGCTTAGCAAGTCATAAATTGTGAATAAGTTGTTGATTTGTCCTTTTTTGTTTCTTTTATTTTCTGCACAAAACATAAATTTTCTGCCTGCAGTGTGGTGTTTTCTAAAGTATTGAAATGTGCGTGCCTTTGGGATATAGAAGAATCCCTGGAAAGAGTCACAACCCCTGGTAGTTTACCATGTAGGGTAAGAGGATTTCTCCAAGGAACAGGCATTTAAGGAATCATTACAAACAAGACTCCATCAGTTACGATGGAGTGTGAATTTATAAATTTATAAGCAGGGAAAGATTACCTTACATTTACCACGAATAAGGAAATGTGGCTGTGCAGCTAATGGGAGGTAGGTCAGGCTATATAAATTAATGTCCTTCCTTATCCTTCTTACTTCAGTGAGTAGCCAAGCCTACAGGATAAGTAATGTAGCTCTTTTGCGTGATGATACTTCTATTTCTTTGCCCTTGCTTTGCAGAGCTCAACACTGTTGCCATATAAAGTATCATCAATATCACAGAAGCTTGCCCCATTTGAATAGATGGGACAGTTTAGGGCTCTGCAGATTCAGGGTTTGTTTAACATAGATTTCTTTGTCTCACAGCTGCAAGAGTTACCTACGTGGTAACTTCTGAAGCATAATGATATGTTTATCTATTTCCTTTAAGACTATCCTTGCACCTTTCCTAGAAGATATTACAGTATGAAGATTATGGAACAGAACATGATAAGAAAGGACTTCTCTGACTCCTTCAACTGCTTAATAATTAACTGTATGACCTCTGTTTAGAAGTAAAGCCAAGCTAATTAGTGCACACTTCAATAGATTTATATTACCTATAATATGACTATGATGTATAATGTAAATTTAGGAAATATGAAGATTGAGTGTGGATAAAATGTTCCATGTGCACCAGGACAAGGATTATAACAGCACTCTTTCGCAAATGTACTCTCGCATTTATTTTATGGCACTTTGTATCACCATGTAATTATGTATAATTGCTTGAAAAAACACTTAGCCTTCTGGCCCCTTGGGGTGTGACTTAGAGAGAGGCAAAAAAGAGTCAGTGTTTGAGTAAGGGATGAAGTTGTTTCCACTGGTACAGTGTGTTCCCTGGAAGTGGAAGTATTTCTGCAACACCTCCCGTGGGAGGGCTCATCCCAGTGCTCTGCATCCTGCCTGCTTTTAATCCAAACTTGAAACATTCTCTGACACCTCTGGCTTTGGCATCACCGTTGTCCTGCTACCTGCAAGAGCCGCGTCGGAGCAATTAAAACTCAGAAATGGTTCTGAAAGTGATTTCTGAAAACCTTCACAGTACCCAAGTGAGGAGAACAAATGCAGTTATCTCCATGCTCAAGGGAGGGAGGGAAAAAAGGAGCTAGGCTTCTCTAGGTGCAGGGTTGTAACAGAACTGAGGATGGTCTGGTGTTCTTGAGTCCTACTGTGGTGGGTTAGGCAAACAGACATGCACTTAACCTCTCTTGAAAGCTTTACATTGTCTTAATGGCAGGTTGGGCTTTTTTGCTTTAGGTATGCTTACATGCACAGGATTGACTCCCTATGATGGTCACCTGGAGCCTTTCAGCAGTTAAGTGAAAGGTTAGTGCAGGAAGGGAAGATGGTAGAATCCTTTTTCTTTTAGAATCCTTTCACAGGTATGGACTATCTCATTAGTTAACTTTGCTATTTCATATTTGTGGAAAGCACCATGAGGTCTGAATAACTGCAATTACTGCTCCCCTTGTTCCCTGTGCCTTGCCTCAAATGCCTTTGGGTATTTTGCAAAATCCGAAGATAAAGACCGATATGCAAATAACATCCCTGAGATAAATGGTGACAAATGTTCTGTGTGACATGCTTTATTTGTGAGGGGCTCAGATAACGCAGTGATTGGTGCCTGGTTAGACAGATGGGGTTTTATTATTTTTCTCTGATCCTTCTAAGTTGGATCTTACATTTTGAAAACTGATTTGACATCCGGTAGGACTGCTCCAGCTGGAGGCTTGAGAGATGTTGCACGATTTCAGAGTCACAAAAGCAGGAAGAGTGAAGAACCGTGGTGAGGGCATACAAAGCATACATAGCATACAAAGTCTAAACCAGATACAGGCTAAAAATGTCCTGTCTGGGTGACTGAGTGGTTACCAGTGTCTGTTTCTAGGCTGCAGGACCCACCAGCCACTGCTGATCAGGACTATGTCAGCTTTCGGGCTACTTGCTTTTACCTTCATCATCATCAAGAGCCTCTGGTTCTGCAGCCCTGCAGTGTTATGTGCTTGACAGCAACCCTGAGGCTACGCACAGGAAGGGAAGGGGGAAATCAAGACTAGCACAGTCAAGCATGATGTGTGGCCAAGTTGTGTAGCTGCAGTCCTAAATGAAAGCACTCTGTGCAAATTTGGTCTTGTTTCAAGGCCAAATTTTAGTTGTTGGCATTACTCATGATCATGACATCTAAGTCAGCATAGTGGTGAAAGTTAGCTGTATCTCAGATCTAAGCTCATTGTCTTCTTCACTCAGCTTTGAAAGGCATCTCTTTAAGTGGTGTTTTAGCTGTCGATTTGGGTTCACTTTTGGAGTGACATACCAAATTGAGGAAACCTCCTCTTAAATTATTCCTGGTTAATGCTTGCTTTTCTCTCCATGTTAGCAACAATCTCATATTCATGCCACTTTTTCCTTTCCCTGTCCACAAAGAAGACTAGTGTCACACTCTGTGCCTGAAATCTATGACAAGATCCTTTCTCCACCAGGCAGCAGTTGGCCTTTGTCCTGTCATAATTCAGACCTGTAATGAAGCTCCATGATGCATGATTTGAAGAAGCATATTTTCTTTCATCTACAAGATTTAATAGCCTGAAGATACCCATGCTAGGCCAACAGTAATCGAAATGTTGGAGCCATCATCTGTTTTGTTTCAGGTAAAACATTCAGTGGTCTCAACCTACGTGTGAGGGGCCAAAGAACAAAATCTCAAGTGCTAAAATAACAATGGGAGGTTAGAACTATGCTGTAAAATACCTTTTATCTTTTTTTTTTTTTTTAATTTTATGCCAAATTAAATATATAGCTCTATATATTGGTGTTGAACAGAACTGCTTTTGTAATTTCTGTGAGACACATACCCCCTTTTTCTTTCGCCTTCACATCAACCTACAATATTTAATTCAAGCAGAGTGACTCTTTTGAGAGTTCACACCATTGGACTTTCGGCAGCTGAGAGATCTCTAATCAAGTTGCCCAATCTACATATGCCTTCTGGGAAAATGATGGAGGCAGAGTGGCTTTTGCAGAGGCACCTGAAATTTGTGTCACCTCCTGAAGGAGTCGTCTTTCTAGGTTAGCTACATTGAGGCTATATTGACCAACACTCAGTGCTGGTCAGCCCTGGAGTACTCCAAATTCACCTGACCAAAACCATACTTCTAAGACTTTTACTCCAGTCATTTGACTTTTTTCATCCTTTTCTAACATTTTGGTCAAAAAGAAAAGCAAACTATGATAGTTCAGAAATACTGATATGCAATATTTCAATTTTTATGTGTTTCCCTCTTCCCTTTATTCTTCTGGGTAAAATTATTTCTTGTTTTTGATGGAATTTGTGCAGGGCTTTTTGGTGCCTTGGAACAATGTTTTCTAGCAAAGTAACCTTTCTGCTAGGAAAACATTCAAGGTTAAAGCCAGCTATAGATTAAAGCAGATTGCTTCTCTTTTTCCCATAGTAAACAAATTCCAGTGTCCCAGGCTGTTAACTTGGCATCTTTCACCAGTGTGTAATTCAGACAGCGTATGAATAACATTTCAGATAAACAGAGTATCTTCCCCCTTTTAGGATGCTGCTTCTACTTTCCTCAATCTCCTTCTGCCGATCTCCTCTGAGGGAAGAGAGTTGAGTATACTAATGACACAATGGCAAATGTACAGACTCCCTCAAGGAGCACTTCAAAAGCTGCTTCGTCACAGCAGTGCGACATGGACATGAATAGAGATTGTTCTCTTACTTCAGACTCCAAGCAGCCATCAACTCATTGCATATTTTCACCTATGTGAGTTACAAATTAGTGACAAATATGTTTGAAAGCTAGTCATTACCTCAATCAGTCAATTATTCAGAAGATGTATCAGTGTGATTAGTTGCTCTCAGTTAATTATAGGAACAATAATTAGCTAATCAGGGAGTATCATCATTCATATAATACTGATTTTCATTGTTTAAGAGACACTGATTAAAAAAAATGTCCCTTGAATCTATATGTTGAGAAAACACATGAGATTACTTTTAGAACAACTTTATCAAGTTGTGGGAAGTGCTTTATTCACTTCTCTTTGGTTTTGCTAAACTTCTACTTCTGCCACCTTTTCAGCAATGGGTTCTGTTGAAAATTAATGGCTGTATCTGCAAAGGTAGCCTTAGTAGTGAATTGTCTTGAGAAGGCTGAATGACACATGGGTAATCTGCTTTTAATCACCCCTAGACAAGTCTAAATTGGCGCCAAATGCTGGCAAAGAGCGATGGGTATGTCAAAGACATTACACCTCATTCCCATAAAGACACAAAAAATGAGAAACTGCAGATGCAAGACCATAGGATTTCATACTTCTGCTCCCTAAAATTAGCACCTGATGGAGAATGCATCCTGCAGGCATTTTGTTTAAACAAGATTCTGCCTCTTTGTTGCTTATATTTGTACTTCCTTCTCAAGACCTTCAGATGCAACTTGTAAACCCTTGCAGATCTGTTATGTTCCCAAGTTCAAAAAATGAAAACACCTTGATCCTCATGGGCAAATAAGGACCTAAGTCACCAGGACATCTCAAGCTATGTTTGCAAGTCCAGCCCAATACGTCTGGATTAGTCTCACAGGGTCAAACTAAGGACAGTAATCCAGCATTTGATGCTGTATACGCTAGATAAGCTTTGTATGACCAGGGTGGGTAAAACAAGACTGAAAGAAGCTAAGAGTTTTCCAGCAGCTGAGAGGGTGACTGTAAGGCTAAGAGTACAGGTCCCTGCTTGTGGTTTGAAAGAGCAGTTCCACATTTTCCCATTTCCACAGGCCATACTTGCCTGACCGTGGCTAGCTGGCACTAGCAGCCAAATCACCAAAAGCCTAATCCCAGAAAGCCGTGGAGGGTGAGGGGAGTACAGCCTTCCAAGGACATAGGGTGTGGGGCAATGAGATCATTTCTTCTATCTGCTGTGAGCTGCTACTTCTGCTTGCAAGTATTGTCCTGAGGTGTTATTGCAGGCTATTTCAGCTCTCTAGTGTATCTGGAAACTCACCAGCCACTGATACACTCTTATTACTACTTACCCCTAGCTTTTAATTAAAAGGGACCTCGGTGGGTTGTCTTTTCAGCCACCTGCAGACTTTTCCCAACTGTTCTGCCTGGTGAATGCCCTAAATGTTTTTATCACACGCTACAGACAAGCTTTCAGAAGACTCTCCCTTCTCATCAGCTCTCCTGGTGTTTTAAAACCCATGTGATTGTCTAAGGGCTTGGATTTAATCTTTTCCATTCTCATTTCACCTCTAGCTTTACTCTGAAAGTCTTCCTTCGTTCCTGCTCCAGTTCTAGCTGCCCTGGGCAATAATTGCATTAACACATCCCTAATATACTCCATTTATTTATTTAAAATAATAATAATGAAGAAAGATTGTTAAAGCGCAGTTAGACCCCAGTAGACTACAGTCATCTTTCACTTGTCAGTCTTGTGGTCAAAGCAATAGAACAGAAGCCAGGAAAATCTGTGTCTGACAGAAATTCCCTCAGAAAATCATGTCAGCTCTGTATCACAGCTTCATTGTATGTGATGTAGTATTTATACCTGACAAGGCATTGTGAGACATTTATATATGGTATACATTATTTTGCAGCTCTCTATTTCCTTATCACAGCTCCTAAATATTGGTTACATGACTCGAACTCACAGTTTTGGTGAGCTCCCTTCCATGCTTTCCAAGCACAGCCCCAACTTCATTATCTGTTTGTCTTTCTTTGTTGTGCTGGTTAAATAAAAAAGGTTAGAGGAACACAGAAATCCTGTTGTATTGAATTTATGGTGCCTAGTACCGTTAATGCTGTAATAATCAAAACCATAGTTTATATATAGTTTTCAGATTGATTTTAAAGAGCTCTTCTGCAAATACTGAGAGGAGTAAAAGCCCTTGAACATTCAGACTAATGCTCTTCATTACATAGATCAAGCCATGGCATTACACTTGCTTCTTTGTAAAAATGTGGTAAGGTCTGCAGATTTCACCTGCACATAAGACTGCAGAAAGGTGAAGATTGTAGGAGTCATTAACCTGAGCCTTTCTGATTGTCTTGTCTGGACATATGTGACAGTTTAGCCAAATCCCACCACCTCTGGTTTCTTGTTACTGCTGTTGTTTCTGTGCAAGACAGCTGCGGAGCCCCTTCTCGTATCTAGTACTGAGAAGGGTCCCACTCTCCCTGATGCAGCTTGACTTGCTAACCTGATAGCTTTTTTTTCCTTTCCTGGCAGGTAGCTATGGATGCTTCGCAGGACAAGAGGACACTGCAGGCATTTTAAGAAAGCAACCCAATAAACTTCTAAACCTTGAAACCTCTCATTTGAGCATCAAGACATCCAGTTTCTCCAGGCCTGGAAAGGGTAGTCATTTGTCACCTATCTACACTTAGAAAGATCAAAGATGCTGAATCTTACAGTTGAAGTCTGTGCTGAAAGAACATGTCTAACCTTGGCATAAAGGGGATTCCAAGAGAAATAACACTGGAAGTGGGAATTGCTGGTACGGATAGAATGCCAAAGGGTGAGGAGGGGAATAAACAGAGCATTTCAGTGAGGAAAAGCTCAGACTTCTTGGGGCAGGGATTGAGAGGTCCTACTCACTAATCTCACCTTTCTTTGCCCAGTTCTTGAAAACTTTACACCTGTAGGACTGAATGAACCATTAATTTACTTTTCTGGAAGGGCATACATTCCTCTGGGAAATAGAAGCAATGCAAATGGGATTGAGTTGATCTGATTCAATTACTTTTTGCAATCTTGGATTTAATCTCATTGATAAGAATTCAGAGAGATGCTCTGAATTACTGTTTCTTTCTTCCTGTGCTTAGTTTTGTCATAACAGACACTGGAATTCACTAATTTTGACCCTTTCTCCTAACTATAGCAAAAAAAGTTGGGGCTGTTCAGCCTGGAGAAGAGAAGGCTGCGTGGAGACCTCCTAGCAGCCTTCCAGTATCTGAAGGGGGCCTACAAGGATGCTGGGGATGGACTATTCATCAGGGACTGTAGTGACAGGACAAGGGGTAACGGGTTCAAACTGAAACAGGGGAAGTTTAGATTGGATCTAAGGAAGAAATTCTTTACTGAGAGGGTGGTGAGGCACTGGAATGGGTTGCCCAGGGAGGTTGTGAATGCTCCATCCTTGGCGGTGTTCAAGGCCAGGCTGGATGAGGCCTTGGGTGGCATGGTTTAGTGTGGGGTGTCCCTGCTTATGGCAGGAGGGTTGGAACTGGATGATCTTAAGGTCCTTTCCAACCCTAACTATTCTGTGATTCTATGATTCGATGAAAATACTATGTTATTTCAAATGCATTTTTTGTGTCTTATCAGAAGCCGATCTTCTCTCTGGATGCATATACACTTGTGTACAAAATACACGCAGTTAGCATGAACTAGACAGATACAACATAATGTTCCTGTGTAAAGATTCCCTATAAATCTGATCCTTCTTGGACATTAGAACAAACTCTCCAATAAACATACAAGAAAATAACAAATTGCGTGATGAAAGGAACTGAACAAACAGAAGCTCTGGTATGCTAAAAGATGGAGGAGCGAGGCAAAAGCAAGTGAAAGACCTCTCTCTTGAAATGCCCCTACTTATCAGATCTCATCTATATCACCATGGTACTGCAGCA
The DNA here is from genome assembly GCF_963264785.1 of Psittacula echo. NCBI lineage: Eukaryota > Metazoa > Chordata > Aves > Psittaciformes > Psittacidae > Psittacula > Psittacula echo. The sequence continues at coordinate 1,081,501 of NC_137736.1, read as the reverse complement.
CCATGAGGAAACAGATGTTGACTAAAGCGGTCAGCATCCAAACAACTTAGTACATTTCAGGCCCAAGCAAATAACCTGAATTACACTAGGAAACAACCCAAACCCCAAACATTTCATGGCAAGTTTCCTCTTAGAAACACTACAAAACAGGCAGAAAAAAGAGACATTTTTTGCTATTTTTCAGGAAAGAGCTATATAAAATGCAGAACACAATCAACTCACAGGCTTGGCCTGAAAGAAAATTTTCCTCTGACAGAGAGAGAAGAGAATGCTGTAAGTGCTCTCAGTCCCCGCTGACTGAGACCTGCTGATAGCAAAGGGATAGCGTTCCTCCATGTCATTACGGTGTGCACTTGCACAGGAAAGTACAGGCTAAGTCTCCCAGCTGGGGCATCTGGGACTCTGTTTCCATTTCATTCCTGGTTTCTACCATTTCCCCAGTCTGAATTCCGCTTTGTATGGCAAAGAAAAGGCTTTTTTTTCAAACACAAGACATTGCTTATGTTAAGGCTTGTCTTGAAGAATTTCAGCAAGCTCAGAGAGTTCAAGACACATTTAGAGCTCAGTCAGTAGCATTTGTATTTTTTCTCCATACTATTCAATTTACTGCTGTTATCTAAGTGTTTTAGTCGTACTGCAAATAGTTCCGTGTGTTGATAAATTTCGGCGGTTATAATAATTAATGCCTGCTGGATAAAAGGTGTGTCTATAAACTGCTATGAAGTGTTATATGTTTCTGTGTAGGTAGCTGCATATAGATGCAACCACAGGCATTCAATAATCATAAAATCGGTATGAATGCTGAATTCAGACCCAATGTGCCTACTGATTGAAATGCCAATAACAGCTATGTATTACAAAAAATCTGGGGCATATTGCAAGATTATATACAGAGCACACAAGTAAATGACTTGCTTAGATTATGTTATTATCCCTGGTGAAAGTAGCTCACGTAATTGTTCTGTCAAGTAAGATTTTTTACATCACAAGTTAGAAAAATGTGGGGAAACCTGCTAACCCTACTCATCTGACCTGCTCCTGTCAGAGCTATCTTTAGTTGGAGCTTCAGAAGGAGCAAGCCGCCTAAAGCCTACACCCCCTTTCTAACAGTATTATCCCCCCTGCTGATTTAATTTATGTGTTTAATTTTGGTTTGCTGGGTGCAATATGGCTAATTGCTTGAGAACTGTGCAACCTTACAAGTGAAATTTTGCTTTTATAATTTGTAGCACATCAAGTGTAATAATGTACATTTAATTTCTCAAAAAGATAATTATGCTAATAGAATTATATGAATAAAAATTCACACTTTGTGCAGGATAATGTCCTCTACCTCTTAATTTATACTAATGTAGGTCTGTAAAGAATTTTTAATAAGCTACTTCAACCCAGGGCCAGGAAGGGCTACGCAGAAGCAAAGGACTGACAGGTCTTAAATAGCACAAAAACGATTCGAAGGCCTTTGTAGGAAAAGCTCTCAGAAGTGATGCAGATATTGGATTTGGATAGATGCTACAAGATGCAGTAACCAGCTTTGGTCATCTTGCAGGATGTGGTCTTGCTATGTTTAACTTATGGAGGAAAAATAAGGAAGGGAAAAAGGCACTGCAGGTGAGCAACAGCATTACATGCAAGCAGGGCTTGCAAGGTGCAAGCTTTCATGCAGATAACGCATCACTTCCCCGAAATCCGTGGCACCTGAGAAGGGCCAGCAGCTTTTGAGACTGACCCTGGAGAAGCTCAAGGATAGGATCCATCCAAATGGACAGGACACCCAGCCTCTTTCAGCATTCTCTCAAGAATTAACATCGTGTTAGTTTTCCCAGAGTTGTTAGGGTTGGTTCTTGCTGCATTGGACACCTCTTCGTTTGCAGCTGGGAAAGCCATGCATTCCCCTAAACCTCTTTGCATTCAGTCTAATGGAGTCCTTTGCAAATGAGGTGTTAAAGCAGTGTAGCAGTGTTTTTTGTATTTTATTTTAGAAGAAACCAATTATTAATGTGGCCAGGTTTACAAACACTGATGGTGTGATTCCCCTCTCTTCCCAGAGCATCCACCCCCTGCCTATTGCACACATTGCGCAGTGAAAGGCTGACTGCTGGTCAGCATTAAAACACACTGAAATCTTGTGCAGCAGCACAAAGTTATTGCTTTTAAAACTGTGCTGTTGGGGGTTTCCAGTGTTGATTATTGCATCTGTAGTAATTCCCTTGCCTTAAAATAAGGAAACTATTGCAAATCCTTTGTGAAGTGCTTAGACTGGGGAGCATGATAAATGAAAGCTTCTAAAGATGGTGACTTTCATACTAGATTAATCTAAAATACCATGATTAATGCCCAGACTGTCAGTTCATATTTTCTCCCTTAATTATTTCAGATTTTTTTTTATATGCCATAAGTAGATTTAGAGGTGATAAAAGAGTAGGATTGCCAGCCTAAAAGCTTGAAAATCTGTCCATGAACAGGGTGTAGTTACGAGCAGCAGGTTTTGCAAAACCCCTCTGTTTCTTTCCTTTACCAATGTACTTGTCTTCTTTCTCCCTCCACACTAAATTAATCATCCACGAGGCTGGTGATTTCAAGGTCACAAATGAGGAGAGGCTTTTTGCAGTGTTTCCTTGTTGCTAGAAAAGAGGGGGGACTGAGGTCAAGCCTATTCATTTCACAAATGCTGGCCAACATTAATATCTGAATACTTTCTTGATTTCCTCTTTTAGGTACGGGAAATAGCTTTAAGATCTTGGATACCACAATGTGGTAGCTATTGCCTTTTAATGTTGATCCCTACAGGCCATCAATCCCTAACTAGTGTTGCTGCTTACTGAAACTGAGATGGTTTCACACTGAGATTTATAGGTAAAAGATTCCCTGTCTTATGACTAATTCCTCCAGCTCTATGGTTCCACTTCAGTTTTTTAATACCTTGGGCCATCGACCACCAGTGATTTTTTAGGTTGAACTCTTCACTGAGTTGATTGGGGAGTACTTAAAAACATTATTGGATGATATGGCCTCATACTTTTATGGAGTAGGGTTACTTTATGATGTCGGAACATTTGTTTTTGAGATGTGCTCTTTTGTTTTGTTTTGTTTTCCTTTGACAGCTTTAAATTTCTATGAAATACAATGTGCATTATAACTGGGGAAGAGAGAACAAGTCTGTATGAAATAAAAATGCCTATGGTTCTTCACTGAAAACACCTATCGAGGCTATTTTTACTTTCATTGCTGAGTTTTGCAGAATAAACAGATTAAAATAAACAGAATACAGAGAGGTGATAGCATTATTATTATTATTTATACAGCACCATAAATATGTATTCTGCTTAACAGACAAATAAAAGACATCTCAGGAGATCACTTCAAGTTCAACTTCAGCATAAAGTACAACTTTCTCCTGAACAATTCCTTTTCTCACAGTTGCAAAGAACAAGTGTTTCAGACCCAAGTGCATTAATCTGAGGAACTGAAATCCTTACCTAGTCTAAAAAAGAAAGAGATGTGATCACACTGCTTTTGTTTTAGACCAAAACTCACTCTGATGAAAATCCTCCTAGCTGCAGCTGGAGGCCAGCGGCTGACCCAACATTCCCATCAAAGCTGCCATAGACATGAGCTGGGAGCCCATGGACTGAAGGGAAGAATCCCCTTTTGTTTCCCCTCCAGGGAAGCAAAATATTCCAAATGAATACTTTCAAAGGAAATTCACTGAAAATATTAACCAAGCAACACAACAAATTAATTTAAAATAATGCATTCAAAAGACTGATTAAGTGCCTATCTAGGATAATGCTTACGTATTTCAGAGAGAGCACAGAGTGTTTGTCAGAAACATTTGTAAATTGCAAGGCAATAAGAAACATTGGCAGGTGCCAAGACTGTTAGTGATATATCGTGGCCAAACTTCAGACGTTATGTCAGAAAGGAACATGGATTTCAGTGTATTTGCAACGAAGATCTTTGGCAAGGTGCTAAGTTTCATGTGCCAGAGGGGCATCTCCTTAGAGCAAAGTCTTTCTTTTATAGCTTAATTGTTATTGTTATTGTAAAACCGCATTAATGCAAATGTGGCAAGCAGATTTATCTTATTCCATCTATGGGCAAACTGGGTAGTACTTCTAGATACCTGTGGGAATCCACCTGACCAAAAGAAACAACTTCTGTGCCCTTTTCATAGTCAATGGGGAGAAACAGCTTTACCAGTACAGTTTGTCTCGTCTTGAAGTCAACATCTGACCAAATGCATTCTGTGAAGATGTCTTCCTTGTGCCACTACTGAGGCACTGGACACTTATTGCAGTAAGAAGCAACGAGGAATAGTGCCCCAATAAGAATATCTCCCTTATCATTTAGGTGTTCATCCTTAAATGAAGACAAACCCGTGTCAAAGCCTTTCCTCTGAGTACAAATATTCAGAGTAGGTTCCCAGAGCCACATTTCATCTGTTGTCCCTGTTTACTCACATAGATGTCACAGGAATGCTGAGGCATATTGCCCTGATTTCTGTAGCTCCACTAAACATGAAATAATGCTATTCTGTCTAATCTTCACTTTCAATTAGCTAAAGATTCCTGGAGTCCCAGGTAAGCAATGACAGAGGATGAACTTCAATATATTCTTAAACTGTACAGGAGTATTGTATTTTTTCTGTGCAAGAGTTTGTTTTGAGCAAAGGCACCATCCATGCCCTGAACTCTCCATAAACTGTAGGAGTAAACAGAGGGTGCAGCATTACAGCACTGCAAAAATCTTCTAGAAACCTGTGCTTAAGTCACGAAGAAAAATTGATTTGTGAAGTCTGTATTGAATGCTTCATTTTCAGTAGGAAAAAGTAGAAACTTGTGTTTAAAGTAATGAAAGAAAAAAGGGCAAAAGTCATATAGTTCTTACTTCCAACCAAGTAAGACCTGACAAACTCTCAAGTATATATGAATAGTAACAAAGATGTTCTAGCACTGCATCGTATTTTCAAGTTGCAAAAATTAGTAGACTGCAAATGTTCATCCTTCCAGATCTGTACAGATAATAGGGCCTTGGTTCTTGATAGCTTATCCATGACAGTTCAGACAACTTTAGAGTTTGGGAATGCTCTTTTCTATTGGTTTCACCCAGGGGTTAGGAAATAACCCTTTTGGAAAAATATCTTTACTCCTGAGAATTCAATAGAACTTTTTCAGTCAGCCATGGCTGAAGTGGGATTTCCCTGATTGTCTAAAAGAACCAGAAGCAAATGGAATCAACCCGATGGAAAGTTTTATAAAACTGGGGAGGAAATTTCCCTTCCAGGGATTAGAAAGCGCTGAAGCCAATTCTGTTGAATTCAAGCCCACCTTCTGGCACACTTTACAGTCCTTCTCAGTGTGATAATTGATTTCAAATACCTCCTGAAAACACTGTGGGATAGCATTCAAAGCAAGGAGGGATCTGGTATACCTGGCTGACATTTATTATTACATTCCTGTTTCTGAGCAAATGCTTTTGGACACAGTCCTTTTTCTGACTGGAAAAATAAGATCAGGAAGATAATAAAGCAATTCCAATGAGGGAAATAAAAATTGACACAGACGTGTTTGGGGTATTTTTTGTTCTGTTTTGTTGGGGTTTTTTAAGTGTCAGTCAACAAATAACCTTTAAATCAACAAATGGCTCCTAGAACTCTTTGAAAGCCTAATACAAAATTTCGGTTTAATGGCTAAAGGAAATTCCCCTGTTGTCTGTGGAAAGGGGTTCAACTACTGTCCCCAGTTCTGTTCCACTTAGTTTTAAAACTGACTATTCTAGATCTGCTTTACCTTGGTAATCCTTCCCCAGACTACCCAGGAAGAGATCTGGGTGCTCTGAGGATTCAGAGATAGAAAGAAGTCTCTAAAGTGGTCTTAGAGTTAACTTCAGCTGCCTCTGGCCCTCATCCAGCAAAGCACTTAAATCTGTTCTTCGCTTTGAAATTGTCTTGGTGATATCAACAGGGCTTCTCATGTATCTGCAGTTAAATACCAGCATAAATGATTATTTAGATCTAACCTCTCTGCATTAAGGCTTGAAGTACCCACAGTAGTCACTGTAAAGGACTTATTATTATTATTATTTAAACAGCACCATATGTTTTATGTTTCTGGTGATCACATTAACAAGTTACTTTTCCCTTTCAAGAAATACCCTGGCATTTGGTTTGCTGTGCAATGCTTAGGTTCAGGCTCAAAGGCTTCTCTGGCCCAAACTTTTCCCTCTAAATCTTGCATCTAAACAGCCCCACTCAACCCAATCAAACACCTTCTTGGTACCCCCACAGATTTACTGCAAAAGCTTCTGCCCGTCGCTAGGGAGAGTTGACCCTCAGTAAAGCCAGGATGGCTTTTGCTAATTAAAGAACAACTCACCTTCTCTAGCTTTGCCCTTCGATTTCTCCTAGAAATCATTTTCTCCTTAATAGAAAAATGTCTACATGATGAAACAAAGCATGATCTTCTGGTGACCCTTGGTGGAGTAGAAATCCAATAGCTGTCTTGTAGGCTGGGGAACCACCTTTTCTTTTTTTTTCCTTAGAACTTTGTAAAAACTAATTGGAAAGCAATCACAGCCCGGCACTTAACAGACTTTCATGTTCCAATAGCAAACAATTTTTTGGTGTGTTCAAGAGGCAATTCCTCGGCAACTTACTCCCTTTCATATAAGGTAGTTAGTTTGATCTTGGTTAGAGAGAAGGCTACAGAGTATCACTTTTATTACCTACTTCATATGAGAATAAATGTTGTATAAAAGTTTTGAAAATGATTTCTTATGGCAGGGAGGGTGAAACTTCGCTCTAGTACTCAACATGTTGTCATTAGTTTTCCCTGAGTCTGTTTTCTCAGTTTTATCACTACAACTTGATCAGTTTTATTACCCTGAAGAAATAATTTGCTGTTATTAAGACCAAGAACTCTGTTCAGTAATCTAATATGTTACATTCATTTTCAACATTAAAAGGCCTGAGCCAAAGTTCACTGAATCATTGGAAAGTCTGGTAGGGACACCAAAGGGTTTTGTACCCTTTTAAGAGAGTTCTAGTCAGAAGACGCATCTACGCTGTGGTTATTATGTGCAGCATATCTAACTTAGGTATTATTAGAGTTGTAACAATGGTAGTACAGGGTTATGTGGTACATATTTATGCAACTCCTTGAGCAGGTGGGGCTTTTTTTAATCTGAGCTGAATTTTATGCTGCCATGGTTACACTACTAGAAATACCTGCCCTCGTTAGCTTAAATTTAGCTCACGTATGGTTACACAAGTTGAAGTCAATCCAGTATAGACGTATTTACTCTCCCTAGAGGTTTATTGTCTTATAGTGATATGATTTCATCCCTTAAATCAGATATATATGTCTTGTTTTGCTTCATCACTGGCTGGATCATGCTCCCACTTGTCAGCAGCCAACCATAACAGACAGCCTAACCTAGAAATATTGTCATTTTCAGTTAGAATCTATTTTCTTCTTTCATTATTTCAAAAGGTTTTGGTACTCCTGCTTTTCTGATAGGTAAATTTTTCCTTGACACCTGTGTTTCCCTGGTGAATCTGCTAATAGCAATAAATTAATCCCTGGATGCAGTATAGCGTGGTTGAGCACCATTATACTAACAAGTGAGCCAGAGCAACCCTTCTAGCTCAGTTCCTTAGAGACTGAATGAAAAAAGCCAACCTAGAACTACATTGATATTAGGCAATACAAAAATTACGCTGTGTTCTGGAAGCATTATTTTCTTCCAAGTCATAGTCAAGCCTAAACATGTTCTAGGCGTAAAACCCGTGGTTTTGAAGTGTCCAGTATGCTTGTTTATCTGTCTGAGAGTCCTGAGGATCCATTCTAACTTCAGAAAAACAATTAAAATCCCCCATAATAAACACCTTAAATATTTATTTAACAAAAGAGGACATCCTTTATAAGGTTCATTGATGATCAACAATGGGAAATCTGATGTCTGTAAGCAATGTTTTTGTTATCTTCTTGTATGTCCAGTTCAAAATCCTTCGCCATATCCTAGTGTGTCATCATGGGCCAGCTCCAAAGCTGGTTCAGACCAAGAAGGGGCTGCTTGATACTTTCAGTCATTTGTCTTGTACCAGATGGAGTTAAAAACTTGCTCCTTCTAACCTCTCTGTGATGCTCGTGTTTTTCAAAATGTAATGAAAGTTCCTTAAAGCAGGCAATTTTGTGTCCTCATTTTCTGTTGCTTTAGGTTTTATTTCTTTTTTCAAAGGTTGTGAGAATTGAGTGTAAGCATAAGTTTCTTCACAAGTCTAACAGCCATGAGTCTTTAAGGAACACCTTGAATCAAGTGAGTGAGGAATAGAGTGCCTCAACAGGTGTCATGAACTTTGCAACTAATTTTCAAGTCATGGTACTGGAACCCTTCTGCCTTCTGTGTCCTCAGCATGTGGACTTCATGAGAAGTATTGCTACAGCTTCTAAATGGAAGGAGAAATGAGGGAAAAACTGAGCCATTATTACGAATGGAGCTATTTTCCTGATGAAACATGACTCATGCTGACAATGGAGATTCAAAGGACTCTGCAGATTTAACAGTCATAAGTAATATTTCACTAGTGGTAAGTGATGCTTGAGAAAGAGAAATTTTGAAGGGAAAGAAATTCTGTCTGATTTTTTTCAGGCACTTTTTAACCTTTTTTCTTTAATACCTTTACCGCACCATCTATAATGAACCAATGCGTAGGCTTTGGGGTCAGCTGAACTTAATTTCTAAGACATACCTAAGCCACATTTCTAAGCCTAACACAGGCATGGAGTTTTATTCCATACCCTTTGTACTTTATTTGTTTACTTCAGAACAGAGGCTATTTCTATTGGTATGCATGATCTGATTACGTGAATCACCCTGATATAACCAATCAATAATATATATTCTCACTTATCTTGAATATAAGACAATTGTTGGCAGGCAGATTTATAACATACAAAATGCCTGGTATGAAGACATGAGCTCAGAAGCCAAAGGAGGCATAGGCAGACTTCATGCTTCATTGTCTTTTCTTCTTTGGGAGGTTCAGAAATATAATGATTCAAAAAAGCTCTCGTCATGAATGTGTGTAGGTGGAGACAGGACTTATTATGCATTAATTATAATCTACCACAAGCTATTGCTGGACCAAAGATAAATACCTTTTTACTATAATCTTGATGGTGTATCAAGAGATCATAGCTCCTTCTATGTAAGAATAGGTGTATTACAGTATAACTGTATTAAAGTAGCTTTTGCAAAATTTCTCAGCTTTTTCAGTGAGTTTTACAAGCTAATATCAATGTTGATATAATATAAAAGAAAGATTTTTGCTTACACTTTTTAAAATGTGAAGTGCATGTTTGATATTCTTCATACAATACTGGATTTTAATGAGGTTAGAGGCCGCACAAGGTGTCTGTTTCTTGACTGATAGAAAGGCAGAAGGAGAAATTAGTACGGGGAAAGAACATTTGCTTCTCTCAGCGTGATCTTTTTGTCTTCAAATCTGAACCCTTTGTTATTTTCATCCTTGCTCTATTGAAATTTGGGGCAGGGGATACTCAGGTAGTAGGATATACATTCAAGCACACACAGGTGCACTACGCATGAGCTCCTATGGAGATTCTCTAAATCCTCAAGGTAATCTATTGTCCACCTCACTTATACCCAATGCTCTGTTCTTCCATTTCTCTGTTCTCAAGCTGGACAATTCTATTTTCTGCATCACCAAAATGAGAGTCAAAAGCCTTTGATTTATGCCCTCAGTTCTCTCATTTACGGATAGTACCATTACAGAGACTTTTGACTATCCATTCTGCTTTCAGGCAAGGTTAAAAGTGCTCTGGATCTTGACAGCTATGCAGCAGCAGTGGCCTCAAGAGAGCTGCAAGAATGAGTCATGTGTCCTCTAGTGGCAAGTGGGAAGGAATTTGTATTCTCGAGCTGCATTCTCGAGCAAGAGATGGTTTTCTCCTTTTTCAGTTCAAAACCAAGAGTTATTCCTAGGTGTTCTAGTGATCTAAATTGGTCGGCAAAGCCACCGGTTTTAAATCAAGAAGAAAGGAAACATGTTTGATGCTCAACCAACAGCATCACATCCTTTCCAATATGAGGACATCCCCGCTTCTGTCAGTGTTTCTCAACAGTTGCTTCTCTTCCCTTCACCTCCAGGCCCTGCTTGAAGAAGTTGCTTTTAGCTGGGGTGCCCAGAAGAAAGGGGGCATACCCCTTCACTTACACACTCCTTGGTCAGTCAACTTCTTTCAGCCTGTGGTCCTCAGAAGTGTACAGTGCAAGCTGCCCTCTGACAGCAGGTATTCACGCTATAACTGTACAGGCTTCTTACTGCAAAGACTTTGCTAGTGGTGTGCAGCAGAGCATTTGCTCTAAGACAGGAGTGTCAGGCTATGTATACAGGGAGGAGATTTCAGAGATGCCCAAATTCTACTGAAAGGTGATAGGATTTAGGCACTTAAAAAAACCCCACCCTCAACAACATTACTTTCCACTGAGTTTATAAATGTAAATGCCAGAAGGGTTCAGGTTTGCAGTCTATATTTTTTCCTGTCTAGGCTCTTAAACATATTTTGCTATACTCAGAATATAAACTACAACAGAGAAGATCAAGGGGTTTTATTTCAATTTCCTGACAACCCCTGATTTAAATTCATTGAACTAATACAATAAAAAAAAATAATTTCCCTGTATTTAAAAGCGTTAAAAAAAGTAGTTGAAGTGGCTATGCTTTACTGATAATGCTAGCATGTAACAGCCCTGCATGAGTACCAATATTAATGTTTTGATAGGTATATGGTGAAAAGGAAAGCAAAGTTTTAACTTCTTTTGTGTTTCTGCAGTTTTTCTTATGACCAACACCCAGCCAAGCTGGGAATAAGATGGCAATGCTACGATCCCTTCTGTCCTGTCAGCTATATGGCACCTCAGGTTAATGCAGCCTACCTCCAGCATGCTGAATGTACCAGCCCGTTTTCAACAGAGCTGCCAGAACCAGTGTGAGGAAGCCAAATGGAAGACTTAGGCATAGGGGTACTTCTAGGCTGGCAGGCAGAGAAAAAGCTCTTTCTGAAGAGTGTTTTTTTGGGAGGAAAAGTTATTTTGTAACATCACCGGAGGGCAACAGGAAGGGTCAGAAGTGAAACCAGAGCAATTTGCTGGCAATATGGGAAAAATGCTGCCAGTGGACTTCGAAGTGGGAAATGTTTCTTAAAAACCAGACCAGATGGAAATTGATCATTTTGATGCTCGCAGGACACAAAATAGACAGATTGTCAATTACCTAAAAGACCGCAGGATTTGTCAAATATGGGCTGGATAACAAGCGGAACAGAAGTTAGCAGTACAGGGGAGTTCAGTGAACAGGTTAGCGTAGCTGTGTGAAAATCTCTAGCTTTAGCTAAAGATATGACTTTCAAGCATATTTTTGATCCCAGATAAAATGTTTCAGCTGGCAGTGATGTTCTCCCTTGCTTGTTGTTTTTTAAGCACTAACATCGCCCACGTATCTCTGTCACTTGCCTTAAGTTTTAAATCAACTGGTGATTCTTGACAAAAGGACAGGGATCTCAGATACACTCACTTCCTACACAATTACTGCATGTAGTCAATTTGATAGAGAACAGAACCCCCTACTAATGTCTTCTCACTGCAGTATGAGCACAAACCGTATCAGGTGTCAGTGAATATGTACTGGTGTAGTTTTTGCTGAGAAACAAAGCCAGAGAATGGCAGGTTTTATTCTTTGTGTGCTCATGCAGTGGTTTTATTTTTCTACAGTCTTCTCAATTAAATAGGTAGTATATGAAAAAAGACTGTCACATGTACAAGAAGACATACATCAACCAAACTAAATCCTTTTTATTATTATTATTTCTTATTTAAAAAATTTGAAAACCTGCTATGGTACAGACTCCTGTAAGCATCCAGGCAGCCAAGTAAGAAATAGCCTGGTCCATTTTCTACTGAATTCAACCACAGTATTTTCTTTGCAGTATTATGTCAGGCTGCTGTCAATGATATTACACGGGAAGTACATGACAGTTGAGCTTGTAATGTTGGAGATGAGCCATCAAAAGAACTGATTCTATGCACTTTTGACCAAAAAGATCAGGCCAGGTGTCTCAGAACAGCCTAATGGATAAGCCACAGGGAGATGAACCATTATACATTCACGTATACACGCATGGATGGATAGTAGGAAGAAATACATAGTGATGAGACAGGGGAAACGTTTTGTTATGTCTGACAGTCACATGAGTACGGATACATAAGCAGTCAAAGACAGGTATCAAACAGGACCTAGACCCAGTACAAACTGAAACTAAGATAACAGCAATGCTCAGCAAATGGAGCTATGTGGGTGTACTTGCACGCATGTCCGCACCTGCGCACACGTGTGCCTGTGTGTAATAAACTCAAGAAATGCCAGATTGGTGTTAAGCTGCAGGCCAGTTGTTTATAATGCTTAGCATAACATCAACAAGAAGCCTGTGGAATTATCCATATGAGCACAATCCTTGGGGCATCACAAACATCTTTGCATAAAGCAAGACCAGCTGGCAGAAAGCAAAAATCCTTTTCTCTAGTATTTGAACTTATTAGTCATAAAGAAAGCTTGACTGGATGTGCACGACTGTGTGCAATGGGAGGAGGCAGAGGTCAAATAAATGCTACATATTCTGAATTCCACAGGAAACACCCCCCCCATAGGACACCACTCACAAACCCCAGGGACGGTGCTGATTAAGATGAAAGAAGAAAATACAAAGACAGAAGCAGTAGCTCAGAAAGTCAACATATTCAGAGCCGGCTGCTGCCAATCAAGTTATATTGCCCCTTATCAGTTGGAAATTCAGTTTTCCCTCAGCAGAGCTGAGTACATGCACTTTCCCCATCTACTGTGATGGAAAGTTCATCACCTCCAGAAAGCAAGTTGCAATCCCAGGCAAATGACATATTCATAAAATACCCCGGATCATTTTAAGAGCACTCTTCCAACTTGCTTAAGACACAGCCTCACTGAAATCTTTGTCTCAAGGTATTCTTAGGCTCTCAGTGAGGTCTTGGAGGTTATTTAAAAAGGCAGGTATTAAAGACCACGTGAATATGGTGGATATTCCACAGTGTCTGTCCTAAGGCTGCAAATCACCAGGCTACTTCGTCTGGCAAAAAATTGTGAAAGAGCCATTAAACCCAGACCTCACTGAAGACAAAAGAAAGAGAGGAAAACTCAGACCTTCCAAATGTTGGTATATTCAGTGAGGTTGGAATGACTGCATTTTGTACACTGTGCATTATATACTAAAGCAGGCTTCTAAAAAGAGAGGGAACACAAGGAAAAAAGAGAGAGAAAAGAGACATGAAGGCTGAAAAAAGAATAGCTTAGTTTGAGGATCTCAAGAGACAGTGATGAGATCCAGCTACACAGAGCTGAAGGAGCTCTTCAAAGTCAGTGTGAGAAAACCACTTTCTTTCCACTCAAGATGATATTGCCCATGAATCTATGATGCATTTTCTCACATGCATAGACCAGACCCTGGCAAACTGAGTTAGATGGGGGGAGTGTGTGGGAAGGGGGCATGCATGGCAGACTGACAGCCTGAGCATACCAGTTGACTAGCAGTAGTTCACTTACCTGCCACTTGCAATATCCTCCACCCAGGAGGTACTTCACATGAAAGCAAATGAGGTGTTAGCTGACTTAAGCAGTGCAGAGGTCACTGCTGATGAAAGACTAGTGAGGAAGAATTCAAAGGAGCAGCTTGACAGGAATGCAATGGCGTGACAGGAGCAAAAGGGGTTGAACGTGCTGCAAGCATCTATTCCTGGAAAACAGTACGGAGGGAGGTGAAGAGGCTCATCTGTTTTGCATATAACCTAAGGAAAGAGGACTCGGCGAAGGAGGACTGAAGAAATCAAAAGCAGGTTGTCCAAAAAACATGACAGTGGCAATGCGCTTTCTGCTGCGCCTCGTCCCACCATTTGCTGGGATCATGCGGTCCCAGGGTGGCAGCCCCACAGCTGTACTCCTGCGTGACACCTTGTGTGCCGGCACAGGGGGCAAATCATGTCTGCAACCACAACCCATGCGAAGAGAACTCACATTGCTGTAGAAAGAGAAACTGCTGCTCAAACACATGTTGTTCCTTGAAGACAGGGGAAGCTGATAGGTGAGTATGAAGGGTAAGAACAAACTCTTAGGCACACTTTAGAAGAGGGTAAAGCTTACGTCTGCCTGAAAGTTTTCTGGCAGTTTTATTTAATGACAGAAAACAGAGGCCCCAGTTAGTTTATATATTCATGAAAAGAGCTGATTTCTGTCAAAAAGCTTCACATTTTTAGGAAGGGGATTAGAAGAAGATGAATTTTTTCATGCAGCTGAAAAGACTGCAAAGACTTCTTGATTGCTCTTAATGTTGTCTCAGTGCAAAGAGCTGCCAAAATGTTCTCTATCACCTCCATGATTGAGTACAGAAATGAACCACAAGCCAACGAAATCTATTTTAAATAAAGCCTTGTAGTCAGCATTGCCAAAATACATCTTTATCGTTAAAACAATAAATAACAGTGACAAAATATGCAAAAATAGGAAAGATCTCACTGTTATGGCCCAGCTCAGGGAAAATACATGTCAAAATACCTGAGTGACCTTTTCAAAATGTTTTATGCTAAAAAAAACGAAGCATGAAATTGAAATCATATCCTGCCCCGTAGTTAGTGTCCCTGCATAGAGACAAGAACCAAACCATTTGTTTTGAGGTCTGGAAAAGAATGCAGGCAATAAATATCAGCTTCCGTTATTTCTCCTTAAATAAGCAGCACAATATTTCAGCCTACAAGTCTCCTTCAGTAGTTGCTAATAGTCAAATCTAATCTAAAGACTGGAGACATGGATGAAAGTGGGACACAGTGTCTGTCTTATCCTCAAGTCTATCTCAAGAATAGCCATCACTTGATCCAAAAGAACAGCTTATGACTCCAGGACTTGAATACCTTCCGTGTTGCTCACTTATATCCCTTGCTTGCAGGAAATCAGGTTCCTGCTGCCAATTACGTTCATCATCATCACTCATCCACAGAATCTTACTAATCTGAGAGACTTCTGTTGCTCTGTGTCTGTGCAGCTACCCCAAGCCGATGTTAACCTCATCTCTGCCAGGTCATGGTGTGTGTTAGAAGAGCACACATGCCTCTAGGAGTCTGAAGGGGCAGGAAACTAATGGGTCAGTAAATGGGTCAGCAGAAGATGCTTCTTCCTTAATCCATGTCCTTTACGTTACGTCTGCTGCCGTAAGATCTGTCTGTCAATTTGTTTTGGCTTTGTTTTGTTTTTTTTCACTTGAATGACACCTTTAGTTTCCCAAACAGTATCTAGAAATGTGAGAAAAAATGGTCTAGTCCTAAAACGAAAAAATCTGATCACTATTTTGTTTCTTGGTTACAGACAAAGTAGTAGAGTTTAACTGCTGCTGCTGTACTAGATAGCTGTTACACTGCTCAGTTCATGCTTCTGTCATAGAATGATGTTTAGTGATGAGGCAGAAGCACCAGGATGCTATAGAAAGACACTGCATTATATATGGCTGAGGTAGGCACTTGAGTGTTGGAGTTTGGCTCCTTTGAACTCCACTGCTGACATTTCTTCTGCTTTCAAACGTCCCTTTCTGAAGAGAAAGGCTCAACATCATAAATCAAGACTGTATTTCCCCCTTTACTGAAAAAGGAAAATGTGATTAGGTGAGAAACCTTCATTCTACCTGATTTTGAGTCACAGGGGAATAATGCTTTCAAGCAGCTTTTGCCCACTGGGCCTCCCAAATAACTCTGTCATCAGGATGAGGAGGCCTCATGCGAAGGGGAAATAAGATGTGAATATTCTCATGTCCATGAAGTAGTTCTTTCATTATGCTCAGTGGGTCTCAGAGATGATCTTTTAAATGACAAAGACTGATTTCTTTATAGATGAATACCTATGTAGACACCCAACCCTCCCAGACTACCTTCAGGAGATATTTGCTGTCTGAAATGTGGAAGCCCCTTTTCAGTTGCCTTCTTTGTCCTCAAGTTATTTTCATCCATTGGTCATTTTTTATTGTGCTTGCTATTGTGCTTTGATTTGCTAACCCGTTCTCAGGCCTGGCTAAGGTGGTTTTTGTTATACTGCCATTGAGCATCAAGATAGATATATAAAATTATTCTGTTTTCAGAGAAAGAGACTGTTGCCATCAAATGGCTGTGGCAATTTACAGGGAGGGGAGTACTTACATGAGAGACAATTCCTTAGAAGAGTAGAAAAAAGCGAGAAAGAAATACTGCAGTAACTCAAAGAGCAGAGCTGGACCTTGTTACCTTGTCGAGGAAAAGAGAACTAAACCAAAACCCTGTGAAGAACACAGACTGATAGATTAATTTTAGTGTCTCTTCAGCTTTTGCTGCATGCCAGCATTTCCTGCAAAGAGTGAGATTAAAATGAAAAATACAATTTTGCCTTTTCCTGTTTGCAAAGATCCAGCCCCTGCTGTGTCCCCACAAAATTATAGGAAAAAGAATCTAGCTTTGAGGTGTTAGAGCACAATGAATCCATTTAGCTGCCAGAGTACCATGTGTAGAGTCCAGTCCCCCCAGTTTCTGTCTCTGTTTCCAGTTATTGCATTAAAGTGACAGGGTCTGTCAGGGTGATGATGCTGAGGGGTAGTGTTGCACCACACAGTTCCTTTTTTGCTCTCTAACTGGCCATCTGGGACAATCCTCATTGTTCTATGTGCTGTGGACTTGCTACCTGGAAAGTCAGCTTGTTTCAGAAAGCCATACTTTCCTCCCAGTGTAGGAGGTGTATTTTCCTATTTCCAATGCAAAAACTCGTGTTGGTTAATTGCGTGGCATCCTGATGGGTCTTGTGTTTTGCCACCATCACTTTCTGCTGCTACTTCCCTTCTCAGATTTTCCTTTACACTGCACTCATCGACCATGGGTCAGCCTAAGGAACCCAGGGGAAATAGCCCTTGAAAATCTGGATGTGGGTTCTTCCTTTAGACTGTCCAGCTGTTTCCATTTAGCTTTCTGTTCTCTGTTTTGTTTGTAGTTTTCATTTATGGGTTTATATTTGCTTCTGTTTTTCTCTGATTGGCAACAGATACCTGGGTCTGTTCACTGACATTTGAATTAGAAAACCCTTCCATCTAGGATTATTCCCATTTCTGAGTGCACTGGAGTCTACTGCCTGGGTAGTTTCCTTTGCTTTGGCCATGTAACACTCAACCTATTTTGCTCTGGCTGCCTCATTTCTGGAAGCTTGCTTCAGACTTCATTGAGTTTATTGCCTACACTGTGTGAAACTACAGTCCATTATTGTCGTCGTTTTATTAAAATAGTCCCTAAGTGCACCAGATTCTGAATGCTTGACTGCAATATTCCACAGAGATCTACTTTATTTTTATATTGGTCAAAGCCAACAGTAAAGCTGCCATTAGCAGCCAAGCTAAAGCCTTTGTGAAGTGCTGCCATGCTTTCCCAGTGCCTGGCATTTAGTCGTTGGCTCTTGAATGCTGTATTTCAACACTGGCTACAATACTGCTTTTGCATACCAGGGGTAAAATGCACTTCTATTGTACAGGAAGGAGCATTAAGACAAGCTGAAATCCAGTTCTATATTTAGAACTTCATGCATTCTTTATAAGTTTTATATTATCTTTTCTGACCTGAAATGGAAAGAAATGCATTTGGCCTTTATGACATATATTA
Source organism: Psittacula echo (assembly GCF_963264785.1). NCBI lineage: Eukaryota > Metazoa > Chordata > Aves > Psittaciformes > Psittacidae > Psittacula > Psittacula echo. The sequence continues at coordinate 1,063,741 of NC_137736.1, read as the reverse complement.
AATTTTAGAGTGTTAAATAGTAGGGGGAAATGTATATGAGTCGATAAGTGATCTTTAAGATGTAAAACATGCTGCTTACATTCCTCAGATCTATAGTAGAGTTACTGTCTGGTTTATGTGTAGCTTAACTATTCAAAATTTGGTGTATTTTAATGCCAAGCTCATAAGGATGCTATAATGAAATGCACATTCCTGAGAATTTTATGGCAAAGTAGGAGAAAGTGAAAGAGAAACTGGAAACAGCATTTGTGATTAGTAAGGTGTGACAATTTGTTGGTCCTTTGTGATGTTAGACCAGTGTTGTGAAGTAGAAGCAAAATATAGTTTTAGCACTTGTGTTCTGTTGGCATTGTATTGTTTATTATGTCTATTGTTTCATGCAGCCTCTGCAATAATACTGCGGAGTATTTTAGGGTTTGTCATGCCTTTATGATGAGCTTTTCCAGGGAAAGTGGGAAAACACGTGTACAGTTGTATTTATCTTGTGTGTGAATGATTGTTCTTGAAGTATAGCCATACTGAGAACCTCGGTTTAGTGCGAGTGAAGCTCTTTAGATAATCATGTCTGGATATTTTCAATAGCTCTTGGTAGTATCTTATCCCTTTCTACTCTAAGTACCTTTGAAAACCTCCCAAGTGCTCCAGGAAAATGCTTTGGAGCAAAGCTGTATGTGTAACAACTTCGGGTATTATCAAGAAAAAGTTCAGATAATAAAAGAAGTTCAAGCCTCAGACTTCCCAGTCTTCTACAACTAAGACCCATTGGTTTCATCACAAAACTTTTTTGAAGGACTGATAATATGCAACGTTCGCACCAAACTTGCTATAAAGGAATTAATTTTGTTAGCTTTTTGAGACAAAGTACAACTGCTTACTTGCTGAGTAGGGCTGGTAAGCTGGATGTGAGGAAAAAAACATGACCTCAATCATACCAGCACCATCCAAGTGAATGAAATGGACAGACCTTGGGTTTGAGGCCCTGCCTCAAGCAAACGGAGTCAAACTATTAATGTAAACAAAAAAGTTAAATTTCTTTTACAGGTCAGCATTGAGATTAATCAAAAAGCAGAACCTTTTAAGTGTCATTTTCCTTCTGTATCTTGTAAAAAACGTTACAGTCATGATAGCAGATTCCTTTCCCAGAGACTGATTTTACAGCAGCTCTAAGTAATTACACACATCTGGTGATAACTTTAAAAACTGCAGTTATAAAAAGAGCTAAACTAAAGACTACAGATTCCCTGTGCCATAATAGATCAGGTTTTGGAGCCATATCCATTGTGACACTCTTCAAAGGACAAACACTGCTGCAAATTTGGAAAGACTCAACTGTAAACTTATTTATAACATTGTTATTATTAACATCTGTGTTACAGAGATCTTAATTTCCCCAACGGTGGAAAAGCAGCATGAAGATTTTGCTGCACACCTCTAATTAAGTTCAACCCAATTACAAGCAGTATTGTATGGCAGAAATGTCACATCAGGTTGTCCTTGACTGGACTGATAGTTAATCATCACAGACGTATTTTCACAGTAGTTTTCAAAATCCCAACTCCCCCTGCTACACACATATAGCTGTGTTTGTACAAAAAGCAGTAATATACATTGCAAAAATGTGTGAAGTCTACATTTTTCATCATACAGTTCAGAAATCTGTCACACGCTCTTGGTTGGCTCATTAAACCCTGACCATTAATCCATCTTCCCTTCTCAATTCAGACATCCCACACATCTTCATAGTGTCATACAGCTGTCATTTTGCAAACAATCCAGCAAAGAAGAGTTTCCTTTATGTCCCAAAACAGACATTCCAACCTGCCCCCATAATTTCAACACAATGTTAAGTACTGGATTAGTGGCAGAATTGGCGTTTTAGAATTGTCAAGCCAGCACGCACAGAAATGGGGATCTCGGGACTTGTGTGCTTCTACCATATTGTGAGGGTTTGGCAGTGCTTCTGTTTATTCCCAGTTACTTATCATGCCATTATACTCTTATCTGAATGCCTCACAATCTTTTGGGTCCTCAGAGCCATTATGTGAGATAAAGGACTGTTCCCCTATCACAGGTTGGGCAACTAGAGCCAAAATCTTCAAAGTCATTTAGTACATTGTATGCTGCATTGGAGGCAGACAGGGAGAGATGGAAGAAGGGAAAGTTTTATCAGTGGGGACCTCCAACAGCAGGATCCTCACCACCATGGTGACATGAGCCTCAAAAGGATCAGCACTATAGATATATATCTATATAACTAGGTACATGGTTTTTTTTCTGTATTTCCAAAAGTTACCAGAAATCATCTGGGGAGGGGAACAGAAAGGGAATCTGTGTGCCTCTGGGGTTGTCCACTGAGCTAGATTTGAGGCACTGGGCTTTGTAAGCAGAAATAGAGGCAGGTCAGCAAGGCAAAAAGTCTGACTGATGCAGACACACATGCTCGTGGTACGTGCAGAACAGAAAATGAACTTGTTTATGTATCCATGTGAGTGTATGTTGGGGGATCTGGCATTTGGAAAGATCTGTATGAAAAAATCAGTCTTCGTATTTTACTAGACAGGTAATAAACCCATTTGCAATTCAGGACCAAATCTTTTTGCCATATAGTCAATCCCTGCTTCACTGGGGTCATGGTGGTGGGGTAATAGAACTGAATTTAAAACACGTTCTAAAAATGTTGTTAGACTATTTCTTGTAAAGTACCTTCCTGAAAAGCTAGGCACCTTACTAGCATCAGTTCAATTACAGGACCCAGAGGGAAGGGAAATTATAGGTAATAATTTTAGACACAACCCCAGGATGTACTGTGTGTACCTCTGAGTCAGGAGAACCCCAATGGGCTTAAGTCTGGAATATAGAAGCTAGCTCATTCCCAAGCAGACAGCTGCAGTCTCACTGAAAGCCTGACAGACACACTGCAATGCATACACCTAAAAAGCAGCACCAGTGGCACTTAGCTATTCAGATCTGATTCTCAAGAATAATTTCGGTTCAGGAGGGCAAAAATGGTAGACATTGTGGGGATAAATCCTAAGTATCGGGGCTTTGGTTCCATATCCCATTAGAATAATCTCTTCTTATCGTTCACTGCAATGAACTAAACCCTGTACTTGCCATTACTTAAAGAGCCATTAAGTTCATCGGATGTGTAGGCCTGGATGAAACACTGGACTTGTACAGTCCACAGGATCATGAGCGTATGTAATTCTTTTGTAGGATGTGGTCCCAGGAGCAGCACTCATTTGTAAAGACTGTAGTGGCTTTCATTATGAAAGAAGGTATTGTTTAGTGAATGTTTTCTGTGATGCTACCAGGCAGGGCGAAGTGTACTCGTCTGTTTATACTCATGTTTTCAACTCTATTGCAACACATCAATACTGGAGGAATTTTCTTCCTCCATTTTAATTCTTAACTTTCCTTGCTCCAGTTCTAAGTAGTGCAGAGGAGAGAGGAGGAGTCGCTTAGCATTCGAGTTTGGAACCTGCTCTTGTAAATCTCAGCAGCCAGCCGGCAGCTGACATCTTTTAATGAGAATGATACTTTTCTGACAACAACCAAGATCCTTCCTTCTGGGTTCTGCCGTTGCCAGCAGACTGCTATAGAAGGACTCTCAGGACAAAAATACGTTAGAAAACAGTAGCAGGAAGGGAACAGTATTGGCTGCAAACCTGTCAACCCAAATCAGATGTTAGCTTCCCTTTTTGCTTCCAATTTAGTAGAAATATGCTAAGGATTTGAAAATGTGACTTTTCATCAACTATGATCCTATTTTTCACTCTCTAAGTTAAAAAGTGCTATTATATTAGCACTCTCTCTTCTGAGTTTCTAAAATGAAAGAAAAATGTCTGTTTTTAATAGGCTGGAAATATAACAGCATGACAGTCGTTTGCACCTGAAACTTCCTTTTCCTCTCACTTCCTTCCCCACAACCCATTCAAATCCACAAAGGCCTTTTCATGTCAAGCACAAGAGCTTTTTGTGTGGTCAAATTGTTTTTTGCAGGCACTAATAATTCTGCCTGCTGTTAAGCTTTCAGTATACAAAAGCAGGACATGCTCTTTATATGCCTGATATATATATATTACACATATATATTTAATTTTAGATGAAAGACCAAAACTGAAAGCTCCACAGGGGGCAAGGAGAGAAGTTGTCCGTAACAGACATATCCCTCTTGCTTACTCCATGAAACTGTCCATCTCAGGGTTTCTTTCAGCACTGCAGATCCTGAAGCATGCAGCACAACTTATCAGACTTCCCATGATTTTTGGAGTTCTCTTTAGGCTCCAGCTGTGGGAAGCAGGCAATTTGAGTGGGAAATTCAGCTCACTTTCTTCTCAAAGCAAAGACTCAGGTCTCAGAGAACAGCCTAAAACTATGACACAGATGCACCCCTCTTGGCTAGAGACAGAAGGCAGAGTACAAACGTAATTTAAAACCCTTGTGATTTTTAACCTGATGTCTTGGCTGCCTTTTGGGAAGTGGATGAGCCACAGAGTCCACAAATTATTTTGGAGTGCTTGGGTTTAGCAGTCCTGAGCAGACAGGTAGGCAGACATCTGATGTTTAAAAGACATGATACACAAGAGGCAGCCACAACTATATACACATAGTACACAGAGACAAGCTGGCTGGAGGCCCTTTGTTATCTCTATAAATTGCCAAAGGGAATGAAATTCAGAGTAAATGCTCAGACTTTTTGATTAAATCAATCCATTGCCACTACTCAATGCATCTTGTGTTCTCTTTTATTGCAGCACATTACCCAGCAATAGTTGATACCATAAATGATCTATACAATCTTCTGGAGCTCTGGGTAAAATAAGGACAAGCTGCATTTATTACCTTCAAATTTCCCTACTTTTTCTTTACTCCAATCAGACCTTTAGCATCCTCTTAAATGCCTTTTTCTGTATTTATTATATGTGAAGATAAAGGAATTCAATAATTGTGAATGAGGTAGGTGTGAAGTCAAGCTAAGGTGGATGCTTGGTTAAAATGAAATTCCTGTACAGGGGACCTAGCTGTGATGGAAGAAATAGCAACAAGATTCCTATGTACTTTTACTCTTCTGTGCCCTTTTCCATATTTATCAATTTGCCTGGTAGAGAGTGGGCCATTGTTTAATTTAGTGATGCATTCTACTAGCCCTGCTGTCAGGACCTGTGGACAGCATCATAAATTAAAACCTGCATTTAGGGATTTGGTGCAACACCCCACAGGGTTGCTTCAGGCTCTTCAGGCAACAGAACGAAAACTGAGAAACTAAGGCACGCTCAATCTTTCTGCCTTTCAAAGGGACACACCAATGTTCTTAACATTATCCTGGTAAAATTGTCACATTGCTTTAATGCAGTAAAAACCCAATATAATCAATCCTCCATGTATGGCACGCAGGATATAGCATATGCAGGCACTCAGAGGTGCCCAAGTCCTCACTTCTGTGGAGGTCTCTGGAGTTGCACAGCCAGCCTGTCTGCTTCCCTCAGCCCCAGAATATCGGTGAAAAATGTTTCCTAAAGTTCTAAGCTCTTTAGGTTGGAGGCAGACAGTCTTCCTGGCCTGGTGCCCACCACTAAAGTAAACAAGAGACACTGCAGAAAGCTGCTGACCATAAAATACACACACACACGCACTCTTGGAGGAGGCAGCTAGACTTTTCAGCCTGTCTATCAGTTCAGTAGTTCTAAAGAAAAACAGGCAAAAGCCTCAACATCAGTAGCTGAACACCAAACTCTGAGAGCTTGTATAGCAATAGCACTGTGTACTTTACATGGGTGGATATACAGGGTAAACAAAACCAAGACAGAACAGCAATGCACATATATAAGGATGCTGGGGAGGGACTCTTCATTAGGGACTGCAGTGATAGGACAAGGGGTAATGGGTTCAAACTGAAACAGGGGAAGTTTAGATTGGATATAAGGAAGAAATTCTTTACTGTGAGGGTGGTGAGGCACTGGAATGGGTTGCCCAGGGAGGCTGTGAATGCTCCATCCCTGGCGGTGTTCAAGGCCAGGTTGGATGAGGCCTTGCGTGGTATGGTTTAGTGTGAGGTGTCCCTGCCCATGGCAGGGGGTTGGAACTGGATGATCTTAAGGTCCTTTCCAACCCGAACTATTCTATGATTCTGATTCTATATGAATGTGTATATGTGTGCAAGATTCTGTGTATCTGCACAACCTTTTCATTCCTGCCTTCTCCATGACTTGAATAGTCATGCAGCTGATAAGGGCAGCACAGGCACTAGCTGAAACTACTAGGAGCTGGAATGCTCACATTTCCCAAATATCTGCACGTCAATCTGATACCGAAGCCTGGTCTTTCCTGGAGGCACTTCCTGGATGTCCAATCAGTCACAATGCCAGACAAATTCCTCTCCTAATTCTCAAAAGTTAAGATTTTAATCAAGCTAACTGTCAGTTCTTGCCTTTTCTATTAAGGTGGGCTTCAGTCTGCAGAGATTTGAGCAGCACTGTGCCATGGCTGCCCAGTTGTGGCAAGCACTGAGCACAGCTTGGATGCATCTCTGAGCATAGCTGCTTCTTGCTGAGAAGTCCAGGGCACGGTCCTTCTCCTAATCCCCAAGAGGCAAGTGGAGGGGCCATTGTCAGCCTTAGAGGGAGAAATGGGGACATGCCAAGCTGCTGGGCTGAAACCCACCATTATCCCAAATGTGACATGAGTTTTTCCAGAGGAAGCTGAGCCCAGTGGGACAGGTTTCAGCCCCCTGAGGCCCCTGCCCACTTCCTCTTGCTGTGGGCTATATTTCAATATTCCTGGCCAATGGAACTTGGGACCATTTGCAACTCCATACCAGTGATAATACAAGCGAGAAAAACCTTGTATGGGACAACAGTAAAGTAAGGTCAAGATTGAAAGAGAAATGGTTAAAGGCCTCTGCAAAGAATAGTGGCTCAGCCTTTATTTTACACAGATTCATGACCACACAACTCCCTCTTTTGAGCAGTACCTGACATTTCTGGAATGACAAACTATTTCCAGCTTTGCAGAGTTGGGGTCCTGATGGACACCAAGTTGAACATGAGCCAGCAGAGTGCCCTTGCAGCAAAGAAGTCTAATGGTATCCAGAGCTACATCAGGCATATTGCATCAGACCGAATGAGCTGATCCTTCCCCTCTCGTCAGCACTGATGAGGCAATATCTGGAATCTTATGCTTAGTTCTGGGCTCCCCAGTATAACAGAGATGTGGACAAACTGGAGGGAGTCCAGCAAAAGGCCACAAAGATAATTAAAAGCATCTCATAGGAGGAAAGGCTGAGAGATCTGGGACTGTTCAGCCCAGAGAAGAGAAGGCTCAGCGAGATCTCATCAATGTGTACAAATACCTAAGGGGAGGGTGCAAAGAGAACGGAGCCAGGCTCTTCCCAGCAGTGCCCAGTGACAGGATCAGAGGTGATGGGTGCAAACTAAAACACAGAAGGTTCCCTCTGAACATCAGGAAACACTTTTGTCCTGTGAGGGTGATCAAGCACTGGCACAGGTTGCCCAGAGATGTGAAGTCTCCTACCCTGGAGATACACAGAAGCTCCATGTCTGGACATGGTCCTGGGAAACCAGTTAAAGGTGGCCTTACTTGAGCGGGAAGGTTGGACCAGATGACCTCTAGAGGTCTCTTGCAACCTCAACCATTCTGTGGTTCAGTGATTCTGTGAACAGCTTTGTTTTGGCTGCAGTTCACTTGTTTTTCTCCAGCCATGTTCCTCTCAGTTCTACTCAGAATAAAAAGGAGGAAAGCAAACTTAAACATGAAGGAAACTTATAAAGGGGATTTCCCATCTGAAACTGTTCTTCCCCCCTCCATTGTCTGTTTGTGCCACAAGGGCATGATCAAGGAAAAGATGCTGAACATAATCCACTAATTCAATAATCTCACTCAAACCCAACATCCATCACCAAATGACACTGTTGTTCTCTCTGTCCCATGCCGGAATACACACACTCTCCTCCCACAGTCCAGGCAAGTATTCCAGAGAAACAACACTGATGTGTAGTGCACATCAATTCTAATTTAATCTCAAATAGAAAAATGAATGTATGACTGTAATTCTTTTCCTTTCCCACCAGCCCTTGCCCTGATTGCCACTGGGAGGCACTCAGAAATGCATGTACCTGAAAGCAAGCCAGCTGGCCATTAGTTTCCAGCCCTCATTAGCAAAGATTTGGATGATGGAAAACTTTGACCAGACCTGAACATTTTATGAATGATAGCCTAAAATCAGAACAATCAGACGCTATTTTTCTACCCACTTCCTTTCTCTTTTACACAGCCAGATGATGCTGCTGTTAACATCCTGACCAGAAGTAGCCTCTTGTATCCCTCTTAAGCTTTAAATACTGTTTTACCTGCTCAGAGTAAAAAAGCAAAAGGGCTGTTTAGACCATTAGGATGTTCTATGTCTTCCTCTTTATGTAACTACTGTCTGGTTTTTCTCTGTATAGGGCAAGGGAATCTTTGTGCTACAATTGCTTTGCAGATGGCATCAGGAAATGTTTCTTTTAGGAGTTTTCGCTTGGCTTCCTGTACTGAGGATAATCCTTAGTTTGCATCAAGCTATCATCTGCTCCATTCTCCCTTGCAAAATGGGATGTGGTACACCTTCAACAGAATAGCTGCAACGGGACAACTCAGGCTAGCATCACCTAAAGTGACCGTGACAGCCAAATGGAATTGTGGCAGCAGCACAGGCCAAATGCTAAATAACATTTACAAAAACTAAATAAAGTGACTGGGCCCAAAGGCAATGTGGAAACCAGCATTTGGCAATTGCTCTTTTTAAGGAGGTATATTTTTAATGGTATTTTTATATCATGCAGATATGGCAAATATGAATTGCTCACCAGCGAACACTCATCTTGCAAAGATTCCAGCACTCACTGGATCTTACTTTCTCACATAAGAGGAATATATCACAGGAAAAACAGGACCATCTCCCACATGGTCAGATTTTAGCAGAAATTAAAATCTTAAGTATCTCCCATTTATTGCTCTGTTGTTAACCAGTGAAGTTGGAGAGCCTGGAAAGATGCCAGTTAGCAGCTAGCATACAGGAGATTCACTGGCTATTCTTGTTGTTCTTAAAGACAGGTTTCTTTAGCTAGGGAACTGTGCTCATGCAGGATTATCTTGAAGAGATAAACATTCTATCATATCTTTACCATATTGTCACTTAAAATTCAGGAATGTCATGGGGTCTTAGCCAGACTGAGGCTCTATTGCATAAGGCCCAGTGCAGACAGGGAGTCTAGGAGCAGTCACAGCCTTTGCAGTTTTAGTCTGAACAGGGTTTTTTCTGAAAACCATAGCTGCTGCATCGAGATTACCGCCTGAAAATCTCACTTTATTTTTAAAGGAGTGTGTTTCTCGCCCGCAGTGCCTGGAAATGAAAGTCCTAAATGCTCCAGCACCAGAACACATATAAAAAGACTGTAAAATGAAATTGTCTGCTTTCATGGTGTTAAGTCAGTCCTGTGATTGATTGAGCAAAAGAGAAGGTGAGAGGAAGAGAAGGTGTTATTGAGGGTTTCTGTATGCTGGAGTTGGGCAGAACTACAGGTAGGTGTTCCTTCTCCCCATTCCAAAATGCAGTGATTTTAAACAGACACCATCTTAATCAGACCATCTGCAGTCAAAGTAAGTAAGGCCAGTAAATACTTCTTTTTGAGACCAGCATCTGTAAGCCGCTGCATCATGACATAAAAGAACACTGGTACCCAAAGATGTCCAGGGATATTTCACTTGCTGAAAAATGCAATTCATATACCATCATATTGGTGCATTCCAGCTGCTGATCTTTGTGAGAGCTATTTCTTCAACGTCTATCCTATTTTATTTTGGCTTGTGCTACAGCTTCAGTTTGCCACTCAACCAGAACTCACAACAGATCTAGGCAAAACCATTGCAGTTCACCATGTGAAACACTAAACCCTGTTTCTAGCATAATCAAGACACAAATCAGCTTGCAGTCACTCATAGCACCTTCATTTCAGCAGCTTGGCCTTTTGCAGGTACAAACCAGCCTGACAGTGGCGAATTTGTGCATAGGTGCAAAGTTCCTGATCTTCATTCTCTAAATTATTGCTACCACAACAGTTCTCAGGCATGGCAAGAGACCATTTTCTTTTCTTTACCGCTTTGAAGGTGTGCCATACTGGTGTTTGCTGGACCTCTTCCTTCAGTATTCAGGCCCCACAGTTCAGAGGGAAAAGGCTTCTATACATTTTGCTTTCTGACAGACTCCTTTGGCCAGTGCTCAGACGCATGTGAGTTATAGCCAGGCACTAAGCCAGTATGGCCTTCAGGTCAGCTAGTATGGACTCTCCATGGCTAAGTCAGAGGTGGGGGAGGCTCTGGAGGTAGGAAAGTCATTTTTCACACAAATCCTCTTGTGGGGTTTATCTCGGAGTTAAACTGCTATCTGTGCAGCAAGGTTAATCCAGTAAATAGGGCTTGTAAAGGCAAGGTTTAGGTAAATGAAAGGGCAAAGAAAGCTATGGCTTGCAAATGGAATGAAATGGAGAGAAAACTCAGTTTTATTCTTTTGGAAGTTATTGGTTGTTTTCTGAAATGAAAGAAACTTCTCAAAGTCTTTAAGATTTCCTTTAGTTTCCCTTCCAAACACAGCAGAATCATACTTTTGCATTTCTAACAAGATCACATTTGTAGCCACTCGGATTTCAGAGACATTCTTCTGGTTTATGTTGCTGGGGTTTTTTTGCTTGTTTAGTTTATATTTTGCTTATTGGATGGGTTCTTTGGTTTGTTTCTTTGGGTTTTTTCCCTCTATATATCATTCTGCTGTATTTCTGATTTTTCTCTCATCTTTCCACAGTTCCTCCTGGGCTGGAAAGCAAGTACTAAACATCAATGTCATCAGCCAGTTTCTCAGATGTTGAGCTCAGACTCTGTGTTTAAGGGCTCTTTAATCCTGGCCTGAACACTGTGCCTCTAAGAATGGTCCCATGACATTGCCTTCCTCTGAGGGGCCACCTTTAGTCCCCTCCAGTGGTGCACTGAAAGAACCAGGAGGTTTTGTTCTGAAGCAGCTCCATTCATGGGACCAGGACACTGAAAAGAGCGCAAGGCAACTGTGGAGCTGGAGGTGGTAAGTTTTCTGTTTGCACATCAAAATGAAAACTGGGAACACCCATCACCAACAGAGAGAAAGAGGGACTGGAAAATATTCTATTCACGTTCATGTGTTCTAAGTTTCTGTTTGTTCTCCACCCTTTCATTACCCTTGTTTTTCCTTATTGTCTTTTTGGATAAGCAAACTGGTTTAAATATTGATCAGTGGACCTGATTTTTCACTCTCTTTCTTCTTACACTGGTAGAACTGGAGTTACAGTGGCCAAGGGGACTATTCTAGCCAAGCACATCACCTGATTCGTGTAGTTTTGATTTCTGGGTTGTAAGCACGGCATAGTGGGTCCTGCCCTGCATCATGTCATTGATGTTAGACCAGCTTAATGAAAACCCACGAGAAGGAGATCACAACAGAGCATTCCTTCCTCTGGCATTCACTTTCTTTTGCTGCCATTCAGCAGTTTAGGGACTTCCTGCAGTAGAGGCTGTGCTTAGTTTAATAGACACCGGTGAGAGGAAACCAGATCAGTGCTGGGATATAAGCAAAAGCCTCCTGGGTTTCAGCACACTTACAGTGTAAGCATGCTTAGCTTACACAGGTGGGGGTGCAAACTGCCCTGCTTGTTTGTAAAATGACCTGGGGATCTACTAAGGTCTGCTCTCTCAAATCCATCACCTGGTGTCAAAGAGGGATTACATCCTCTCTGCCACAGCACACTCACACCAGCTGGTGAGTCATTTATGTTTGCTCTCACACACCATGGGCTGCTTGAACAGCCTTTTCCCCTTTCACGGGGCAAGGAGCGGCTGTTTGGTTTCTTAGCAGCATGTTCGGGTAAAAAGGGGAGCTGCATATAGAGAAAGGCACTTACTGTAACTCGTGTTTGCAGTGAAAATTTTGAGAGCACAATGCAAACAGGGACATCAAATATAAGCTGTATCTCAAATATAGTTTTAAGTCTGAAAAGTGTGAGAGAGAGCTGACCTCTACCTTGCTGAATGTTAGTGTTGCTAACAGGACTAACATAATGTCTGCAGTTGTTCATAGGCATCATGATGGATGGTGAATTTTCTGGTTAAAAAAAGATCCAATTTAGAACATTGCATCATTTAATCTCTGGTTATACCACACGTTTTTACACTGTGTGCCAAACTGTACATTGTGGATGCTTTGCCTTTCTTCTAAGAAAACCATAAAGACATATGAGAAACAAGCAAGAATAAAAGTAATCAAAAATTTAGAAGGTAAATTCCTTCCCTCTGAAGGTGTGCCTGCTAAGTATTAGAAATATGCTGTGTAACTATATGCAGTGTAAGTTGCAAGAAGCAGAGCAACAGAAAGGCTACATCACAGCGAAGTTAGGGTGGGACAGGACAAATAGCTGAGAAATGGCAGTGGGAAAATTAATCTCTGTAAAGCTGCAGGTGTAAACCCAGGAATCAAAGTAAGAAAACCTAATGAGACAAAGAAAGCCTGAATTAAGAAATGAATAATAGAATAATCTCAAAAGGATGGTGCTCTAATTTTACACAATCGACACTTACATGATTCAGTGATTGTGACATTGGTCACAGGATTCTTCAGTCATGTACACGGCACAGAGCACACAGCAAGTATACATGAAGACATGCTGTTGTGGTTATCCTGAGTAAGTGAAAGAGTTGAAGAAGCAGGCTTTGGCTAAGTTTGAATCTGTCCCTCCTATGTCTCTCCTGAGAAGAGCCTCTGGTTCCTTGTGTCATGCTCCTTGAAGCACACGGTTTATTTTCCTAGTAAGCTCTAGTTACTGAGCATCGACCGGCATCGTTCTCCTCAGGGTATTTGTGAGCCTGCAATGTGTACATTTAATGATTTTGAAAAAGGAGCATCTGAAGTGAGTACCTATTTGGGAATGGGTCCCAGACCTCTTCACTCACATTGTTTCACAAGAACATCTTCTGTGTCAGCAAAGAAATTACGTTTATAAAGAGAGTGAACTAACTAGTAAGTGGTTCTAAAAGCAATAGACAGAATCTGTTCAACTGAAGATAAGTAGATCCAAGATAAGGGTCCTTTCAGAACTAGAGAGACTTGAAATTGTTATAGGTACTCAATTCTTCTGAGATGTCTGTGAAAGAATTATGACAGAATTGATCCTGCTTTCAGTCAAACCTGAAATGCCACGAACCTCCCTTTTTGTTTACAGTGCCAATCTCTATTTTGGTACTTCTGTGTTTAGGTGACTAGAAGTAAAGAAGCACAAAGAAACAACAGTGGTCTTTGAAAGCTTATCATTTTCACCTAAAATAAGCAGATACAGCTGTCTCAGAGTTGTCAGTATCGTTTGTACTTTTCTGTACTTACTACAGATAATTCCTTGAATATTACAGACACTCCAGTTATCTAACTGCAAATAGCAGCTATCACTGGCAAGTGGCAAGCTTTTCAGAGTCTCTGCTGCACAACTTTTCCAAAGCTTAACCAGAACTCAATTCAGATTCAAATCATGGTCAATGAGCAAAGTCAATTCTTTACAGCAGACAAATGAACATTTCTCATTCTATTCTCCCTTAACCTCGGCCTGCAAGGATCATTTTTCGGCTGTTCCTGAGTTATAGGAAATGCCTTGTTAATTTGGACATCTCTGTCACAGACTATCGTGAAACTCTGATATACGCAGGTTGCCAGTAAAACCTGGAAGAAAGCTGCATTATTGTTGGCATCACCCGGGAAGAACTGAAGGTAAACCTGCAAAGCACAGTCCTTGTTTTGGGAAGTTCTGGAAGCACTTCCACTGATCTCAAAACGCAGAGAGGCAGAGGGGCTACTCACAACCTTCACATAACGCACCTCCTCCGAGCACGTGCAGGACTGCAGTGAATAAACTAGATGTGCCTGCCCTTGTTTATTGTTTCAGCCAAGTGCTGTGGAGTCAGAGAAGGCGTAGACAAACTGCGGAGACATTGAAATCTGTTTTGGGTCTTGTTTTGTTTCATGTTTTACTTGGGCATACTCAGAGATTTCTTCCCTCTTTCTGCAGCGAGGGCCTCGATTTGTAACAACATGGAAAAGCAGTCATCTAGACCTGCCCCAGTGGGATTACACACTATGGAAAGTGTGTTTAATTATGAGAAATTAAAGACGAGGGGGATGTGTTCAGACTGAGAATGCAGACAGTTTCTTGGCTAGAAGCAAAGCGGAATAAAAAGGGTAAGAATTCTAGAACAAAAGCGAATGATTTATTTACCTTTTTTTTTAGAATCTACATATGTTTTCACTTAAAGCTCTTGGGAGGGTGGTTTCAAAGGTTGGGACTCCCAGCTGTTCACATTCATCTCTACCTCTACTCCCTCTGCTTGCAAGCTGAACGTTAATATACAGACCACAGCAAAAAGAAATGGGTATCAGGTGTGACATATCAAGTGACACAAAAGCTCAGTCACAAGAAACAAGTTTTAAATTGATCAAGTACTGTGAGGCCTCTTAGGCACATTCATTGGTGTATTTTGCACAGGCTGGGACACAGAAGTTTCCTGGAGAGTTTCTGGTTTTGCTGCCAATGAGGAGTAAAATTTATCATCTTAAAATGTATTCTTTTTAGGCCTTCATGCATCACAAAATGGAAAAAAAATCCAACTTTTTTTTCCCCAGTAAATTTGCTTTAAGGCTTCAAGGCTTTTTCGTTTGGTGTTTTGTTTTGTTTCTGCTTTCTTTACTATATTTTCAAGGTGGGTTACACTTAATCTCCTCTTTAACTCTCTAAAGCCTCAATAATCCTCACCCTACCTTTCTGGAACACCAAAACCCAACAGTATCGTTGATCTGCAGATTTGAAAATGGGCCATTAGAGCTATTCATCACAAATGACACAGCACAGTTTGAACAGAAGACAGTGCAAATATATGCCATCCTGAGTCAGATTAAATGTCTGGCTGCCCTAACAGTTCTGTCTTAATAATGTAGGATCCGTGACCAATTTTCATGATAACACAGGAAAAAAATCAGCAAAGAAAAGTGCAACCAGGGAAGGGGACAATCTGGATTTCTTCAGCCAACTCTTCCTCCTTTAGGAGAGATGATGCTCATGTCACAGAGCTCTGAGGCTGCAGCTCACCAATGAGGAAGGCAGGGATCACCCTGCCTACAGTTTACCTTCTCTAAAGAGCTATTATTACTATATAGCCACCTCAGGCTCTGAACACAAAGGTCAAAGCTCTTATCTATAGCTGGGTGTCTGGACTGAAGGGTGAGGTAAGCGAGGGCTCTGATTATTGTCTGCGAGCTCTGTGACAGCCAGAGGAAAGACCAAGGGGAGAGACTGAGGCGCAGAGCCCTGCCTTGTAGATGATTTTGCCACTCTGGACCTCAGAAGACAAATAAAGACTAAAGACTTCAGACTCCTTTCTGAGTGTTTTGGTGTTTCCGTGCCAGGAAAGTGCTGCATGTCATTAAACAAAAACAAATGCAAGCTTCCCTGAGCACCTTGCTGCTTGGCACATGATGTGTGCAGACTCAAGACAGCCAAAGAGAATTCTACTTGAGTTTCAAGCACAAGAGAAAGATTCACAAAATCATGGGGAAACATCTAGCTTGCAGCCATTGAGCAATTTCAGATTTATGACAGCAGATCTTCACCTCCATGCACATATACCTGTATACACCTGCACTGTGCGCAGGAAACATTAGCAGTACCAGGACAGTGGTATTACAGATGATTGTAGCAGATACAGATACCTTTGGTTGCTTTAAGTTCTATGTTTCAAAGCCCTACGGAGTCAAGTAGTTCATCCACCCTCAGCTGGAGGATGACTTCCACCTTCTGCACATTTAGTACTGCGCCTACAGCATGTAGTGCTGTTGGAGTTTTTCCTTTAAGAATTCAGAGTGGTGCACCTCTAACTGCTAAGGAGAAATAACGATGGCATGAAGAACCACCGCAGTGTTGGTTTTGTCAGCCACACCTGGATAATCCCAACCTGTGAACTGTCTGTCCCATCTCCAGGAATGCATGGCGCTGAGACAGAAAGCAAGCAGTGAATGCCAGAACAGGCAGGTAATCACTTGGCAGCAGGCTCCTTTGGCTTAAGCTTTGAGCCAGAAAATGGACATTTTCATGATAGCAGCATACAGACAGAAGATTACTTGAGGGAAATAAAACTTGCTCTCAGCCTTTTCACAGGTGACAACCCCATCTGCTTTGTGCTTTGTGCTCCACGTGCTTGTGTCAGTTGCACCTTCAGAAACTAATAATTTAATGTAAAAATGGTTTCCTAGATATGAGTGGAGGAAAAAGAAGTCCTCCATTAAATAATGAATCAACTGCATCACAGCAAACATTAATGCTGATGATTTAATGCCACAAAGAAAATGGAAATATAAAGAGCAAACCTAATTTGGGGGACTGAAGAAACATGAATGATTACATTGAAAAAATGCAGTATTATTGCTTTCATCCTTGCTTGCCTTGTACTAGACAGGAACCCATTAACATCAGGTAAGGTCTATTTCTAATCCCCTTCTTAAGCCCCAACCCTCGACCCAGGAGAATTTGTACTGAAGCAGAAACGTGTCAATCATTTTGGCCAATTAAGCACAATAATAAACATGCAGGAAGGAAAAAAATGTGGGTGGTATTGCCAGGATAAGGAGAGCAGTGTCTACACATTGTGAAAGCTTGCCTAGATTATGAGGTTAGCTCAATGCAAATTCACATGCATTCTCCTAGGCCCAGGGCATATTCCTGATCTATAGCTTATTCATTTCCTGTACTGATGACACATGCGTTCAGTATGTGGCAAACGGGAACAGGATTACATTTCACACATATTTCCCTGAGTTTTTGTTTCCTGAGTACTCCCCGTGCTTCTGTAGCCTGTTTCAGGCTAACAGCAATTTAAATGATCACCGGGTTCATCAGGAGCCTTGTGAAATAAATCAAGTGCTATTTGCATGCAGCAAGCTTACTAGATATGCTGGTAACAATGGCCTCAGTGATGCTTTTAGCTGATAAGAAGATAGTTAAGAAATTCCTGTTTGATTTTTAGCTGTTGTCCAGGCTTATCTTGTAAATGGTAACACGTTTCTGTCTGACATCCCAAAGAACAGTGTCACCGATTTGCAGAGGGCACAAAAAGTTGTTCTGAATTGTTATTATTTTTATTGATGGCCTGCTTTTCCTCCCTCTGCCTGTTCAGTGACTCTTCCACATTAATCAAGTGGACCGGCGTCAGGAATTTATACCTAGCTCTACAGGTAAAGCAGATGACAGGAAACAGAAGCTGTGCAAATTGACACACACACACACTGGAATGTATGGGCTTATACTGACATGCAATTAGAAAAGGAAGGGTAAATTTGGAATAAATATAGTAGCTGTAAGATGTAAAACCATCCTGACGTTACCTGGAGGCCTAGGCGCTCTCTCTAGCAGTAGCTCAGCTCCCGAGATGATCAAAATCCCGGGAGGAAAAGCCCAGGTGCAGTATGTACACATCCATGGCATCTCTCGGGGGTCAGAGAGCAAGAAGAAAGAAGACGGGGGAAGCCTGGCTTGCTGCCAGCCCACATTTTCATTTTGAACAAATGTGTGTAAAGAGTTTAGACAGAGTCCCTGTAGACGGTGTTTATTTGCTCAGCTTCAAAGGAAGCCGCCACAGAAGGACTGTAATGAAATCTGGTGCAATTATCCCTTTCAAAGCCAAGAACAGGCTTTTTTTTCCTTCTGGAAAAGACTGATGGCGAGGTGAGAATGGACCTGAACAGTCCTTATATTGAGGCATAATATGCCATCTATCATTTCCATTTAGGGGAACTCTGATGTGTCCTTTGCTTTCTAATCATGAATGGTAGGTGCAGGAGCCATTTTGCTTGAGGAGCTGGTCTGCACTCCCCTAGCTACAGCTCTTGACATATGTTTGTGCAGGCTGGTTGTAGGCTAGCTCTGATTCATGAATTATGGTTTCATTTTCATTTTATCATTCCCTTTGGTTGAAGCAGTGTCGATAAATACCGTATCACCTAAACACTGAGATGGTGGAAAACAAGTTAGGGATGCTGCATGCAGGCAAATCCCTTCTGCTTTCTCCCTGTCTCCCCAGGCTTGGATGCCTCTATACAAACCCACGTAGTATGGGGAATAAACAAGAGGAATTAGAGATGTGTGCACGTCTATGGGGATATGATACAATAGGTATCACAGAAACATGGTGGGATGGCTCCTATGACTGGAGTGTGGGAATGGAAGGTTATAGGCTCTTTAGGAAGGACAGGCCAAGCAGATGGAGAGGTGAGTAGCTACTTAGAGGGGAAAAAAGCAGCTTACAAAAGATTGGAGCGAGGACAGCGAGGTGGCCTGGGAAGAATACAGGGACATTGTCCAGGAAGCTAGGGACCAGGTCAGGAAAGCTAAGGCCCAGTTAGAATTAAATCTGGCAAGGGATGTGAAAGACAACAGGAAGAACATGGAACTGTTGGAACAAGTCCAGAGGAGGGCCACGAGGATGATCAGGGGACTGGAGCACCTCCTGTACGAAGGCAGGCTGAGAAAGTTGGGCCTGTTCAGCCTAGAGAAGAGAAGGCTGCGTGGAGACCTCAGGGGGGGCTATAAGATGTTGGAGAAGGACTCTTCATCAGGGACTGTAGCAGTAGGACAAGGGGTGATATGTTCAGACTAAAACAGGGGAAGCTCACGTTAGATATAAGGAAGAAATTCTTTACTGAGAGGGTGGTGAGGCACTGGAATGGGTTGCCCAGGGAAGTTGTGAACGCTCCATCCCTGGCACTGTTCAAGGCCAGGCTGGACAAAGCCTTGGGTGACATGGTTTAGTGTGAGGTGTCCCTGCCCATGGCAGGGGGGTTGGAACTGGATGATCTTTTATCTAAGGTCCTTTTCAACCCTAACTATTGTGTGATTCTGTGAATCCAATATACACTCGTTTCCAGCCTCTTTTTTCCTCCTCTGTCTTGATCTAGCTGGTAAATAAATTAGGCTGCTCTTTAGAGACAGAGTCTTTGGAGATTAACGCGACTGAAGAAAAGATTATAAAAAGGAAGGGGGAATCATTGCACTTTTACGGTGAAATACTGCCAAGAAACAAGCACAAAGGATACAGAGTAGCATAGGTTTGGAAACCTTGGGATATACCTACACTACAACTGGCAGTAATACTGACTTTTATTATTATTATATTATTATTAATACTGACTTTTATTATTATTTAATTATTATTTATTATTATTTTATATTAGATTTAACTGAAGCCAGCTGAAGGGTTTGCACCATAGGCTTAACATGGACTGCAATAGCTAAGGAAGGATGCTAAGGATGCTCATGCTATCTGAGGTAGCCCTCAGCAAGGTGTCACCAAAAGGTGACACTGCTGACACCAAAACCAGATAGTTTGAATGTTATTTGACATGTGCCACTACAGTGAGCTCCTGTAGGCAGGCAGAGGCAGCCAGCTTAAGAAAAACTGCAAGTGAAACTCCACCAGCTTATTGTAGGTGGATAGGTGACGTACAGTTCAGCCTGGGGAGGGTTTGTGTGGTCTGTAGCTGGATTTTCCAGAGCCAGGATTCAAATCCAGCAGTGCTGTCTAGGGAAGCTGGTACTCCTTTTGATTCAGACAAAAACATGAGTTTCAGCTTTTCAAGTTGTGAGCTCCTTGACCTTCTGCCATACAAGTGTTTACTCAGCATGCACTTGGTGTTAACATAAAATTCACTCAGGGCCTTAATCAAAGACCACTGTAATCAGTGTAAAGACCAGAAGGAAAGTAAGAAGGTCTTCATCTTCTAGGGATTTCTCAGTGGAAGTTGGGTTCCTAATTATTTAAGATTGACTTGAACTGTGTTTAACCTCTAGGTTGGGTTAAACCAACTCATCTAACTGGCTAGAATATAACGACGTCATCAAAACCAGTCACTTTTGAGTCACCACCTAAAATGAACAGGTATCTACCTAGAGCCCAATCAACTAGATGAAGCAGTCTTTTGACTGAGGCTAAAAAGATGACCTTAAAAAGAAGTCCAAGCACTGGAGACAGAAGCCTTAGCTAGGTATCTACCTTCCTGTGCCACATGAAAATTCTTGCCATGAGTATACATTTCATGGCACTCACAAGATGACTGATTCTAAAAGTCATTGGCATTGGTAGGCATTGAGTGTATGAGTATGGCTCAATGAGTAAATGGTTCTTAAGAAAGCTGTGAGAAATTTAAAACCCAGACTTGGAAGGGAAATAGTTAGCTTTTACAAGGATCAGTCCATGCCAGTATGAAGGTATATATTAATCTTTGCAGAATCATTTTTATTGTCTATTCCAGCCCAGGATCCCTAATATTTTTGAATTAGTTTTATATCCTTTCTAAGAAACAGTGACAGTGTGTGAAATGCATGTCTGGACATTAACCAATTAAAGGGACAACTCTTTCCTACACCTCTAGAAATGAACTGCAAGCTAAATAGACCTTGTTCAGATAAATGACACGGATAATGCTCTTCTAGGCAATATTCAAATAAATTAATATTGAATAAGAAACTCATTGAGCTACTTCCAGTTGACACCCATCTTCCACACGGATCAATGTTTGATGTAATATCCTGTCATGGTTTAAGCCAGTCGGCAAGTCAGCCATGCAGTTTCTACTCCCCCCCTAGCCCCCAGGAGGGACGGGGAGGAGAATCGAAAGAATGTAACTCCCACAGGTTGAGATAAAAACAGTCCAGTAACTAAGGTATAACACAAATCACTACTGCTGCCACCAATAATAATAATGATAAGGGAAATAACAAGGGAAGAGAATACGATACCACCCGCCGGAAATGAGCCCGACAGAGCAGCGAGCGTGCCCTTCTGGGAAAGGCACGGAAAACCGTCCCAGTTACATCCCCGGGCATGACGTGCTGTGCTATGGAATACTTCTTTGGCTAGTTTGGGTCAGGTGTCCTGTCCCTGCTTCCTCCCGGCTTCCCCTCCTCCCTGGCAGAGCATGAGACTCACAAAGTCCTTGGTCAGAGTAAACATTCTGACCAGCAACTGAAAACATCGTCTTTATCAGTATTATCCCCAGGCCGAAAGTCAAAACCACAGCGCTGCACCAGCTACTAAGAAGGAGAAAAAGTGACTGCTGCTGCTGAACCCAGCACATATCCACATTAAGCATGGCTGATATTTGCCTTTACAACAACAAAAAAGAAATTTTTAAAGTAGTCATTTGCTAGTCCTTGCAGACATGCAGAGAGGAGCCTACAAGACACTGAATGATTCCAAAAAGGTCAGGAGCTCCTTTTATTTAGCTCTATCTATCTTTCAATAGAAGAACAAGGAGATACTGAAAAAAAATACAAATGGTAATAACAGACTGATAAAAGGCAAAATTTGTATATTTGCTGACCTCAGCAGAATTGGCAAAAGAAGGATAAAGAAAGAAATTAGTCATACCTGAGAATAATAAAATAATCCACTGTCATATTATTCATGGGATAGCTATCTAAAGAAAATCCTTATTTCTGCGCTAGGCCCTAAGCAACCTTCTTGGGTTAGAAAGAAGCTTCCCTCAAAGGCAATGGATTGTGCACTTATTTACTTTTATAAGTATTGTAACTTTAAGCAGTGACTCTAATGCCGGCTGCTATTGGATACAACAAAAGAATGCCTGTTGCTTTAAAACAAATATGAAAACATTTGGCATAGAGTCTTTCCAATGCTTACTCTATAGACTTTTATGTCTGAGGCAGATCTGTAATCATCCTTGACAAAATTTTCACTGTAAAAAATAAGGTGCCTGAATTGATGCATATTTATTGAACACACTTAGGCATGACTAGCATCTCATTTCTGCAGTAGAAGGGCCATCGGTAGGTGTTAATAGGCTCTTTGAATCCAGAATCACAATTGATACTACTGTAGAAAAGGTAGGAGAGGGCCTTGATGGGCCACCAAGATCCTCAGCTCCATGTCTATTTAGGTTTTTTGCAGCTAGTGAAGACAGCCTGAAAGAAAAATCTGTGGGAGGTTTATTTTGTCACTGACTGAGTTGTGTCTGTTTCTTCACAAAAATGGAAAACTTCAGTTCACAGCATCTTCCGCTAGCAGTAACTTGATGCCAGATTTTGAACAAAATGGAAATACTCTACTAGGTTTCTTATTCATATTCTTATATGTGACTCTCTGCTTGCAGTTTCTAGATACTGAACACTTTTCATGTATTACTCAGACTTTATACCTTATGAACAAGAGATTTGCAAAACATCACATCTCCTAAGACAAAATTCAAATGTTCCCTTAAATAAAAAATATTTATTCTGTATTTTAAGTCTAGAATTTCCTTTGTATACTTCCACTGGACTATTTATTTTACTGTCACATAGATAGCAAGAGAAAAAGAAAAGATTGCCCAGCTAGGAAATGATGGCAAACTTTAGGAAGTACTAAAGCACGTTGAAACACACATTATTATAGCAAGATTGAAAATCTAATCTATGTCTCCAATCCCAGAGTAGTGCAGACTTGTACAGACTCATACTAGCCACAGTGGTATATTAATGAGACAATGATAATTCTGTTTTGAGAGACTTACCAAAGCAACACTCATTCCTTAGTCACCTCCAGTCACCTTCAGCACCTGTGGGCCATATGACATCCAAACTAGGAACCTTGTATGTATATACGAAGAATTTCACACCTCAGAATAGGATCTGAGAAGTGTAGAAGATTGGGGACATCCTGCTGTCCATGTCACCAACAAAGATGTTAAACAGCACCAGTCCCAGTACTGACTTGGATATCGAGCCGTTGATGGCAACTCTTTGAGGGCAACCATGAGCCAATTCCTTATCCAGCTGCTGATCAAACCCATGTCTCTCCAGTTTAGACACAAGGATGTCATGTGAGACAGTGCCAAATGCTTTTCACAAGTCCAGTTACATGAATGTCAATTGCTCTTCCCTTATCCACCAAAGCTGTGATACTGAACTCCACCATTTCATGATCACTGCAGCCAAGGCTGCCCTTGAGCTTCACAGTCACCTCCAGCCTTTCCTTGTGGGTGAGAACAAGGTCCAGCATTGCACTTCTGGTTGGCTCCTCTGTCACTTGGAGAAGAAAGTTACCATCAACGCATTCCAGAAACATGGATTGCTCCCAAGCCTTCTCTCAAGGCTTTCAAATTAACAAAGGATGTATCTGGAGGATAGTCAGTGAATGATAAAAACTGAGAGGAGAGAAACATTCGCTCCTTGGCTGGGAAGTTTTCAAACTTGTAGAGCCTAGGGGCTATCTTTAGATGTATGAGCAGCTCTTGTTGAATGCAAAGAAAATGGTGTGTCTATGCCTGTGAACAGAAGTTGATCCTGGCCTTAGGTGCTTTAGAAGGATGTGTTTTCTTGCCTCTCTCTGGAAAAGAAAGAAAAAAAAAAGGCACTTGATTCCTCTTTGTAAAGCAAAATATAAACATCATAAAGCATGTTAGTACAGACAGTCTTGGTGCTGTTCCCCACCCTCCAGCTTTCCTCTCGCTATCTCCTTGTTACTTAAATAGAAAGTTAGATATAGCACACGACTTTAAATAGCCTTATATGGTAATTTTGCTGCAACAGTAAAAAATGATCAGTTTATCTGTCAGACGGCCAAACAACACTTCTGCAGTAATTTTTGCACTGACTTCCAATCTCATGAACATTTGTTCAAAAAGCGTGTTTTTGTTACGGTCCTCATCTCAGCTACAATGTCTGAAGTTTACAACACTCTTTTTGAGTGAAAACCAGGCAAGAGCCATCCCCGATAAAAACAGCAACATGGAGAAAACCCCAGTGAAGGAATTCAAACGTAGCTTTGTAGCTTGTCAAGGCTAATATAGGCCCTGACAATTCAGAAGTAGGTGATGCATGCTTTATGCTCTTAGTACAGAAGGAAGGTGAATGAGAATAAAACAGCCACTCACAAAATCCTCACCGAGGCCCATCTGATACCATCATGCTCTCAGCCGTGCATGGTGATATAAGGAGATGCATCCTTCCTTCATCACCTTGGTCCTGCAAGGGGAAGAGGAGGGCAGTGATTCTGCTGTGTGATGAGAAAGCAAGCTAGAGCAAACCAAAGAGCTACAGCAGGATACAAGTCCATTAAGGGGGGCTTACATAAGGGAGAAAGTTAATTTTTTAAACTCAGACACTGCTTACCTTCATGAAAAGGACACCTTAGCCACAAGACCTTCTTGCCTTCTTCAATCACAGGCATTCCTCTTTGCGTGCATGAGGGAAATCACACAAACTTTGGTGCGCAGCCCGGCACAGCCAGCTTTTGTTCATGGACTTCATTTTCGGCCTAAAGAAAGGTCACACATCAATTACTGTGTACGGTGCACTTCATTGAGAGATTACTGAACACTATCAATGAGGCTATAATAGAAGTCTACACCACATCAGGAAAATCCAGCAGCTTGACTTAGCTGATGGATGTGTCATCCCTTCCCAATATCCCAAATGCTATTAGAAATTAAAATATCTCTAACAGCTTCAGACATCTCATCTGTTCTTGTGGGTGAATGTACCATTAAATGTCAGTCTATGGATGTATCATTTCCTGGGGTGGGGGAAAGTAATAGGCTAAATTGTTCGTATCGGAGTGAGACACTCAAATCAGAGCAAAGGCACATGAATAAATGGCTCAACAGTCATAAATGGCTCAACAGTCATAAAGACCAAGCACTCTTGACACTGCAGACTTCCAAAATCTCAGAGGAAGGTCAGCTGTTCAGGGATGCCGCACAGCTTGGTATGGGATTGTTGGCAGAAGGATTGAAAACGTCCCTGATTTTCTGTGCTAAGTGTTGGTAAATGGGGTTGCTTTACTGTGTTTCACAATTTGCCTTTCTGCACTGATGCCTTTGGATCCCAGTCAACTGCAGATGATCTGGAGAGTTTGTGTGGCAGGGGCTATTGTCAGAAATGAGTGAATGGCACAGAGACTTCTTGTGCAGGGTGGCTCGAGTGGGAAGAGCTGCACTGTTTTTTGCCTTAAACATGTGTTCCAAATGTAAGGAAAGCACACCAGGACTCCTGGGGCATTTTTAATGACATCAGATGAGATTATTTAACCTCAAGAGGTTAACATTTAATAATTAGGTTAGAACCTGCTGTTATCGGACTTGTCTGTCTTCTAACACTACAAGAAATCTTAAACATCTGTGGAGGCCACAAACTGGGGGAAAAAAATTGTCATTCCTCAAACACTGGGCAAAAAAATGGATAAAGAAAACACTGCCAAAAGTATCCTGGGTTCATTTACGACTGACGTATTAAAAAATGATGGTTAATACCTAAACATGAATGCCTAGTGAGATTAAAAAATCGACTGGAACTTTTGTAAATGATGCTAGATAAGGGGTTTTAATACCTAAAAGAGTTTTTCACTCTGGTCTCAAGTTATTTACACATCTTGAACACTTTGGGACTTAAACGGCTAACTCCTTTTTCTCACCTAAATCCCCTCAAGTCTCTGGGGAGGCTTAGTCTTCTATGTAACTAAGGTGCCTTTAAAAATCTGCAGGAATTGCTTTTGCTCTGCCACATCTGTTTGAAAGCAAAGGTTGTAAATTCATTATACACTGCCATTAAAGGAAACCAGCAGCATGCAGGTTTTCTGATAGGCAGGAAAATGGTTTGGTAAGAGTGTTTGCACCAATCTATAGATTGTACATGCAGAATAGGCACCAGTAGATGAAGGGTTAAAATAGAAACTGAAGTATAAAAATCACAGAGCAAGACGAGGAAGCGCTTGAAAAATAGACAGAAAAGCAAAGCTTGCAACACAGCTCAGACCAAATGAAACCAGACCCGCACAACATCTGGTCCTCAGATGGTTTGCTAGCAGCTGAGTGGCAGCATGTCTCATAGGCTGACAGCTAGTCAAGAGGAGGTATGTCTCAGGCTGACTTGGAGGCTCTCCTGCTCAGCTTAGCAAGCTGGGGATACCTGCTCTGCTTCTCAGCCTGCAGCCGGGGTTCATTGCATGACCATGGTTTCAGACAAGGCAACCCATGAAGAAGAGGCAGGGAGGCTGGGAGGAAGGCTGCAAGGAGGTAGGGAGAGAGGGCTGCAGCAGGAGGGGACACAAAGGTGTAGGGTAAGTGAGCAAGGGGGCATGGGGATGAGTTGCAGTAGAGAAGGAGGTGTGTAGGTCACAGATGGAGGCACAGGAGAAGGTGTGAGGGTGTAGAGGAGCAGAAAAGTGAGGTCCAAAGCTCTTATGCTGAAGTCTAACCTGTCACTGAGCTGAGGACCCCTGAAGTAAACCACAGAATTAAGCCCAGTTGCTTAGACACCCACAGGACAAACAGGACGGGGTGTCCACCCTTCACACAGTGCTTGTGCCGAGCTGCATTACTTCCCAGAAAAGGACAGCAGCTGTCTGGGGAAAGTCAACAATGCATGGATCAATGGAGCACAGCCAGCAGCCATGGCAAGGTTAATGGGGTAGCAAACTGCATGATGTGTACGCCAGGAAAGATCAGATTCCCTCAAATGGTGGAGTCATGGTCAGCCATGTGGACCTGATGCTTCAGTGCTGAATGCAGCAGTGGCTTCACTGAGACCTCTGAGAGGGGGAGAGCCCAGGCACCCAGCTTCACTTTCCTCAAGCCCATGGAGCTGAGGCAGCGAGCTACCCTTTCTTGAGCACTCCACAGGCCATCAGGATGCAAATTATCACCATTTGTTCTCTACTTTTCAGCCACCAACACTGCTGAAAACATTTAAATTTTGAAATGTCACAGTTGTACAAGAAAGAGAAATGCATTTAATTTCCTTATTTTTTCTCAGTTTCACAGATGTCACTACCCTGAACGTTACTTTCAAAATCCTCAGTGGCCTACGGAGTTTGCTGTACTCCGAGTGCCTCATGAAGCCAAAAGACGAGAGTCTTACTTTAGACCATGAGGAAAAGAAACAGCAATGTAACTAGGGACTGCTTGGACTAATTTGCCAAGTCACTCTGTTCAGCCTCCCAGCTTTGTGCTGGACTTCTTCCACACTGCCTTGCATTATCTCCCTTTCTTCTCGCCTTGCAAAGATTCCAGTTCTGCACAGATATTCACGTATGTCTGTGAAGCTTCCAGCAGTTGCTTTGGTCTGTCAGTGTGATTTAAGTGGTAGTCTTCCTATATTGGGGCTCTGCTGTTGCTAACACTCCCATGCTTAACTACCTCACATAGCAGAGTTCGGCACACGTGCAAGAGTTTGCAAGACTGGCTATTTCCTTGAGAGCACTTATAAAGAGACTTTATATGAGGGCTATAAATATTTGAAAAGTGGCCAAGAACAAATTTTGAAACTACAAAAGTAACGCTGGGGGTGAAATGACAACGGAGCAGCGCTTTATTACAATTTACTGCATTCTTTTTTTTTTCCCTCCCTAGAAATTAATGAAACGTTTGAAGAAAAATATTGTAGGTTCTGCATCTTCCTGACAAAAAAAAATAATTGTCTTCTGTGTTTCAGGCACTGAAAGAACCGAAGTACACCAGAATAACTGAAGAGTTTTAGCTATGCTTGAGCGTAATCTGGAAGTATTATGGTTGTGGCTTAAAAGATCATTCTTTTTAAATGCTTCTGTTTCAGCCAGCGTATAAAAATATCAGGAAAATCAGAATGATCCTGGCAAATCAGCTTTGTGACGCCTTCTCCATTAAGGTTACTTATTTGAAATCATGCAGAAATTGATTCAACAGAGAACATGCTCCAAGTCATACAATGTCTTTTCTCGTCTAGATGCGACAAATTACAACATCTGACAAAAACTGCATAAAAGAAACTCACAAAAGATATTGTAGGAAGGAATTATTCACAGAAAAAAACATATGTAAATGACAGGAGAAGGGCAAACAAAGTGTCTATCATTATAAAAAGGGGAGGAAGACAAATTACTGGAAGAAAGCAGCCAACAAACGAGCTGTAAACACATGGAAGAAAACAAAAAGATGAGCCAACAGCCAGTTAGCATTTGTTAGAGACGAGCCATGTCAACTCATTCATTTCAGGAAGATGATAGCACAGTTTCCCGTTTTGGTTAGGGAAAAGTATACACACCATGTAACTTCATTTTAACAGGTTTTGGGTTGGTTTTTTCTTTGTGGTGTATCACAGAAAAACCACATGAGCAAGCTAGGAGATCACAGAATGGATGAAACACAGGGGAGTTACAAAGCTGTTGGGAAAGCTGTATTTTTATGTGATGTGAGTGATTTGTGGACAAGTTATGTGGTGATTCTGGAGTTCTGCTTGTGTTTGTTCATGACCCAGTGATACTTCATATTTTCATTAATGATCCTGTGGAAATTTGGGAATGATATCCAAACAAGTGGAACTGCAAGCATGTCAGAGACAGGGTCTGGATGGGTGCTAGAACTGGAGTAATAAAAGGACTGTAATTGAGCAAGACAAGTGGAAGGTACACAGGCAGGAATCATCAACATGAATAAACTCAGGCTGAAAACTAACTGTTTAGGTAGCATTTCTATAGAACAGATCTTGGATATTAGTGAATTAGAACGTTAACAAAAGCCAGTAATTTCATGTTGATTTGGAAAAGGCAAATGCTGCATAAGAAGGTTTAAGTAGGAATAAGTGAAATAGACTTTGACATCTGTCCAATTTTGGGTAGAACTCCTCAAGAAATGTAGGAATCAATAGAAAAGAATCCACAGAGTTCATGAATATAGAAAACCACGATCATTGGCAGCAGATTGAATGAGTTCTGATCGTAGCAGAAAGCAAATGTATGGCTGGCTCTCCAAAGCCCACAGTAAGGCAGAGAAGCAGTGACAGGCTTACATTATGACTAGAAATATTCAGCTAATTACCTTTAATTAAAAACCTTGGTAAAACTGAGAACACTGAAGTAACAAAATAGATTTCATGATGATGACTTCTGTTGGAGGTCTTTCTTTACAGACAGATCAGACAATACTTGAGATGGAAGAGATAAATACCACTGATCTTTCCTCCAGGACAGCTCCTCCAAGGGCTTTAAGCAACCTGTTCTAGTGGGACCCCCACTGCGGGGTGGGTTGGAACTAGACAATCTTTAAGGTCTCTTCCAACCCAAATCATTCTGTGATTCTACGATTCTGTGATTCTATGGTTCTATGATTCCACAACAAAGAGTGGATTTCTTGAGGGGATGTATAGGTAATTATATTCATTTCTTCTCTAAAGTGCTTTTATAAAGCTTCTATGAAGAGTTGAGTTTGAAATTGTTACTGATTGTTTACTTCTGGAAGAGCTCTCAAAATGTCCATTCAGGACCTGGATCTTATTTTTAACTGGGAGTGTGAAGTAAAAGACTCCCTCATGTACCAAGAACTCCAGATAAAGCCACAGGATCTGGGTGAACTTGCAAGATCAGGTCAACTGGCTTGGCTAATACTCACCAGAAACTGCTATCTTTGTAAGAGCTTTTGTTGGAATTGGACATAAACAGATCTGTTACCTTGCTCAGTCCAAAATTATGACCTTGGCTGAAATGATGTTTGCTTGAATCCATTACTGCAAAAGTATACTCCAAGAAAAAATGCATGCAGCAATGGCTTGAAAGCAGAGAAAGAGCCAATATCAGGATAACTTTCTTATTCTGGAAATTCTGTCCAAAAATGAGAGCTTTCAATCACGGAGATAAAATGTTGAAACCCAAGAAATACTCAGACAAAATCAGCAAAGCTGTATCAGGAAGAGCTTTTTATGGAATAAATTCAGTACCAGACTTGATATATTGTGATTTAGTGACATGTCTCTCTATTCTGAAGCATGGCTACAAGAGCCAGTCCTGAAGGATGCTGCGCACCTAAACCAAGCACACTTAGCATTTCACTGGTGTGAGCCTAGAAGCTGAGCTAACTTCCAACTAAACAAACTTGAAGAGGAAAGCTTGGATGGGGAGAGAGAGATCTGGCTGCATTCACTCCACCTAAGAACTTGGTATAGCTCTTCATGGTTAAGGGACTGCTATGACAGATAGCTGGCACACAGCTAGACCATTTACGTGTAGAAGTTGTGAAGCCATTTGCTGAATGGTGTATAAAATTGTGGTAACTATGAGCTGAGGGGTATGTGATAATAAGAAAGACTTTTTTGTTGTTATTGTTGCAGATGACTCCAAAAGCTGAATTTTTAACATCAAAGACCTTGAAAAGCAAAAGAGAAGAAGGATATTTGTGACAGCAGAAAGGATGAAGCTGGGGTGCTGAGTCACTGAAATTACAGAGAGGAAACCTTATTAACTCTCTCTCCCTAATTGTGTAGGACTTTTCCCTTGTGGTACAGCCCCCAGAGTATTGCCAAAGCTTGTTTAAAATAGTTCAGTCACTTCTCATGAGGTGAAACTCTGCTAACTAATCATTTGGATTTCTTTTTTCCCTGATTCTTCTACTCACAATCTTACATCACACTATACTAGCCCTTGGGTGATGTGCACACAAATTTTTTTCCATAAGTAGAACTTGCACCTTTCAAAAAACCCATACGTTGGGTTACATCCGCCTCCCATTTCATTCTGGGTTGGTCAAAGCTACAACGTAATGTTAGCATTTATTTCTGGTAATTTCCTTCATAAATCAGCCCCTCCAGTGCCTTAAACACATCTGTTCCTTTTCTCTGAATGTCTTCCAACCTATCAATACCTTTCTGGAACTGAAGGACCTAGGATTACATCCAGTGCTTTAGGTGCATTTTGTATTATTAAGTCCTATAAGTAATTGCAAAAAACTTGAAAAAGCTACGTTCCAGTAACCGTGAGCCATAAGATGTTGGTGGTCTGGTCTCTGTGGCATGAATAACAGCATTCTGTGCCTCGTGTGGGACATGACTGGAAAAAAACCTCAAACAAACACAAATTCAGGCTTGAAGCAGGCTGGACTTGTTTCATGGTCTTCTGCAGCTGTTTTGACTTGTAAAGAATATAGACATTTCATTGGTGTTTTCTAGTCTGGTCTGCCTAATGCTTAAATCAGGTAGAGAACAGATATGGTGATGAAATTCGTCTCGGTGCAGATAGTCTGCACAATGTTTAAGCTTCCATTTGAAACCTGTTTTGAGGTCTGAGATGTTCTCAGAACGCATTGCAGGCTTTACACTGACCATATGTTTACCCCTAATAATTACAAAAGTTAGTCACTTCTGTTTAAGTTGACCAAAACATATATTGAAGCTAAATTGTTCATTCAGGTTTATGCTTTTCCTTTTCTCCTCTCTTTTACAGCAGGTTTGCTGAGGGTCCTGTGGGCTATGGTTTGCATCATGCACCAGGAAGGAGGAAAGATGGGCTGGCAATTGGAAGGGTATAACACAAGAACTGCTCTGGTCCCTTCCTTTCCTATTGCACCTTGAACTCCTCCTGACATGGTATTGGGACCTGTACTTGGCAAGGCACTTCTGTATATACACTTCCCTTGGTTAGTCAGTCTCCTCAGCACTTACATTGCTGCCTGTTTCAGCTGCTGATGGTTCTGCCTGAGTTTCTTATTAAGCAAAGGTAGGTACAGAGCATCAGCATACAGCAACGTGCCTACGGATGCATGAGCCATGCCAAGACTTCAGCTAACACCACTCCCATCTTTCTCAACCATCACCAAAGATGAAGCATTGCCCTACTTTGCACCCAAGTCTAAAAGCAGGTGGCTGATACTTAAGGAACATTGCCAGCATGGATATCTCCTTGTAGAGTTTTATTGTCAAGGAAGCTGTGATTGAGCTACATTTATATATCTACTTTACAGGTTGCTATTCCTTGCTGACAGTCAAATTTCGAATCCCTAGAAAGAGAGGAGACCCCCACACCACCACAGGAAAGCACACCATCAAATGTAAAGTTGTCAATGTGCCTATTCCACTCTGTCTTCATTATGTTGTTCTTAGTTCTTTGCATGCTGCCTGTGGTTTTCCCCTTTATACCGGGGAACAAGAATCAGAGTAAGTCACAAAGCTGCTAAGTCTTACGTGGATAAGTGGCACAGTCAAAACCAAAGATACTACCTGGGGGAGCTGGACGACTCTCGTATGGGACTGAAAGAGCAGGTTGTCTGCTTCCTAAGAATCTTTAAAGCAGTTTTAGTTGCTTTAAAAAGACGGCTGGACTGTTATCACCTGCTGTGCTCACATTCTTCCCATCACTGTTGATATAACTTAGCTTGGAATCTGAGTCTCTAATAAAACATTTGAGTGTTTTATTTTGCATTTTATTTTGTTGTGTTTTTTTAATGCACATCAAAGTCATTCATAATTCCCAGAATTTTCTACACTGAACTGTTAGCTTAAGCAAAGACTCTGGTGATGGTGTGAATTATTTATAGTGTCTACTTTTAAGTTGGGGCCAACATTAATTTGGCTGGGTCACTGGCACTGTGGATTTAATTGCCATGTAAATATCTATGGAGTCTGTGTTTTTAATCAGTATGCTAAATTCTACACAATTTATGAATAAAATATACTCATTTTGACATTTAAAAACAGTTATTTTATTAATGAAGAATTTATCAGTGTTATACCAATTCCCTTGCCTTTTGTTAATTATATGCTTCTCGTGCATTTTCTGATATGTTAATTTTGTTTGGTATAAATATTTGTCCTAATTAAGATGAATGCATTGTCAATGTTGACCCGTTCTTTTCCCCCCAATAGATAGCTTAAATGTGACTTAATTTTTTGATCTTGTGGTTCTTACTGATTAAAAGAACCATGTAGCTCCATCTTCCTTTAAGTTCTCTTCAGCAAGGTCTACAATTTCACCCAAAGAATGGCCTAGCTTTCTCTATGAGGTATGCATGCCATGTTGAAAGGGATATAGATAGGGATAGAGTTTAGCCAGCTGTGTTTCTCACAAGAAGGAATAAAGAGCAAAGTTTTGCTAACAGCACTGTCCCTTCTGTGACCTTGTGCTGCTAGATTGGTAATTCACACATGATGCCTGCAGATATGGAATGAGGGGCATGATCAGAAGCAGGCTGTGGTACCAGTGCTTCTAGGGCAGTGGAAAAGCTGTGAACTTGTGTAGGAATAGCTACGACCCTCTGAAAAGCAAGGGCTTTTTTAACCTCACATTCCTAGCTAGGGTAATTCTGACTCCTTTTTCCTCTCGAAGAATAGAAGAGCAAACAACCTAATAAAATTGACATACAGCCATGAGTCTCTTTTGACACACAGCTTGCTTGTTTTTGCTTGTACATGAGCTGATAATGTGCCAAGACCACCAGGGCAGTACAGGGGATGTACTGACTGGGGAAGGAGAGAGCAGGGGAGGCAGGTACGAAATGTTCAGAGAAGGCAATAGTAAGTCCTCTGTGAAATGGGAGGAGTGGGAATGGCAGCTAATAGTTGTATTAAGAATCAGCATCATTTTCAAAACCAGGGAGTCCTCTGGTTTTAACAGGCATCTACACCGTAGTTTGAAGTGAGAGCTGATAAGGGAGGCCAGGCCTTTAGGAGCTCAGACCGAATGCTGAAGATAAAACTTGCTGATGAGTCAGGAGAATATGTGTACATGGATATATGTGGGTCTGCATTTGCATACAGCTTCATTGACAGAGTCCATTTTGGCATGGGTAATTGCGTATAAATACTACACCTTGGATCACCTCTTTAAATGTGAACTTTATCATCTTCACAGACTGCACTACTGTCCAGGCTACGCAAAAATATTTTTTCAGTTCCTACATGGTTTTTTCCTTACAGATGTGCTGTAAGTAAACTTCAATGGTCAGGTTTGTATATTTACTGAGATAAGATTATACGTCAAAGAACAGACGGAGCATCTGGGCCTGCACATAGATGCACATCCTGCCTGCTGTAAGTCACCTAGGAACACAGAAAACCTCTTCTGACTCTTGAGGTCTTTAGGATATGGATTACTTTCCTTTGCAGAGAAATTTCAGGTCATCAGGCTTATTTCAGTTGCAGTTAAAACTAGGATTTGAGCACAGATTTAAAAGTAATCCGGGAGTAATCTACTGAGCTCCTTGCTGAGCCATCTCCACCTGCTTCTACTATTTGAATTTTGCCATTTTTGGACTGTGACTACATTCACATTTTCCTTTTGCTTACTTTCATTATTTATTTTTGTACTATGCTGTTAATTTAGCATTTTTTGAGGCGCAAATGCTTGCAGGTTTCCTCTAAAATTATTTGATCCTATATGTTTGTGGAGTGCTTTAACATCATCTGCAACTTTTGTAACGTGATTCGTTTGGACATTAAATTTGTTTGTGGATGGAAGCCGTCTTACTGCTTTCACATCACAGATCTGCACTCAATTGTGTAACATTTCGGTCGGGAACATATAGGATTCGATATGTCTTCTAAATGTTTTGAGGAAGCTTTTCTCAAAAGAAGCTATGCTGCAGCATTCACTCTTTTCAGGTAACTGATCTCAATGCTCACTGCCACTGAACAGCAGGACTTTGAAGACTTCAGCCAGGAGGAGACTTGATTAGAAAATCAATCAAGTCAATTAGTTAACTTTTGTCTTTGTTTCTTTTCAGCTCCTCTAGTTTATTATATTTGAAAATTAAACCAAAATCTGCCAACATCAAATTTGTTTTTACGTTTCCCCTTGCACCGAGATTTGTATATGTGCATACGGTCACCATTCCTTCTACACTGAAATCAGTTCTGTTTTGGTGTCACTACAGTCTAAGTAAGGAATCCTACCACGGTTTCAACACAATAAAGACTGATTGAAGTGTCAATGATTTCAGCTGTGTTTTGTATTACAAAGTTAAACACGGTCTATTCCACTTAAGCAAAACAATCCCAAGAATAGAGATCAAAGATGTGAGGTCTCTATTGAAGCTTACTGTAATAGGAAAAGAACCTTCTTATATGGCTATGCTTCTCTTTCATTTATTTATTTTTGAGAAGTGATTTATATCCTCATACAGATGAAATTTCTTTACAACACTGGATTCTGTTCCCCAGGTATTTCTGCAATTGGTCATGAGACTTAATTTATGAGGACAGAGAGGAACACAGGTACACAAGAAGGATGCGCTAGGAAAATAGTAAGAACCCACATTATAGGAAGTCCATTAGCTTTCACTTTTTAAATAATTAAACAGCACTCTCATTCACCTTATCTGAAGAAGCAAAACAGAGCTTTTGCAAAGGGCAGCCTCTTTCACTTGAGAAAATACAATGCTTCTGCAGAATGCAGTTTGAAATATGCAGCAGAAATTCTGGAGAACACATAGAAATCAATCAAATATCATTAGAAATGCATATTAAAAACTAGAACTTTTCATTACACAGCCAATATTTATGCAAGTCAACATGAAGTGATAACTCCACAGTCATTTGTAGATCAACATCATTCATCAGTTGTGCTCATCAGATATTTTGCAATACAACAAATTTTCTTTAAAGGGAAAAATGTTGTTCCTTGAAAGCAAAATGCTTACAGAAATAGCCCAGTTTCACTGAGCTGATGATGAGTGGTTTGAAAGCCAATTATCTAAGGGTTGTACCCAATCATACTGATTCAGCCAAAGCTTTTAGGAACCGTGCTTCTTGGCTTTGTGGAAGGAATTCTGGAAGCCTTGAAACTTCAGTCACATCTTGGGTTTCCATGTCAGTTATTCCCTTTACCTTGTGTCTGGGGCTTTCCAGACTGTTCTTTAATCTTTCAGGATGGTCAAGGTAACAACACAAGTAAAGAACAGCTGATTCTTTAGTTTCATACTTAATAATTCCAAGTTGAGATATGTAAGTATTTTAATTTGAATTTCAAAATAAGAACAAACCTTTTGCTATCTTAGAACTTTCTACAACACTGGGAATTCAGAATTTTGAGCTGCTCTAATAACAGTAATTTAGAGTTGTTTTTTTCTTGCTTTCTGGAACTGTTTATAAAGTATTTGAAATGCCCTTAGTTGTGCTGATTAGTCTGAAAATTCAGACCAAACCCACAAGGTTTAGAGTATTTTTAGATGTCCTTCACTAGGCTTCTGTTTGCATTTTTTAATTATCCAATAAGCAGGCAGAAATATCAGGATATGATTTAGCTGCCTGTACTGACTCAAAAATATTAGTAAGTGGTGACTAATCAAAATCACTAATGCACGGATTGGTATTTCTTTGCATAAATTATTTTCAAATACATATTATTCTAGTGGATTATGAGATATAAATTACCAGAAATCGGGTAATTTCCTGCCTGGGTAACTAATGGAAACTACTAATTTGGCTGGCTCTAGGAAAATTGATCAGCTACAAACACTGATCTTTATGCACACGACTACACATTCTCAGCATTTAAAGACAACAGGAGACTCCGCTACAGGCAGGTACTTCCCAAGTCTTAAATACACAAAACTGAACTGTCAGGCAGATACTTGATGGGTTTGTTTCCCTTTCTCAAGTATGAATGACTGCCAGAGGTACGAACAGAACTAAATGGGCAATAATTGCCTGTGTTACTGCTAGCAAGAGGTTAATGAAAAAGATACACAGCAAACAACATCAGTAATGATCAGTTGTAATCAACTGTACAGGTCTCAAACATCAGCTCTTCTGGGTGTTCTTCAGAGCCCTTTGCTGACAGCTAAGACCAGCAGAGCACTCTGTTACACCCATCTTGGGTGTTCAACACAAAGAATGAACTGCAAACCACTTATGGTTGGTATTCAGTTTCTTGTGTCAGAAACCACAAGTATGTGGTGAGACCATGTACTGACGAATTCTGCTGGATCACCTCTCCTATCAGTCAAGAAGATCTCCCTATTCTACCTGCTAAACAGCTTCACCAGCCCCTTACTATTTTTCATTGCTCTTTGTTATTCACTGCTTTTCATTTTGACAGCGCGCTTCACAGCTGTGACCAAAGCTTGAGTGTCCAATCCCTACTAAACTTAAGACAGAAAAAATGAGGTGCATGAAAGCACAGACTCTTTTTGATCTTTCCTGGTACATTTATAAATGATAATTCCTTTATTTGAGTGGTTTAATAAAGACAAAAAAAAAAAGTCTTAGAAGTGCTAGTACCAGGAGACTTTTAAGATGGCAATGTCTAGGAAGTCTCTGAAAATAAATACAGGTGCAGAATGACCTGTCGATAGGTGTCTGTCATCTGTTTCACTTTATGGCTCTAGCCACACGTGGGGAAGGTCCTGATGTTTCAGAGTGTCCTGTTGGAGACTCCCTAAAATCCCCACTGATGGAGCCCTGTTTTGGAAACTGTTAAGAAGCTACCAGCTTTCTGAAAATCAGTCCCCTCAAAGGTATTGTTAGACTGCCAAAACCTGTGACCTCCAAAATCCCTTATCAGGTATCTGCACTACTTATGGCCTACAAACAGTCTTCAGACTGTGCTCATTAAAAGTCATTGTGTTGCAAAGACTGGACAAATAAAGAAGTTCATTTATACTAGGTTACAGCGTTGTTTCTCATTGGTGCACTGAGATGTAGAGGGTGGAGAAGCTATCTATGCATTTAGCAATCAATGACTACGGCACATTATTACTCATCTCTAAAAATACGTCTCAATAGCAGAACGATTTAGATAATTTGGTTATCAGGGAAAAAAAGAGTTCTATAATCAGAGGTCAAAATTTCACTGGTCAGATTTCCACAGGTTTCTGAGGCTTCATCTCTGCCTCGTTTAAAGAATTCTGCAGTTTCACTGAACTTGGTGTGACTGCTCATATGCATAAAATTAAGCATGTCCTGAAAATAAGCTGGGACGAGGTTTCTCTACCTTGCCTTATTTTGCTCAGAATAGACACCCAGAGAGATTTGCAAATGTGCAGAAGCAGGCTGCAGTGATAATTTCCATAAATCTGTCTTTTCTCATTGGATTCTGTGGCGAAGAACAGCAAGAAACGCAGGATGAGCGTTTGTGAGGCATTGCAAGGTGTCATTACAATGTCTTGTGTTTCCCCTGGAGCACAAATTGGAGAAGCCCAGGATCTCCAGCATGGGTGGGCAGTCCTCACCACTTCTGGCAGGTGTTTCATTCTGCCACCTCTTGCAGGGCTGAATGAAACACAGACCCCATCTCCAGTCGTGGCCGAAGGTACCGCTTTCTAGTCTGCTACAACTGCAGTTGCATGCTACATCTAAGATTACACAAGCACTTTCTTATATTACAGCTTTATTACAATTTTATTGCACTTCCTCACTGCAAAGAAAGACAAACCTATATGAAACTTAAAACTAAAGCCTGTTCTACCTGGATCCCAGACCATGACACTTAGAAGACGAAGTCAGCAAGATATCTTCAAACATCAACAACTGTGACTTTTTTTGTGGCCTCAGAGGGAAACTGGTATGTAGAAAAGCTTTAAAGGGCAATTGTAGGAGGTGTATGAAGAACCACATACAACACGTGTAACTTTTTCCCTATAAATGAGTAGGCCAAAACCTCTTCAAGGACTTCACCTTTCAATTTCAGCTTCATTGTTAACAAAGATTATGGAGAACAAATTCTGAGCAAGACCTGCAGACTCTCTTTTCTTTAATAATAATAATAAAAAATCATATAAAAGTTTTCTCTACACAATACATCCAAAGGAAACCCTGAAAACTCTCTGCTATAGGAGTACATCCATAAAGAAGTAAAAACATGTCAGTTAGAAAACCACCATCACAATGGGAAAGCAGTACAAATACCTACGCTTTTAGGTAATAATTAGAAGACTTTATTTCTATCAACAGGGTTATGTGTGTGAGACAAATACTGGTTGGTGGTGCCAGCAGATCACTTACTTTCATAACAAGATACAGAACGCAAATGCTCTGTGGAAAACAGTAATTGATTCAGTACTTGGTTATACGCATATTGATATCTTGGCTGCATGAGTAATCTCAAGACTAAGTACAATACAGAAAGTAATTTCTTATCACAAATCCCCCAAACAGATTACCTCATTAACACATATATTTTGAGTCTCAGACCTGAACTGTGTTATCCAAAATGTCTATCAGGACTTGAAACAACCAACAGATGCTCCTGGAGGCTCTAGGAC
The DNA here is from genome assembly GCF_963264785.1 of Psittacula echo. Classification (NCBI taxonomy): domain Eukaryota; kingdom Metazoa; phylum Chordata; class Aves; order Psittaciformes; family Psittacidae; genus Psittacula; species Psittacula echo. Next base: position 1,024,647 of record NC_137736.1, on the reverse strand, counting down.
AGTCTGAGAGCTTAGCAGGGTGGGAAGATGTGTAGCACATTTCCCTCCGCTGCTTTCCCCTTCCTTTAAGTTCCCTTGGGAGCAGGTGGCACTGGGCAGATCTGGCATTATCTGAGCACAGGCATCAATTCTGACAGATGTAAGGACATATTGCAGAGGGGGAAGCAATTTGTATGCAGATGCACTTACCAACTACAGTGCTCAGGCTAGAGGCAGTGATGCTTTTTTGCTGGACTTCTTTTCATGAAAAAGCTGTGGATTGATTAACACAGTCATACCTCTTTGGAGACCAGAGAGAAAGCTAAGCCTAAGCCCTCAAAGCTGTGACCTTCTGGAGACCAGGCTGAGCTCTGTACCTGGCGCTTGCTTGGTCGGCAGTTGTTAGTCTGGGGTCTGCCTCATACCATTAAATTCCTGTAAGTGCCAAATCAAAGTCCTGAAGTGGTCTCGCAAAGCAAGTTCAGCTTGAGGTATGAACTTGGTAGCTCAAGATTATGCCTGATTTTTAAAGCAGTAGTCCTGAGGAGAAAATGCAATTCCTGAGGCCACCATTGTGAAAAGCAGAAAGATGCTCACTCCAGGTTCAGGGTACAAATCAATTAGGAGACCCTTAAAATCAAGTGTTTGACCTGAAACAGACAAAACCTCTTTATACTCTGCTCTCAAAAGCAATCTCCCACCTAATGCCTTCCACTGTAGCATTGCTGTTCAGCAATCAGTATTCTGGGGCACAGACTCTTTCCTTTCTTAATGCAAAGCCTTACTTAGACTTCTTTTAGTAGGCTGCATTCTAATGAGGACAGTTTGCAACCTTTACTGTCAGTGAGAAGTCCCAGGGTAGCTCTCCCTGATTCCTGCTTGGTGGGGTACACTGCACATGACACCCTCTAATTGGGGAAAAAGAATCTAAATGATATTTCGTCAATGTGCAGTTAAAGCAAATTAAGTTAACACAATGGATGCTTTGTGTTTCATGTGAAGCTAGCATTCCTCAGGGATCTTTTCTACTGGCCTTTATCAGAGATTCAATGTAGTTGTCAGCTTTGCTGTACTTCAGAACCTGGAGGTTGAGAAGCTGAAGCAGCACATGCGTATTTACACAGCACACACAGTAGCAGTTAGATGTGTGGTAGTTAGCATACAGCTCAGCACAGTCTTTTAAGAGATGTTCCTGTTGCTGCTTAGATTATGGAATCACTGAGATGCTACAGGGGAGATCAGGGTGCCCCAACTCAGTCACAGTAGAGACATCTCTCTGAGGAGACCAAAATGTCCAGTACCCTCTGCAAGACAGCATACAATGTCAGGAAAGAGCTGGGAACAAAAACTAATGCTTTTCGGGAACCTTTCTGATGGAGCCAAAGGAATGTACTGTGAATGTCCACAGCGCCATGAACATTTAGACATTGCTGAGTACACATTCTTTGACAAAAGCTGATCAGGAAATAGTTAATATTTTCAAAGAAAATTATTGCAATAAGTTAGAGTCATCTCAGAATTTAACCTGTTCATATATTTTTACCTAAGAAATGCTGAAGCTTGAGGCTATATGGATGTGAAATGTAACTTAGTACGCACTAGGGAGAGGAATCCTGCATTATGTTCAGCTTCTGTCTCAACTGTGTCTGATTGTGTCCCCTAGTTTAAGGCTTGTTACTTGATTTGGAAGCCTGCTATGTCTCAGAAGACTTAAACATATAACTTGTAGCTGATTTCATGGTTTGAAAGCTTTCACTTCACCTTATGCACAAAGAAATGCTTTTCCTATCTATGTCAAAGCAATCCACACAGCTCTCCCATGGAGTTTTGAAAGCGTCTTCTGGGTACAGCAGCACAGCATTTCTTCTGTGAGAGCAATTTGCTCTGCCATTATGTTGTCTGCAGGTATGCAGCTGTATTGTTCTACCGTGCTGATCTTGGAAGGAGCTGGAAAGCTCATAAACTGGAAAGCAATTGGTTTTCAGCTCAAGATTTACTTCTTCCTAGCCCACTGTGCTCTCCAAGGGAATCTCTGTGGGAGTTTGCTAAAGAGGAAGAGCAAGATGCAGTTGTGTTCAGAGCTGGGGCAAATGCAATATTACTCCAAATCAAGGGTTATATTCTGCTCTGTTTCTTATCTGTTCCTTCTCACAGTGTGCTCACTTAGATCATGAGCACGCCTCATCCTGTGTCTACATCAGCTGCCCACAACTCCCGCTGCCCAGTTCCACATTTCTCTCACCGCAGGGAGCCTGCACATTTACTGCAGCCACACAGATACTTCAAAGGCAAACGCAGGCAGCTTCTGTAAAGCAGGTGATGAACACATGCTGGACAGAAGAAAAACTTCCTGCAGAGGGGCAGAGGGAGAACCACGTTAACTGGTGCTCACAGATCCAACATCCCAGGCGCTTTCTCCTAGAGGCACCACCAGTGGCAATACCTTCCTCAGTCTGTACTCAAGACTCCCCAGTAACATTCATAAATGGGAAAAAGCATGGGAGACAAAGGCCACAGGCTGCAAGAGAAAGAAAGGTGGGGGGAAAAAAAGCCTCGCTCCGAGAAAGAGCGCAGAACTGCCCTGCAAATGGAGCTGGCTTGTGTGCAAGCTGCTCATAGCTTGCAAATACTGATGGAAGTGAAATGTGTGGAGTTCACAGGGGTTTTCTATTGAGCTCCATGCAGTTACAGAGGCGTTTCTCCTTAAATTTAAGGGAGTTAATTAGAATAATATATGTGCCACTTCAGCGTGATGCCCGATGATCACGCTGTTGGAGAAAGGAAAGAAAAGCTTGCTCGAGAGAAAATGCCATTATCTACCCAAAGCAAACAGAAATCTGGAACTTGGTGTATACTCTTTCAGAGATGTTACAATCGTCAGTCACATAGCGCATGGATCTGATCCACAATACAGTGCACACATTCAGCTGTTCAGCATGTTGCCTTGTTGCTAAGTATGAAGCCAGAAGATAAGTAGGCAGGTCACTTCCCGCCTCATTAGCACAGTGGGAGGGGAGAGGTCTGAAAAATAAGGCTGCAGAAAGAGCCGTGAAAGCTTGTTGGAAGCTAAACAATACTCAAGACCCAGCTATGGTTCCCTTCCTTTACCTTATTTCTTTTTGTCTTTTTCTCAATGGCTCATTTTCAGTTGTTCCTAACTGCTGGTGATTTCTGCTGCTCCGACCCATTAAGAATCCCAAAGCAGAGAAACAATTTTCTCATTACTCAAGTTACAGGAGGTTTTAGTTGGTCCAGTCCTGGAAAAGGAGGAATTATCTCAGAGTGACAATCTTTTCAGCTACTGTAAAAACTTACTTTGCATGAAAGGGGGTGTGCTGACGGTTCAGATGGGGCAGGACGATAAGCTGGAGCACTCCCAGCACTCAACCAATGCTATCTTGCTTTTATCATAGGTTGATTTCATACCAGCCTCAAAGCCACCACTTCTCTTGGGAGCAATGTCCCAGGAGACATTCTTCAAGGATTGCCATAAAACCACCATCCTTTGGCCGCACTGAAGTGTGGCTAAACGTGGTTACGTGAGGGTAGGGTTTTGGGGGGTTTTTCGTCTCTCTCTTACGCATTCATTTTTAAAAGCTGCTATAACGAAAACTTTAACAGAAGGTTAAATATGTGGAAGGAAAGGCAGTAAAAATGTTTGATAAAAGAATAAAACGATAAAATGTTCATGAAAAATTAGAAGCATCTCTGTTTTGTTCAGAATTTGCACTGGATTCTTCGTTCCTAAAGGTTCATCTGTAGCCTTTTTTGTTTCATTGGCTTGGGGGCAGAAGCCTCTGTTGCCTTGATTTTTTGTTTTTTAATTAAAAAAAAGAAAGAATGGAGTTCTGCTCCTCTCTTATGACTTCTAAATGAGACGAACTGTGTTGGAAAACACAGGCTTTTCAGCAGCCTTCCCCATTCATGCTGCAAACCTTCCACAGTGTGCTATGGCATAGGTATAGCCGTGAGGAACAAGACAGCAGGTACGTAGTTGCTTGCCCAGGGACGCATCAAGAAAACACAGAATACAAAGGCCTTGCAAAAAAGCCGCTTGCAGAATCCAGATTCAAAGCATGGGTTAGAAGACAGAGGAAGCCTAAAATACAGTAGCAGGTCACACTCAGATAGTTCCTTCAGATCTACAGATAACCTCCTTATTTTGAACTGATGCTCGCTGGTCTGACAGAGCTCTTTGATAACAGTTTGAGCAAGTTTCTTCCCACCCATCTGCTTCCAAATGAACCTTCTGAACTGACAGGTAGTCATTTCTCAGTAATATTTCAATTTGAAATGTTACTGGAAAGGAAGCTTTGGTCAGACAGAACCCAATCCTTTTTTTTTTGAGGCACCTCATACAAAGCTAGCTCCATGCCAGATGCAGACTCTGGCTAGGGAGCAGAGGACAGAGCTCTCCCTGGCAACCAGTGCTCCTGACTCCCTGTTGGCTGGGAATGGTGTGGGCCAGGCTGCCTGTACGGATGGTGCTTACTGCCCTGTCTCGGTCAGAGACTGCACGCTGGTGTTGGGCTGGTGCTGAGGTGAGAGTCCAGGGTGTGGAGTCACATCAGGGACACATGTTCTTGGGTCTCAGGATCTGCTGCCTTTCTTGCTCACATGTCTGAGGGACCTTCACTTCCCCTGGCGCAATGGTACCTCACCACAAGGCTTACAGCATGCAGCTAGGTAAAAATAGCATGCCAGGAGGTGAACACAGCAAAACCTCAGCCTTCCTGTGCTGCAGCCTCTTTTGATTCTTCGTTTTCCTCTCCTGCATTGTTGTAATGACAGCCTGTCACTTGTGCTTTTTGTTTGGTTTTGGTAGGGAGAGGTTTCAGAAAAGGTTTTTCACTGAAGTTTCAAGTGAGAAAAATGCCGTCATTTCTCAGTACTGAATCTTTATTCACAGGAAGCAGAAGGATTCTGTGACAACTTCAAACAAAACTTTCTAAAACAGTGACAAAAGAGTTTATTTTGTTTTTAAATGTGGGAGCATTTTAATCAAGGAAAGTGGAAGCAGCACCGAAATTCCCTAAGAAATGATATTCCCCCTTCCTTGGACAGATTTTAGTTGCTCCTGGGAGAGTAAAATTCATTTCAGACAAGTGCTGTCCTTCAACAGATGACCCTCTGAGGGGTTGGTACAGCACCTAGCATAATGAGACACTATTCTTCAGTTGGGAACTTAAGATGCCTGTGGAAAGTACATAATAATAATGTAGCTGATGTAACTGTTAATAAACCCAGGAATACTAATTTGGCAATATTCAGTCACCACCCAACCAAGTAGATTTATAACCTTTGTCCCCTGTAATCAGTCCCCATGTTTATATCAGTGAGACATGTCCAAGGGGGTCTGAAAACCCCTCTCCTCTCAGCAAGGGAAAGATTTACAGCTGTTTGTGTGAATCAGCTGTGTGTGTCTGGGTGAATTAAACCACGCTTGACTAACTCACCTGTTTGTGCATGAGACATTGTTAAGCTCTGAAAATTAACAGGGGTAAGTACTCTTTACTTAAATTAATTCTCAGCTATACTAATAGGTTAAAGAATTTTAAATGGTCCTAAGACTGCATGACAGCTTTAATTTGGTGTGTAACTTTCACTGTGTGCTGAAGCAGTTTCGAGGTCAGCTGTATTAAATAAATGCTAGCATAAAGCCAGAGTTAAGCTCTGCAAACACTTCCCTGAACTGGGAAGCACGTAACCAGCAGATAACTCAGGTATGCCTAAACTTTTTATAGATGTTATTTCTTTCATCTTCTGGGCTTTGGAAATGAAACTCTTCACTCTAGCGATCACAATGCCATACGTGCAGTCCTCATCAGAAAAAGGTGTTTTCTGAGCTGGGATCTGCGATTGAGCTTGCTTGAATCAGGGCTTAGATAGTTTCTACTGCTTGCTAATACATGTGCAAGCATATTGTTCTTTAGAAATGTTTGCCCCTTTCTTCAGAATACCGTACTTCTAAGGGACAGTTGAATTAAGTTTCTGTCTTTGTTTTTTCTCTTTTCCCTTCAGCTTTATATTGTCATACCTTGTCAGCTAATCTCGCTTTCCTTGTGAGCAACATACCCTACGCCATTTAAGTAAAAATGGTTTTCAGATAAAATATGTCCTTTCAGCTGTTACAACATTTTGTGAAACAACATAATGCAATGTGACTGATGCAGATGGATATGCTCCATAAAGCCGAGAAATTTAGATACGTAATTTTTCCCCAAAAATCACTAAAGAACTCTTGTTTAAAATAGCACTTTGAAATCTTATTTAAATTCCTTGGAATAGGTAGAAAATTTATTTAAACTTTCATATAAAAGGCTTTTTACCTGAATGCTTAGGGATTTTCTACGTGCAAGGTTTTTGTCAGCCTAGTACACTGGGGGAAAAAAAAAAGTATATAGTATATGATAAAGCACCTAGCTAATGTTTCCTTTTTTACTCCCCTCCCTGAAGAAAGAGAAATGCTTTAGTGGGATCAATAGTTATAAATCATAGCAAATTATTTGAGATTTTATTTCATCTACTTTTATTATAAGGTCCCTGCCATCTGCTGTACATGTTGAGCTCATTACACTAATTCATTTTGCAACCTACAAACTCTGAGCGAGAGATGTCAGAGGGCAGTTGATTAAGGGATATTTGTTCTGTTACACCTTTTTCTTTAATTTCTCTCCTTAAGGATTTCAGGTTGAGCAAGTGAGCTGACAGGATAATGGGGCCTCAGGTCCGGAGATAAATGAGACCTGTGACTTTGTGCATTCATAAATATCAGAACATCATTTAACCTGGTGGTGATGGGAGGGGCAGTCAGTGTCCGCTGTTTGTTAGTACAAATCTAAAGGCCTGAGGTTGTTTCTCTTCTTAAAAGCCAAAAGAGAACAGATGTTTGTCATATAAATGATAGCTCAATGTAGGAATCTACCTTGCATACACCCCTTATTATCTATAGTTGAAAGAATTTTGTGTGATGGGAGTAGGACAAAGAGGAAAAGTAGGACAATCAAAAATGTGAAAGGCCCTCTAATATAGCATGTGTTATTACTTATTTGCATTGTATTGACCGTGTACCTACCACAAAATAAGAACCATTTGCTCCTAAACTTTTCAGCCCTAAGGTGTGTATCCTCACATTCTTGCCTTCCACAGCACTAAGCTAATATTAAGCTAGGAGGGTTTTAAGTGCTTGAAAAAAAAAAGAAAATCCATCACCTTGTCTCCATTAGCTCAAGACAGTGTCAAGAAGAAGTGAACAAGACATGTCATAAATATTAGAAACTTGCTTTGTAACCTTACAGCAATCAGTTCAAGTATGACAGCAACTTGAATATTTAATAACTAACGCAAACTTTACAACTGCAACTTGAGCTTCATCACATTTTGACCTATTTATAATTAACTTGTCCATCATGTCTGAGGTCCTGACACTATACATACAGCTGAGTAACAGTTACACACATGAGCAGTTCACTGAATTCAGTGGAAAACCATGAGAAATCTTATTTAGTGGCTACTGGTGCTGGATCCTAAATGCAGACAGGCATGCATGAATACCTCAGCCTGAGATCCTCTTTAAGGTCAGGACAGCATTTTAGCACAAGGTTCCTTGTCAGTGCTCCAGGGCTGAAGAACTCTTTCCCAGCACAATGCCTACTGTTCGTGAAATAAAACCACCTGGGCTAGGAAAAAAGGCCTCAGCTGGACAACACCAAAGAGCTGAGGTCAATGACTTTGAAATGTGGTCCTGCATTTTCTGCATGTGTTTTTGAAGGCTTGGCTCTCTGCAACATGCTCTTAGTTGCATTTGTGTACAACCTGAGTCTAGCTTGTGGCCCTTTTAAGTTCCAGCTATCACAGGCTTCAAATGCAAGCCTAGTTGCTGTCAAATTGCACTATCCCTGTGTGCCCTCTCACATTGTTTCCCTTGTGCCAATAAAGTGCTAAGATTGCGATTTTTTTTCTTTGAAGGCAAACTGAAAATCTTCCATTTATTTGGGTAAAATAGTGCTCGGTCAGTTTTAGTTTTATGTAAGGCTTTATATTAGCCAATGACTACTTCAAACACCAATTCTGCTGATTCTCATGGACACCCTTCACACTGAAGCCAAATGGCATAAACAGAAATCTTTGTTAAACTTATTATGAGTGGTACCTTTCATATACTTACTGAATTTGATGGCTGAGAGCTTTACTGCTATAATACCTCCAAATACCTGCAATGAGTATATTCTACTTCTGTTCATGAAAACGTCAGATGCTGCATGACATGACACCCCCCAACCTGGTTGCATCATTTTGTGCATCTGGTTGCCACAGCGCACAGGCTCCTGTTTTGCCTGTTATTAGGCACTTCACAGCTTCAGTGCTAATTGCACAAATCGATTCATTTACAGCCAGCACAACAGAAAGCAGTGCAACAATGGAGACAAAAACACTGCAGTAAGGCATTGCAACTGGTTTACTGATGGATGCTGAATAAAAGTGCCAGCTGTGTCTCGTCAAAAGGAACAACTGAAAAAGAAAATCCCAACAAGGACTTTGTGAATTCAGAGGCATTTTGGTGTCTGCAGGGAAGAAAACAGCAGATAGGATTACCAAGAGCTTCCCTACCCACTAGGTCATGCCACCACCTTGTGTTGAGGTGTGAGGTGCCATTCCACTTTTATGGCTACTGCACTTTGTGTAATACGGGATTTACTGCCGCATTAAGGACAGAAAACTTCTTTTCTCTCTTCGACAGAGCTTCAGTCAGTCACACAGTACCCATGTCTCTCGAGTGGGTTTTTTCTACAGCTTACTGAAACCGCTGCACTGGATAGGCACTGCTAAGAGCATGGCAACTGAGTCAGGAGTCTGACGGCTGGGTAACTATTTTGCTGTAAATAAACGCCTTTATAGAATACAGTCTCAGGAGAGTTTGTCTCCAATTGGCACAGACTGTGAAACGTATCCTTTCCTTGCAACACAGGGAGAAAAAAGTAATACCCTTCTACTCTAATCTCCCCTGTAGCAATCTAATATATTCTTACTGGCATAGTCAAAGCCACTGGCTACCAACTGGAGCTGTGTTGAAGGCTCTTAGGACCTGTGCAGAGATGATGAGCGCAGGGCACGAGAGACAAGCCCTTTACATTCAGGCAGTCTCCACAAAAGAAATCCCCAAAAGAGTTTAATGCCATCTTCCTCTGGTGAGAAATAGACACGTGCAGCTTTGTTACCATAATGCGCCCTGCCATTTGTCCAGTTTCCCCCTGTAGACCTCTTGCCTGTTGTGCAGCCTCCTGGACAAACCTATGGTGCTCGCCTTTGCTGACACAGCTAAATCTTTCTTTCTCAGGGTCTAAAACTCTGATCTAAAGCTTCATTCCATGGGTCAGCTCCTGGAGCTACAGGGGATTGTGTAAGGCACAGGCAAACATTCCAAAGTCCCAGTCCAGGGGTTTCAGGAATTTAATAAGAACAAATAAAGCATAGAAAGTAATTATTATCAGGAGCATCTTAGTGGATTAGTGCCTCACATATTGAAAGCATTACCGAATCTACATATTGCAGCGTGCAGCATGAACATCTTGCTTGAAAATGAGCACGGGTAATACTGCAAACCACATAGGATGACTGATCATTTTAGATGACTGAGATCCACAGTTAGCTTAAAGAGCCACAGTCATGATTTGTAGACATGGCTGATTAATGTGCTTTACCAAGACTCAGATGTAACATCATGTATATAATGCAATTAGAAGGCTGTGTCTCTATTAATACTGTAGGCAAAATGCAGAGATAAGCTCTTGAGAAGCAGTAGGAGTTTAATAATTATTTATACTTTCATCCCGTCTCTGAGAACTCATGGACTTCAGCTTGGAAATTTGAGCATTTGAGAAGCGTGTGCACTAATCAGTGTGTTATTGATTTTCCCTGAAATTCCACATCTGAGTGTATCTTGCTCGGTTTACATGACAGCCTAAGAGTCTAATAGGACATAACTGTATGCTGAGGAGGTCAAAGAAGAGAACATGCAGCAATCGGGTGCCATGGCTGGAAAGTAAATGAAAAGTAAACTTTCTTCCATATGTGCTTATCTTCTCCCAGAGGAGTGGCATGCCAGGCACCCAGCAAGTGTGATGCAAAGGAATTGATTCCTGCTCCACGTTCATACAAATGATGATAATTATACTGTAGGCAGCCCAGAGGGGTCATTCTTTCACATCTTCAGCACCCCTCTGCCAGGACCACAAGGCTGATTTATCATCTTAACTACTCTGTCTAGCAGCACACCCCCCAAATATTTACCTTTCTGCAGACAGATAGCTACCTGTTGTCAGTTTACATTAGTGTTAAAATTCAGGCCCATTTTTAGTCTGGTACACTGTGCAGAAATTGTCACATTAAATAAAAAGAGAAAAGAAGAGGAAAACAGCAACAACAGAAGTCCTCAAGAAACTAAAACCCCAACTCAACACGGGCAAATAACCTAGGAACCAACGTAGTAAGGCACACTTCATACAGAACTTCTTCATAGTTCTCTCTATTCTTTTTATTACATTTCATGAGTCTTATTTTCTTCCTTAAAGAAAGAGTTCAGTCCTTGTTTCTCATTCATTAAAGGGCAAGCAAGAAGCAACCATGTTCAGGGGGGTCAAAGCATGTCAGCTTGCCTATGGATATGTTAAATAAGAACTAAGTATAAGGATAAAAATGGTCAGGTCTGGAAAACTGCCCTACAGATAGACGAAGTAAATCAGCTAAAAAGACTTAACTATTGTCTAATTGCAGTAGCTATTTATAGAATTGAATATGGCTGAGGTTTTCTTTGCTAGCCATGCTTAGCAATTTGCAACTAATGAGTCTCTAAAACTTAAGCTTTGCTTTATTTTTGGAGACAGTGTAAAAGAATGGATTAGTGTGTGCGTACACAGAAATGCATAAAAATATCTAACTATAGTACTACATGTGCTGCGACTGAGGAGCGATTTCTGTCAAGACTAGTTCTTTATGTGGTACGTTTCATTGTAACTGATCATTTAATAAACAAACAGAAACCAGTACAAACAAGCAGCAATAGAGCACATATTCATTCAGCTGCTAAGACACTTACAAATGGGTATGTGAAGACCTTTGTTTTCCAAAGGGGCACCTCAGTGTCCATGATCCATTCAACCCTCAAGTCCTTCCTGTATTCAAACTCAGAAATATCTGGTATCATGATAAAGTTTTCAATCATTGATACAGATGAGTTTGCATCCTACACCATTTCAGTTAATAGAGAGCTCCAGGGAGCCAAGAATTTGCTTGTTGTATATTCATTCATTATTCATTTAAAGAACGTGGCCATTTGCCAATAGAAACTGAAATGAAATCACCACCTTCACACAGGCAATCCAACAACCCTCCAGTTGCAATGACATTCAGTTACTAATGGGTTAGTTCAGTTTTAATCTGCTGCCTAGAGATGAATAACATTAATTATTGTAATTGGTAGTGACAGTAATGGGTGCAACATTTCCAGGGCTAATTTACTCTACTTTTGTATCATGCTAATGTGGCTATTCTGCTTCAGTACCCAAGATAACTAAAGCTAGCTCAAATGTCTTTCTACTGTACAACACTGTGCAGCGCCTTCACATCCTAGGACTCGCAATGTACAAAATGGTGTGGAGTTGCTAATCTGAGGCAATTGACTAGACACAACATCCCTGTCTCTAAGCTGGAGAGACACCAATTTGATGGATGGGCCACTCGGTGGATAAAGAACTGGCTGATAAAGATACAGTGGATAAAGAACTGGTGGATAAAGAACATGCCATCTTAAATATTAGAGGGAGCTCCCATTCACAGGAATTGGATTTAAGGCTGCTCTCATGAGTTAGTTACAATAAATTAGATTATGTTTTTATACTGACCAGGAAAAAAAAAAAAAAAAAAGGCCATGAAACAAACAATCAAAAATAATAAAAATATATTTTTAAATTCAGTCTGAGTGCTTCCAAAAAGGCTTTTATGAAAATAAATCAGTATCAGAATGACATCAAATTCTTCCTTATCAGTTTTTCAAACTTCTGATATTGTAACTGCTTTTTTACTTCAATTTAATGAAACTTGATACTGTTTAAAATGGCATCCTATTTAAAATTATACGTATATTCATACACAGAGTAAGTTAAATTTCTGACTTCTGCAGAATATATGGAAGACAGCACAGTTCCTACCAAAGCCAAGAGTGCCTCACACCTGAAGACTACTGACATTTGTGATGAAAGCAAACGTATGCTACCTAGAGAAGTGCAAAGAACAGGTCTCTGAGTAGAGGGAGTGGTTGAATCTAGGGACAGATCCATCCACCTGTTTGACAGCTAAGAAGGGACAGACAGAGAATGGGAAGTGAGCATTTGCCTTACCAAGTCCAGCTCACAGCTGGCACATGCCCCTCTCAACATGCTGTGTCAGAAGGAGTTAAGCTCCCACTAGTCCCCTCTGGATGCTCCAGAGCCTCTCTCTTCTGGTGTTCAGAATACTTCCTCTCTTAATTTATTCATTGCCTGTTTAGACTCATTTGCTCCTGAGCCAACATCGTCCTTTGGCTTAAATCACCCTCCTTCCTTGCTGTTTATCTTCTTGATGTATTTATAAATAGCAGTCAGATCCCACCTCAGCTTTAATTTTGCTAGGCTAAACAAGCCAACTTTTCCCCAGTCTCCTCTGCTAAGACAGGCACTCTATTCCCCCCCATTACCCTCATAGTCTTCCTCCACACCCGTTCCTGTGCCAGCTGTAAGCTTATGGTAAGAAGCTGTGACACTCATTTGAGGACCAATGTCTACTCTCTTTTAGGTGCCATGCTGGCAGGTGGTGAGGATGAAGGTCCTCACCCCACAGAGTAGTGGGGGTCCCTACTGGCTGGTAGATGGGTGCAATCCAGAGTGAAGTCAGTGGGGCTGAGCAGGGGCTACATACCTGTGCCCATTAGGTTCAGATGCTGTTACCACTGGGGCTTCAGCCCTGCTGATCATTGGCATGGCTCATATGTATGCATGGGTAAGCCTGTGACTGCACTTAACAGGACACTCATTATGGGATGCACCTGGAAGATCCATCACAGGATAAAATGACCTGCAGTATGTCAGGCCCGTGGCAATGAGATGTATGCTTTTTGGGAATAACTAAATTAAAAGTACGCATTAATAGGGCTACTGTTCATATTTTCTGACAATGTATTTCCTCTGTGCTATTTATAAATCTTACATGAAGAATTATTGGTCATATTCGCAGCTGGCATACATTGATGAAGCTTCATTAGCTACAATGAAGCCTATCACTGCACCAGGCAATCAGTTGACTATTTATTAATTATGCTGTAGAACATGCCTTTGAAGGCAATTTTTCTTCCCTCCCTGTAATCCATCCAACCATATTTCTTCCTTCCCTTTCCCATGGACAAAATACACTCTTCAGATTGTTGCCAAAACCTCTGTGATTCACTATATTGAAATAAACCTACCCTTCTGGAATTTATAGGCAGGAGCGCTATGCTGAGCCTGATTAATCTAAGATTTGAAGGGCTTCAGCCCAGCTATAAGTTTCAGTAAAGAGCTGTAATTACAGGTGAAGTATAGCAATTCCAGATTGCTGAACATTGCTGTATTGATCCCTTTAAACCATTAAATATGGAAGTTCAAAATCATGCACAAAGGCAACATTTTTTGAAATCCCAGTAATTTAGGAATGTTATATTTCCGAATGCGGTGCAGATGGGAGAACACTTGTCTAAGTAATGGCTTCTCTCTGCTGGAGAGACTCGAGAGCAGGATTCACAGCTATGACTTTCATTTTATTTAGCTGCTCCAAGTGCAGGAAACCTTTCCCTTCTACTACACAAACTAAGTAAAAGATAATATAGGGACTATGATGTGCTGTTGATCAGCTGGAAGCCCAATTATTATGTAATGGAGAAACATGTTATCAGTGTGCCCTAGAAGTCTTGTCTCCTCAAGGTAATTTAGAGCACCCCCAGGATGCTCTCATCGGCTTTGGATACTCCCTTTCCCACTGGGGCCTCCTGTCCCATCTCATGCTGGGAGAATCACTGCTCACAGCAGCTGTACAAGGCCACCCATGACAATGGTGAGAAGGAGGATAGTGCAGTTCCAAGTCTTCTGCTTTAAGGTATAAGGGGAGGCATAGATAGGGAAGATGGGGTAGTTGTGTGTGCCTGTCTGAGCTAAAACATGACAAAATAACAAAGAACTGGGTCCAAGGAGCTGTGTTTTGCCTTTTTTTTTTTTTTTGTTGTTGTTGTTCTTTCTAATTCAGTGACAATTTTGATATTTGTTTCAATGCATTCTGTAAGATCAGGGTTGTTGTCTCTTTGTGCCTGTAACCATATTGGAAGTGCCATGCAGTCTTTCCTGTAAGCTAGAATACTGGTATTATGTGTCATCTGTGCAAAACACTTATGAGATCTGGTCCATAATTACAGCTTTCTAACATCACACAAGAACATTTCTTGGACCTACTAATTGTGTTGCCCTTTATGGTCCATCTTATTGATTAAACATCTGTTAGTGTTTTGGCGAAATGAGAATCCACTTGCAATGCAATGTGTCTGGTATATTAAATTCTGTTTAAGTCAGCCGTAACTACAAGTTTGAGATACATGCATTGTATCTATCTCCTTAATTGTATCTTAGCATTTTTTGCCTCTGTTTGTTATTTGTACTGTTTGCTGGAAGGCAGGAAAGTTCTGTTGTTTTCTTTACAGAAAAGTCAAATTATATTCCCTTAATTCTTTTGCCACACTTGACCCATTTCAGGTGAGCAAATGCTTGGGAACTTTGCGAAGTAATAACTTAATACAGACTGTTACCTTTTTCCATATGTCATGATCCAATTACACAGTAAATTTTATCCTTTGTGGCCACGTCAGAGAAACTGATGTACGAAGTGAGTTAGGAAGAGGGAAAAAACCCAACCAAAAAGCCTGCACAAAAACCATAAAGACTTTTTAATTAGACATTCTTAATTGTGAAGAATTTGCTGTTCAAGGAGGGAAAAAAAAGGAAGGATCTTTGAGCAAGATCCCTCAGCTCCTACTCTTCATAATTCAAATTAAAATAAAAAAGATGTTAGTGCACTGGTAACCTCTGGGAACTTAAAGGAGTAGCTCTTGCGAAGGGACTGCAGAGAAGCAAGGCAGAGTCTTTCTCTCTTTCCATTCCCTGTGCTTACTAAAATTTTAGTTCTTCACAAAAGAAATCCAAAAGCTGACACAAATAGAGAGGAGAAGAGAGTCTGTTTCGCTGCTGTCCAATGCAATTTCAAACTGACTTCTCCTTCCTTTATATCATTTGATGACTGATAAAATCTTGACAATATTAAAAAATAATCTGAGTCCTATTGCATGACTTGCTTTCCTTCTGCATGTTTTACGTATATTGATCAGAGAAATGAAAAAACGCTAATATCCATATGTTGTCGCATCAAAAAAATGCGGACCACTTATTTTCCCAAATTATATTATGTCTGGATGATTTTGCGAAGATCTGGGAGCTGAGCTTGCATTCACTTTCGAGATGAAATGAACTGACCCAACAAAGAAGGAAAATTAAATTACTCCTATCCATATTTTATCCCTTTGACATTTACTTTCAGTGCCCCTCCTTCCATCATCTCCTTCAGTCTGACAGTTATAGTATCACCACTGAAATGCTGCCTAGCAAGAAAAATAACCCTTTCATTTGTCTCTGCTCCAGACACGGATGAAGTCAAAGAGGGTCCTTCTCTGAATTAGGGAGGTTTTATCAGGTCCTTTACCATTTATGGATGAGAACAGAAACCCTACTGCAGTGTTTTGAGGGGCTTACGCTCCTAATGAAATGTTTTAGAGTCTAACTTGGAGTATAGGAACAACCTCTCAAACTTCAGACTGAAAACACACTCGCTTAAAAGAACACAAACAATCAGGTGTTTTGCTGGACCAAGGCCTTTAAGCTTTTTCTAAACCCAAAGTTCAAGAAAACTGTTGGGGAGATGTGCGCTACTGTGACTGCCAAACAGCAAAATGAACAAGCCAAGGAAACAAGATGAGAATAGCAAGAACAAAAAGCCACTCCTGGGTTTCAGTCACCATCCCAATTAAAAAATAAATAATGGAAAAATTGAGCTAGCAGACCCTGAGACTGTCTGAAAACTAAAACCTTAAACGTGACATTGTTCAAAGGATTTGCCATTCCCAAACCCAAACAGACCTAATTCCTCCATTAACACCTGTGCCTTTATACAAAACAATTCCTGCAATAACTTTAGCACACAAAAATTGTAGGAGGAGCAAACCAGCTCCAGAAGTTGCTATTTTGACTCAATGGAGAATAGGTAGCACACTAGTAGTAACACTCAAAGTCTCCTCTTTCTTCTGCTGCAGAGGTTTGATTGTATAGACAATGTCAATGATTAAGCATCAGTGATTTCAAAACTGCAGGGTCAGAGCCATTTCTACATCTCAAAATTAAAGTGGACATCTAAACATCTTTAAAATACTGTTCTGGAATGCCTGAAGAGTCCACCCTATGAAGACCATCTCCTAAAGGAAAAGATAGAAAATCTGGCTCAACTCAACTGACCACTGTACTTCCATCAATGAGGATTTCACCTTAGGTTATTGATTACCACCTTCATCGCTGAGAATGCCACTTTGGTGTTTCCCAGAGATTCCTCCTGCTGCTCAAGTTTCTGAAGCCTTCCAGTCCTGCAATTTTAGCTTTCAAATAGTATATCCCTTTGAGTCTTCTATTTACCTGTTTGGTTGGATGTCTTATATTGCACCCACCAAAGACAGGGACATCTCCAGAGGCAGATGTTAGCACCACAGCCAGGCAATGGTTAGTGTCAGTTCCCTGTAGCTTCAACTGCATTGTGCTTAGCTTTTTAATGTCATGATCATGATGTATCCCACCGCTTCCTGATGTAAGCTCCTAGGCACTGATCTGGGCGATTATACTGCATCTGTAGAAATCTAAGGGAATGGTTCCAAATAACAGCGAACAAAGATTTAAAAAGAACCCAACCACATATACATATGTATGTACACATGCACACACATACTATCAGATGACGAGCAGTAGGCAGGAAGGCATGGAAATAAAATTTAAGTGTAAACTCTTAAATCAATTGGACATTTTATAGGAATACTAAACTATTATTCTACAAACCTGAAATTGTTTTTTGCTTTGTAAATCTGTGTTCTTAATTATGGGCAGTGTGAGAATTAGGAAGAACGTGAATTTCATGAGTGAGTTATGACTGAGGAAATGGTGAACAGCAAGAAAGATACGTAGGCATTTCATACGTTTTGTGAAATGCTCCAGCACACAGTATTTATTTCTAGTAGCCAGCTGACTCACTACTGCTTTGATTCTCTCTGATAAGAAGATTGTGAAATTCTCGTTTTCTTAACTCTGATGCAGAAAATACCTAGGGGATCGCTTATGGCTTAAATGCAACCCCTCCAAACAACTTACAGCTCCTGTTATGATTAAATGCACAGTTTCAGCTTTAAATATGAAGGTCCTCAAGTTCAGTAGCCATTTAAAATTTGCTTCAGTGTAAGCAACTCAGGGACATCCTCACTCCTGCACTAGGACAGTTTTTTTGCACTAGCTAATAGGAAGGTTCCTGTGTCAAACCTTGTGGAAGACTATCCTTACCTTCTTCAGGAAATAGCCTATAAAGCCAGTATATAAGGGACAAGAAGGAAGACAGAAACTGAGGGCTGATCTCGAGGGTAGAAGAAATTGCTCAAGTGGCTATGGTTGTGCTTTGCCTCACTCTAGTAGCTTCATCTGGGCTGTACAAAAGACGATGACATTTTTCTTTTGTTAGAAAGATTTCTTTTGTTAGAAAGAATGTCCTCCACAGTACCAGTTAAGTACATCCTGCATTGCTGTCTGTTGACCTCTGAGTTCAAGAAGGCTGCAGTGAGATATTTGCTGGTGGCTTAGGTGGCAGCTTTTGCAACCCTGCCTGTGTCCCGCATAAATACATGCCTGCAAGTAGACAACAGGAATGGAAAGATACACGGAGATGTTAGTGAAATTGTACCCTGCGATGTCTGAGATCCATGGGAGCTGTTGCCTGCTAGTTAACCTTGTGCCCAAATGGCTTTCCAAATTGCGGCTTACGCAGGTACCTGTGTATGGTACAAGCTCTTAATCAAACAATTTGTCTCAGCTGTTTGGACAAAGAGAGGCACTTCGAAAGTTGTCTTATTCTCCTCCCAGAGAAATCCTCATCTGGTGTTAAGTAGGCAAGAGCTGAAGTGAAACACAGTTAATTGCAGCCTGTGGTTTCTTGGCCAGTTTTGGCTAGGCAAAGTCAGTTATCTTCTGCACTTCTAGGAAAGAATCTACGCAAGGAAGAGGTGAATCTCTTTTCATGGTGAAAGATCTGACGTGCCAGGAAGAGAAAGAGCTTAAAATCTTGCTACAAAAAATAGTATGCCTGGTTCATGGCTGTAGAGGCAGATTTAGCTGAGTAGGGACTACAGCTTTAGACTGGAAATGTAACGTGGGGATAAAAAATGCATGTCATAATCCTCTTGTTTGAGAATTCTTTGCTTTGGCTTGTTTTGGGCAGAATGTGCTGGATACACGATGCAGAATACTTAGGTTAAGTCATGCACAAATATGTAGGAACTGGGTACATAATCTAAGAGAGCAATCACAAAACAGAGTTATCAGTACAAGAGTTTGCATCTGCTGCAACAGGCAGCTCCTGCAGAAGCTGTCCTCAAGATACTTCCCACCACTTTTGAAGCAAAATTTATTGTACTGGGTAGTGGGCAGCCCTCACCTTTGCACGAGTACAGGTCTCAGAGCAAAACCCAGACTTTGCTTTTTTAGGCTAAAGCCACATATCGTTGCCTCTGCAAGCAGCTGAGTCTAATTTCACTTTACACCAAGCAGACCAAAAATACCATTTGAAAGGTGACAGGCCAGTGCATTAAGCAATTGCACCACTGGTGGGGTTAAGGTGGATAAATTATATAACACTAGAGTCTGACACTAAAAACCACCAGCTGGATCAAGGACATTTCTATCAATTCTGGCTCATTAGATGTAGGACAACAGGGTCAGCTATGTTAAATTTAATCACAGGGCTTCCTAGAGGGTATGGTAAATGTGCTGGCTAATTTTTCATACCATATTCTACATAATATATCACCCACAGCCTGAGAGGTAGCTTGCTTGTGTTTAAAGTATCCACTCTACTTCAGACCAGCTAAGAAAAATCTCTATTGTTTTCCAACCAGGATGAGCCAAATTAATCACAAGCATTTATCTCCTTCCTCCCCTATTAAAACCAGAGGGGTTGTAGTTCATGTATGTTAGCACTCAGTTTGGCATCATCTTTTTAATGGAAAAATAAACTGAGCTGTCTATCCTAAATTTAATAAATAAGCAAACAAGATTTTTCTTTGCTGTAGGTACAGAGCCCATGTCCGGAATGGAGCAGGCTAATTAGTTTTAAACTCTCCGGGGGAAACAGTGTCTTTTTGTACTCTGTTTGTAAGGTCCCTAACACAGTGGGGGTCTGTTCTGTTACTACAACTTCCATGCACTACAGTAATAAAAATAATAATCCTGTGAAAGTTATTTAACATTGAGTCTTCTCGGATGAACTCCATCTCACCTCCAGAAGGTCCATTGTCCCTCACAGAACAGTGCCAATGCATGAAGAATGGTATGAACAACTTTTATGCTACTCATAGCTCTTCTGATGCACAGCATTTTATAATAATCAGGTATAAGAACTAGTGTGATAAGGCAGCAACAGGTAGTACCCTCCCTTCCTTCTGCTGCCAATATTCTTCCTCAAAACAGGCTCCACATGGTTCCACTGGAGGAACAAGATACTGCATGTGCTGTGGTACCAGACCAAAAAGAAAGAGACAATGGGCTGTCCTGGTTAGGGGTGTCATGGGAAGCAGTCAGTAGGGGCCAAGTGGGAGGTGTGAGCTCCACATTTGAGAGGCTAATCATTGCTGTGAGCTGCATGGCAGATGAAAACTTGAGGACCCTCTGCTGTCAAAGGGAGGTTCTGGCACCTCACTTGGGAACGAAAACCCAAAAATAAGGAAAGGCCCACCAAAAAAGTGGGATTTCTGCCTCTCAAACATTCCTGTTGCATCTGAGTTTCATAAATAACCTGGTTCCAGGAAGCCTCCCTCATGATCTTCAGTGGCTTCCTTAAACCCAAAGAATAATTAATTTTCATCACCTTCAACCTCCTCCTCTTCTTTTTACAACATAAAAAAAGTAAAACTAAGGGTAAATGAAAGGTTGTTAATTATCTGCTTTAGGCACATCCAGTCTATTGAAAGGTCCATGTCATGAAGCACTCATGAAAAAGGTATTGCCTTGCCAATTCCATGTAACAAACTTGATCTAGAGATGACGTGACTCCTCACTCCCCTCCTTCTCCAGGCTACTGATTCTATAAATTTTATCAAAGGCACTCAAAAATAATGAAAGATGAACATGTATTAAAACAATCAACTGATTGCACTGAATGTTTGTATTTGAGTCAGGATTTATTTGGGAAATGTTAAGACAGAAGTTTGGTATTATTTCACTGAAGCAAGAAGAAAAAGGGACAAAATACACCACAAACCAGAGAGAAAAGAAGCGGCTGTAGAATAAGCCTACATAATACCTATAAATCTTATGTACTTTTGAAAGGGGCAGGTCTCTTGGTGCAGTGAAACAGGTCTAAGCTAGGTTGTAGGTAATGCGTCTAAACTACTTATTCTCTTGGGAAGTGTTGTGAAGACTCTCTAGAGACTTCTGCAATGGCAGAAGACACCAGATGACACCACACTATGCCTAAGCCTCTGAAGGCTACAATTTAAAGCTAAGTGGTGGCTTAGAACCAAATTGCATGCAGGTTGCTTTATCTTCAGAGGGTTCACAGTGGTCTAGTTGGATATCATGACATCAGAGAAGTACCAGCTATTGAAAAGTCAAGCTCAGTTATCAGCAAAGGTATTTGAGATACTATAATTATTACCCCATAATTAATTGTACATCTTAGATACTCTGGCACAGTAACTAGCAGTTAGGTAGTTTCTTATGAGTGACAATTTTTCAGTAGCAGCAGGTGAGATTTGAAGCCTGACTATGCACTGCTCTGCAATTTGCTGAATTATACACACCAGGTTAAAATGCTAACAGTGTGATTTAGTAGAACTTGACATTTACTTCAGCCTTCCATTTCCCTACTGGCGTATAAAGAAAAACAGCTTGCTTTAAGGTCAGGTGATTATGCTTTTGTATCACTTTTTTACCCATGGAAGTTCATAGAACCATAGAATGATCTGGGTTGGAAAGGACCTTAAAGGTCATCCAATTCCAACCCTCCTGCCATAAGCAGGGATACCTTCCACTAGACCAGGGTGCTCCAAGACCGTTCAACCTGGCCTTGAACACTGCCAGGGACAGGGCAGCCACAGCTTCTCTGGGCAACCTATGCCAGCGCCTCACCACGCTCACAACACAGAATTTCTTCCTAATGTCTCACCTACTTCCTTTCAGTTTAAAGTCATTATGACTTGTCCTGTCACTACATGCCCTTGTAAAAAGTCCCTTTCCAGATTTCTTGTAGGTCCCTTTTAGGTACTGGAAGCTGTTCTAAGGTCTCCTTGGAGCCTTCTCTTCTCCAGGATGAACAGCCCCAGTTCCCTGTTTCTTCACAGGAGAGGTGCTCCAGCCCTCTGATCATCTTTGTGGCCCTCCTCTGGATTTGCTCAAGTACATTCATATCTTTCTTCTATGTGGGGCTCCAGAGCTGAACACAGTACTCTGGGGTGTCATAAGAGTGGAGTAGAAGGTGAGAATCACCTTCCTTGACCTACTGGACCTGCTCTTTTTGATGCAGCCCAGGATATGGTTGGCTTTCTGGGCTGTGAGCACACATCGCTGGGCCATGTTGAGCTTCTCAACAACCAAAATTCTTGAAATATGTAGAATATCTGGGAGATAACTTGACCACAGGTAATAAGGAGACCTTCAGAAGATATACTTCTTGATTCACATTAGCCGTAAATGCAGACACTGGAAGTTGCTTTCTGTTTGCAGTAGAGGAGGGGAAAAGGAATAGCATATCCAACTAAAAGAACAGGGGATGGGTTAGGCAAGCAGAGCCAAGGAGCTTTTTGATACAAATCCCTACTGTATTACTAAACCCAGGGCAGCAGTGCTGATTTACACCAGCAGATGAATATCAGACACGAGTTAGTTAGAATTTTGCCCAGACCATCTGTTACAAGATCTCTATGCTTAAAGTTCCCTGGGGCTCTTTAATGACTAATAGGCAGTTTATTCATGGGTTTTATGCCTACTCCAAAAGACAACACACCACGGGGTTTGTAGAATATGGATACTCCTAACCTCATGCTGAGGTGTTGATTCATTACAGATTTGGCAGAGCATGGATTCATTTCACGGAATAACCGACAACTTTTCTTTAAGCACTCTAATAACTTTAACATTCCCTAGGCCATCTACTGTCCAGATACCCATTCTATTTAAAAACTCTGATCAATTTCTGAGGCTGCAGATGAACACAACAAGTTTAATTCATCAACAAATACTGTGCATAAACAACTCTGTTCCAAACACTAAAGAATGGGTTAGAAATTTGTATTTAGACCTATTGGGAGGTTTTTGAATAGATACCATAACTTTATACTACTGAATAAATTTTACTGTTCAGTATGCTTTCCATGTCAAGTTCTAGGGCAGATTTGAGCTGATACACAAAGAAAGTTTGAAATATACTTCATTTCATATAAAAAGAGTCATTATGGTTCTGGGGTATCGTGCCTTCCACATGGCACAATCCTAATATCATGGTTTAGACTCTTAGAAATAACTATGATAAGGAAGACAGATATTCAGTCTTTCTGTCCAGGATGTCTGCATTAATTTGCAATTCTGAGGAATCGGTCCGAGTTACTAACGCATTATTTTACAGGTATTAAAAAATACCTTTAAAACCCACACTTTTTATATTAGATTGAGGACCCTGAGCTCATAACTACACAAGGACTTGTTACGTTACTAATCCTAGTGACCTAGAGTCATTGGACAGCTGCAAACAGCGAGTAGGCATTGTAAATCCTCTATCAGTGATTTGATTTGGTCAGTAACAAAACATCCCTGCAATTTGAAGGCTTGTTCATGACTCTTACCAAATCAATGGTGTCAGTTCATTGCCTGGTAGACATGTGTCTAGATCCACTTTTGTCATCCTTATGGTGCATCTGGTGAGTGAATTTCACTTCTGCCTGAAAAGAATCTGCCTCTCTGCAGATGTGACACCCATTTTGTACTCAGTCATTGGCAGCTGACACACAGTTCTCTCATGGACCTTCATTTTCTCTCAATTAACAGCCAAACAAATAGTATAGACACTATTAATGAATCAGAACCTAACAGTCTAACAAGATTTTTAATTTATTTTTTCTTTTCCATTAGTAACGGATAGATGGTAGGCACCAATATAATGGGAAGAATGCCCTTCTTCCCTTTACCTCCCGGTTGTGGGATCTGACACTGTCGCAGGGACAGGGGTTTTACGTGCCTTCTGTGGAACCCTCTGAAAGTGCACAGATGGTTTTCATGGCAGCTTGAGAGAAAAAATAAGAAAAGGCCTGTGCCCAGCATCAAAAACTGATACAAGGCTGTGTTCAAAGACTCTCTTCAGGACACTGGGACAAGCTGCATTACTTGGAGATTGTCATGGCCAATTCCGATGTCACTGATGCAACGCCTGACTTGGCAACATCTGGTAAACTTATCAGCAAACTCAGCAAGGAGGCTTATGGCTTAGCAAATACAAAGATGGTTCATTTCCTTACACACAGAGGGAGTTTGGGGCATATCAGCAAGGTAGTAAGTCAGCACAACTCCCCTTAATGCTATGTCTGCTTTTATAATAACTTCCCAGGTCTATCATTCCACAGCTTTGTGTTTAGGTCATGCTGATCCTCTGGCCTGTAATGTAAAGAGCCATGTCCTTTGTATCTTACTGATGAATCCTCACTGAATTTAATGGGGCAAAACTTTGCTGGTGTTCAAATCAACACAGCAAGAAGACTCTTAACTAAACACAGTGCTGTGCCATGTAGGACAATGTGGATCAGTTGGGAGGAGGGAGGAGACAGACAGGGTAACCTCAGAAGCAGAGGGAAAAAATAAATCATGTTGCAGAATCTTGACTGATGCCTGTTCTTCTCCTTAATGTTTTCTTGGATTTCTTTACACTTTTCAGGGAGAAAGAAAGGGAGACAGAAAGGACTCACCCTTCCTTTCCTGTATGCAGAGAACACTTCTTCTGGAAGGCCATTAGGATGGTACGTGGCAGTGTGACACCCCTGTGTTAATTTAAAACTCAGTGGCAAACTTAAGGCCACTTCAAAGAGTGTGTGCATGTGTATATGTACGGTGGAAAAAGTCAGGGGGTTGTGTTAACAGCATTTTGCTTGATACAGCCTTCACATCCTAAGTACTGTGGCCAGTCCCTATTGTGCTTTTAATTTCCTTGCTTTCTGTTTTCTTAGGAGTACTTTTATTTTTATAGAATATTATTTTTCAGTTCTAATTTTCAAAGCCCTTCACTATAAGGAGCTTTTTCTCTGCTAACACACATGTGGGGGGCCTTTGGCTTTAATTTAACATTCCATCTGGGTTTCTGGGACATCACTTTAAGTGTAGAATTCCCCCGGGAATAACAAATAATCCATTTTGTTCCCTTTAACATTTGTTGCATGCTGCCTTACTTTCAACCAAGCAGACACCTTTAGTAACCATCACTGGCTACCTCTATCAGCAACTCCTCCACTGCCCCGTCTCCAAACACAGAAAGTACAAAAAACAGACTTTGCTTCAGAGGTGGCAGTGGTGGGGGAGAACGGTCAAGCCTGTTATTGCCAAAACACAAGAATTCAAGCCAGAGCTCAATGAAAACAAACATGCTGTTGGAAAGAAGGTGAAAAGTGAATCAAAGTTCTGCTGCCTCAGGGAAAAGAATCTCACCATTTATTTCATCATCTAAGCTTCTCCTCAGGACAGCACTGAGGCAGGTAAGTTCATCCTTACTGGGGAGAGCACTTAAGCAAACATGCAACTTCATTAAAGGCATTTCTTTAAATTGGGGCCTATACAGTGTGTGCTAAGACAAAACTTGTTTACATTTTTTTTACGGATCAGTAATTTTTTTCATTAACCATCTTAGGGGCCAATGCCCTCTTTGACATTTAATCCCTCCTATTTGTTGCTTATTCCGGTTACTCATGGAAAATTTATCTGCATGCCTGACCGTCCTCCTTCTCCCTGACCATACAAACACACCTCTGATGTCTAACCTGCCAATGCAATTCTGTTGTCTGGCTCCGAGTTTCCCTTCCTGTGCACCAAGGGTCACCCATATGCAGTTGCTAAAGGTAAGGCAGTATAAAAACAACAATAGAAAATGGTGCAAACTAAATGTAAATACAAGCGCAAGCATCTCTTTACCACTTTCACCCTGCGTAGTCATTTGCTGCACCACCACCACATTAAATGCACAAACCTAACTCTGTTTCTGCTAGGTCCACTCTCAACCACTTTGCAGAGATGCAGGTGGCAAAGTAAGGTATAAGGCTGTGAAGAAAATAATAATCAAGAAGTCTTGGTCTATTCCTGTCACCTGCTGCACATTAGTCTTCTTCAGCAGAACCACTCTGACTTACAGCTGGGTGAGCAAGACACTGGCTAGAAGAGCAGCAGGTATGACTGGCAGGGAGTTACCCCTCCGCAGCTGGTGGTGCAACCCCTTTTCTGCTGCAGAAGCAGAAATCTGTGCACAGAGAAGGGGACAATGCCCTTCATTGCCTGGAGCTGAGGTACAAGTTTGAGGTCAGTGGGTCAGTGTGCAGCTGGCACCCAACACATGCCTCAAAAGCATTGCGTGTTGTTTGCAAAGGGATGAATAGGGTTTGGGCAGCTTCACCTGTGGCTTTTTGGGTAAGGCTTTTGTTGACTGCAGGGTATACTGTGGGCCTGAAAAGCCTGCCTTGTAGAACAGCCTCCAACAGAAGGAAACCTATAAATCCTCTGACTCCATTTCACTTCATGGAGCCCAAATGCCTTCCAGGAGCCATTCAATGCGTTGTAAACAACTACCAAAATGAAGATGAGGCACTTCTAAACAAAACCCATCACCAATCACCACCCACTGACAGCATCAGCCTAAGTGCAGCTCATTTCTTTAAACCTCACCAAAAACCACTTGAAAATCTCTAGCACCCATCCGAGGATGGCTGCTCAGAAGCTGTGGACAGGAAACCCATCTTTGGGCAGGACCTCCACATCCTCTCCTCAGGGCCAAATGCATGGACTTTGAACAACTAAGCGAAAGGCAGTGACCTTACTTGGTATGAGATACCAGGTGAGCTGGTCTCCTCTGGGGCTTAGCTTTTTAATCAGGTTGGTTTTATTTCCTTGCTTTCCCCTGAAAGCCTTGCTGCATTGCTGTCTGAGCTGGGAATCCATACAGTTGTCTCATCACCACAGTCTTTTGGAAAGTAACTCTTTCGTGATGTAAAACCTTCAGGCTTTTCCCTGAGAACCACATTTCTAGCAGATACCTTGGCAACAGACAGTGCCTTCATCTGATCCTTATAAGGCTTTAATCAGAATGATTTTTGAAAACATGGATTAAGCTCCATCTATGCTGTAAAGAAACCATTTTTCATTAAGCCACTTTCAACCAAACTGCGTTCACTAAGGACACTAAATCATGCAAACAGAATACAAATCACTTCGAGGCTTTATAAATCATGCTGGTCACTGATAAAAAAAAAATAGAAAAAAAAATGAAAGATTAAAGTACGCATTTGAAAATGAGCTTAAAAAGGCATCTAAAAATCTGCATCCCCATTGCCCAGCGCCGCTTCATTTAACTGGGCTAAAGCCTACGTAAGGCAGCAGGCTTTCAAGACAGAAGTAAAAATTACTAGAAGTGGTCAGGAATACTGGGACTAAACTCTTCTTCTCCCTCCCCCACAATAGAAAGAAAGCAGTCATCTGTCAAAACCAAAACTGATTGATGGCAAAGGTTTGTTTTCAACAAGTCTCTCAGCTTCAAAAAAAATCAAAAGCACCTCTGAATGATCAAGAATTGCTGCTTTGACATTTTCTAAAGTGAAAAGTTTGGTTTTCTAATTGAAGGAAACAAGCAAAAACCCCATGTTCCTTTCGTACTAAAAAGAGGCAACTGCTTAGAGAGGTCACAAGCAAAATATACTCTTTGAACATTATTAAAGTCAAATATTTAGTTTGGCCCCATCTTGATTTTATTTTGGAGATTTTCATCCAAGTTTTAAAAGGACCTTTCATCCCTGGTGGGGCATAGGAAAAATACTGGAATTCTTGAATACCCTGATAGGGCGAGGAGGTTCATTCCCATCCAGGTTCAGTAGCAATTTCTCTCTAGTTCCACTGGAAGGGCACTCAGTGCTTCTTGACTCACTTTAAGATGGCTCAAAAATAGACATGAAGTTACTTGCAGGCTTTAATTCTCAAGAGCCCAGAGACACACAGGTAAGATCCCAGCCACAGAAAGTCATATCCCCAGCTTGGGTCAACTAGAACAGCAACTGGGCTGTTCTGGGTCTCAGACTTTATCTTAGACCTATCACGTACTGGCACAAGCATCTGCTATGATAATAAATCAGGCCATACGTCTAAATGCAAATGTGAACTATATTGGCCATAGTGCTACCTGTGTTGGCTACTGCTCTGCTAAGCTGGTATTGTTCTGTTTTTTTCCTATTAATATACCTTCTGAGTCCATTTTAAAGAGAAACTAACAAGTCAGCCATTGATTTTCCACAGGACCCATTAGCAGCAGGCATTTAAATCTGCAGACCATTTACTTTAGCTGTATTATGGCCCTGCTGGTATCAATCACCATAACATCAGAGACATCAGCAGGGCTGCACCAATTTATATGATCTGAGGATCTGCCTTCTTACCTTTACAGAGGTATCTGCAGTAATTCAGCCTTGATTCTGAGAGGTTATTTGCAGCTGGACCCCTTGTAGAGCCCCACTGAAATAAAATTAGGCAAAGCAATTTCTAAGGCAATCTAAGGCCATTAAACATGACCAAAAAGTGATTAACATTGTTTGTGTGATTTACTGCCCTGGCTGAACACTGTTTGGTTGAAAATGACTTAGTCAAAAATGCTTTTACATACAGCAGGGAGAGGAATTAATCCGTGCTTTCAAAGACGCTGATTTTAGCCATATGGAGGGTCAGATACAGACACTCCGACCATTACCAGTGTAGTGGCCTGATGTGTTCTTCTAAGGAAGAAACACAGGTCTCACTGCACACCTAGCCCTGACACCAGCAGGTCTCCACCTGTAAGCGGTGATGAAGTGTCAGGGCATTCCTAAGGAAAACCCTCCACTTCTGCAGTGAAGTTTCGCTTGTACAGGAGACAGCTTGCAATATAGAAGCAGATCCACAGCCACTGATTTGTGGAGTTGCTACAGCGTATCATAAATTTCCCCCTTCTCTGCCCCAGTGGTCTCCCTCCCTCAGCCCTTACAAAAGGAGGAATCTCACTTTGGAGCGTCTCTACATGCACAGCTCCTTATTAAAAAAGCAAAGAAAGTGCCTTATGTGTCAAAAGCAATAGTCACAATGCTCTCTAATGCAAATTCTGGTTTCTGACTGTCACTGTTTCTTAAGGAAGTACGAGAGTGATGTGCGGAAGAACCCTTGGAAAGCTGCTTCTCATTGCTCAGGTTGTGCACCAAATTAAAAATCATCTGACTCAACAGTTCTGTGGCCTAGGTTTGTTTGCTCCCACTGCCAGATGCAACTTAGTGGCACCTGCTCACCTTCTGATTCAGAAGTGAGCTGGCAACACCTGTTCTGATTTAATTTGATGAAGGTAAATCACTGCACGTCCCCTAGCAGCAAGGATCCATTATCGGTGACTACATCATCTGCAGCGTACTAAACATTTGCTCTGAACACACTTACAGGAAGATAAGCAAAATAATAGGAAGCAACTCAGTCAGCAGTTGCCAATCTAAATTCTTCTCTCTCTAGGAGCACCTAGCTGTGTGGGCAGGAGGGAGGAAAAGTGAATTTATCTTCAGGCTTTCGAAACCTGTAGATGAATGCAGATAAGGAATCTGTGTTAATGGATGAGGACTTGTAGTTCCCCTCAAGAGGACATCTGCAGGAGGTAGAGGATATTTCAGGCTGCAAGAAAAGAAAGAGAGCTTAATGCTTTCAGTTGTAAGAGAGAGAGCTGGCGTGGTTTATGAAGGTGGGACATGCAGCCAGAGCTGTGTAAGTGGGAACAGGAGCTGACTCCTTTGGGTTGTGGGTGTTGTGGGGCACACAGCCATGCAGCTCACTGCTTTCACGTCAGTGAGTTGCAGGACCAGTGTGATCCCTGGCTGCTGCTGGGTTTCTTGTCAGGATCTGAGGAATTCAAAAAACGTCATGAGGAAAACAAAACCCTCTTTTGGCAGTGTAGGAAAATAGACCCAAAAGGTCCTCTGAAAGGAAATGCAGATTGTGTGTGGAAAGCAAAGGCTCAGCTTTAGAACAGTTTTCCTTTCTGAGTTTCCCAAAGCCTGCAACAATGCACAGCTACTGCATTAGCAAGCAGAGTGAGGCTTGCCTTCTCCTAAGTATGCCTGTTTCCCAACAAGTTCCCAACAACTACTCAGAGCACTGCTGCTTTTCCCTCTTCTTCACATCTCCCAGCTCCAGGAATGGCCAAATCCCTCTCAGAGCCAAGTATATCGCAGTTCTCACTCTTCACTTTTCGCCAGCAAACTCTGCCTCGTATTCTGCTTCAAACTCCATTCCCAAATCAGACAACAGGCCTAAAAAGTACAGAGCAGTGGTGTTTGCTCAGAGACGTGTTTCCCTGGGGAGCTTAGTGCAGCAGCCACAGGTATGCTGCACTGCTGGCCCTTAACACAGTCCCTAGACATTCATTTCACTCCTATTTCTACAGCAGTCTCAAAGATGCTCATCTGCATCAGGACAGAATAAAGACAGAATAAAATGCCATTTACTTGCTGTTCACTACTTCCTGTTTGACTCAGGTACCATCCTCTTTTTTTCTTTTCTCTTTTTTATTTTATTACACCTTAATTTTGCAAAGCTCAGCAGTGAAATTGCAACCAAACATAGTTCACGTAAGGGGAGAATCACCTCAGAGGCATTAAGAGAGAGCAAAAGCTTGCATCAGCTTTTGCACGGGCACAGCAGCTGACATATGGGCACAACGCAACAAGCAGCCAAACCCAGAGATATTTGGCAGTGACCTACACATCTGCTGGAGTAAGAACCAAGGCCTTAGGGCACAGTTGAAACCAAGCTAGGCTGAATGAGAAAAAGCAACTCCCCAGTTCTTTCTTACAGTGCATCTATGTACAGCAGAGCTAATTGCAGTGCATTAGGAATGGGGCCATACCTATTATAACTTGTTATAAAAAATAACTCTAAAATTACATTGTAGGGTTCTCTACCTAATGATGGATTAAATTTACTTTGTGTTCAAGTGAAAAAGAGGGGGTTTATTAATATTTCTCACTAACTAGTAGTCTGAAGATTCATTCTTCGGTCCCAAAAAGTCGAACCCAAACACTTCTGTTCTACATTTCTAGCAAGAAATGTTGCTTATACAAAGCCTTCCCCCTAAGCAACACCAGACTGATACAGAAGGTTTGGGAACTGGGGAGTAGAAAGACAAATTTTAGTTTTAAAGGAATGAGGATTAGGATTTAGCAGTGGCCTGAAGGTGCAGAGTTAAAGAGAGGGGAAAATCAAGGTAATGCATCTGGGGAACATGGAATGAGGAATATGAATAAGGAACATGTTTTTTGCCACAATGAATTTAAGTGACTGGCAATGGTATCTGGAAAGGCAGACACTAGGGAGGCAGGCAGAGGTGAGAAAGTAATTTGAAATGCATTGCCATAGAGATCTGAGATGCACTGATGCAGGGATAACACGAAGTGGATGTGAGAGAAGGGCTGTTGCGACACCAGTGGAAAGCAAGACGTAGGGACTGCCACAGGAGAAGAAGAGGAGTGGAAAAGAGGGTAGGCATATGGTGGGAAAAGGCTGAAGGACAGAGATTTGAGAAGAAAAAAGTATCTGCCAGTATTGAGAGTGATAAAAAAGTTCAAGGATGAAATAACCTAAACAGGCCGTCCTCCGAGCACGTCTGCATGAAGTTTTTTGTGCCTGGCTCATCTCATCAGGAGACATAATTCAGTCACATGCTTTCTGTCACAAAAGGGCTGAAACTGTAACATCTGTTTTCCAATTATCACTTATGATTGAACTACAAGCAACACTTGCCTCCCATGCTGAAAGAAGCTGCAAACAGTAGTAAGGGTGTTACTCCATTTTCCTCTGAAATTATAATTCTCTTTTGACTGGTTTGTGGTTTTCTTCAGCGTCATTTTGGTTTTGGGTTTTTTTTCCCTTTTTTTCTTTATTTGGAAGAAACGTCTGCTGACTTGGGTGGCATGACTTGAGTGGGTTCCTCTTTTCTCTGAAGACTGAAGGTCTTGCGCTATTTTCCTATGACACCAAACCAATTCGCACTGGGAAGCACATACAAATGCAAAGCAGGATGAGGCAGTGGCTGAAAACTCCCCCATGACAGGACAGTGATGACACAAGAGCAGGAAGCTCGCAGGAACTTCACAGGTTAAGTCCTACAAGCACAGTGAGGTAAGGGAAGTTGCTGCTTCCAACAGTGTGAAGTCACTTGAAAGATGCAGAAACTTCCAAAATTGGGAACAATGGGTTCCTGGAGGTGAAAGATTCACAGCAGACAGAAAGAATTCAGGAAGAAGAGAGTAATTTCCTTTGGGAGGTATTTCAGTGAAATTGGCCCAACTTCATAAAACCCAGGAAGCTATGGCTTTTCTTGCAACAAATCTCCGTCACACCAAATCAGTCAGACCTAAGACCAAGTAAAAAGTTACAATGCCAGGAGAAATATCCCTTGTCGGGCAGCCAACTCACTTCTAGGCCCCAAAGGACAGCAAAAAAGAAAGTATAACTTAGTGCTGAACTCAGCCAATACAATAGCGTTTTGCGCTAGTTCAAGAATACCCAAGTCAGCTTTCAGTAATTTCTGGCTATAAGCCCTGTTATTTGGAACTCTGCAGGAGAAAAAAACCCAAAGAGCCTACCACCTGATGAAAAGAGAAAAGAAAGCCCAGATGACTACAAGTAAAGTCCACTGGTAACCACGTAAACCCCGACTCTGAAGTGTCAAACTCCACCGTCACTTCAGAACATCATGCAGAAAATCCCTAGAGAAATCCAAGGAAGAAGGGTGTGCTCATCGTCACCTCTTTGTCTCACACATGCACACGCACAAACGTGCACACTGATACAGGTTTGTATACATAAACACTTCTGATTCTTAGGATCAAAATAGGTACAGAATGGTAGCAAACCCTTAATTCCTCAGTGCAGAAAGATGTCCATATGTAATCTTGAGCTACTGCACCCTCCAGTGAAGCACTAGTCAGACAGTGAGACTTTACAAATAACATCTACAGCAGAGAACCTTAAGGAGGAACCTATTACAGAGCAGTGCAGAGCACTGCTTTTCTCAGTAATGCAGATCAGAGAGGACATTGTTTCTCTGACCATCTCAGATATGTATGAAGGTGAGCAACCATCAGTACCATTTTACAGAGGTAGACATCCTCACAAATGTCGCCACATAGGCAATCATTGATATATCTGGACATAAGAGGCAAGTGTAATTCACTAGGTCATGTGTTTCTTGTATACGTCAGGCTTTCCCTTGTGAGTCTGTAAAACCAAGTTGGAGACCTACTCAACACCACCCCAATGTTCTCAGTGACTGCAAGAAGGGGATATGCATTTGCATTTAATTACGGTCTGTTTTCTTCAGTGATGCTGGGACTCTGGCAAAAGACTGTGGTGCTGACCACCTTCTCCAAACCAGACACTTGAGAGACCCTGGGAAAGCTGCAATGAAATTGCCTCATTGAGAGCTATGATATCCTATAATACAAAAACATAATTCCATAGTAATTACATATATTACGTAACACAAATCACATCTCCATCAGGTACAGAAAGCTATTCCTGTTATTAAGTGCAGCAGTTTGGTTCGATTTTTTACAACACAATGCTCTCTGGAATGAGCAAATTAGGTTTGGCTTTCTACAGGATACAATTATAGGCTTCAAGCAAAAGAGTCTGATGCAGGATTCAACAGTATGTCTTTGTAAATTATACTCTGGGGTTTGCATTTACTCTCGGTTTGATGGGGTGAGAGGTAAGAGGCAATTGCACTGAATGGGACTTGAAGAAAACATTTCAGTAAAAAAAAATACAATTCAGGAAAAAGTTCCATATGATTCAGAGAGCAGGTATGTGCAGAGCTGAATAGCGACAGGCAAAAAATGGGGGAGAATGAGGGAATAATCTAGCTACTTTTTGTGGGCTCCAGTTAGTACAGTACGATGCACTCTGGAGATGAGAGTCCATGTGTCTGTTTCCTAATGACTGTATTTGATTCTGCAGCTAATAGAAAAGAAACAGATGTAGCCACCAAGAGGCTGGGCCACCGCACTGGCTGACATGATTTGCAATATTCATATATCTACGTGAAGAAGTCTGCTCATTCAGCGTGATCCTCCTTGTCTTGATTAGTTCAGGCACCATCCAGGTTTTTCTCACCATTTTTGTTCCTTGTAATTGTGCTCACCCTTCCCTGGCTATGTTTGGAGAACAAACACCTCTTTTGCATTTAGACTGTGAAGCCTAAAAAGCATCTTCGTTAAAAACCTAAGACACCAGTAAGGTATTGTTTCTCATTTTGTCAATGGTAACGGGGAACACAGACTGTACATTGCATTACTCAGTTCTCCCTTTGGTTTCCCTACAGCAAGCAGGACTGGATAGGGAAAGCAAAG
Organism: Psittacula echo; assembly: GCF_963264785.1. Classification (NCBI taxonomy): domain Eukaryota; kingdom Metazoa; phylum Chordata; class Aves; order Psittaciformes; family Psittacidae; genus Psittacula; species Psittacula echo. Next base: position 990,620 of record NC_137736.1, on the reverse strand, counting down.
CAATAACCAGGAGCTTTTTTATTTTTTTCTTTTCATAGCTGGGTGGTCTTCAGACACCTGCTTCATGTATCTACTGATGGGTGTTCCCTCCAGCCCCGATACCTGATAGCCTAGAAATGATACCCACATCATCCAAAGCGTCTATTTTATTCTCTAACCATAAATTATCGTTTCATCAGATGTGACCCTCCGTTAGATGTGCCTCAACCTTTACACTGCACATCCCCAGCCTTTATCAATGCTATTCTAAAGGGCAGGCACATTCAATTTAATAGTCTTTTTACTTTTCCCTTCATTTTTCTATCTTTTGCGACTTAAACAATCAATCTTCTCTTTTTTGCCCATTTTTTACTTGAGAACTTCTATTTTTATTCTTGCTTCTGCCTGTGTCTCCTTTGTCTCTAAAAACCTGTCAGCAAACAGCATTTTCTGTGTTGACACAGCTCTTTCCCTTCTGATGGCAGACCAAAGGCATTAGTGTAACAGCTCTGCCCTGGAGTCAAGGGAAGGGGGTTGTCGCCTCCAGGGTAGTGACTTGGAAACAGATAAACTGCTCTGAGGAACTGGGACTGCTGCTCTTGCACCAGCGCTTCAGGATGCCCCCCCAGATCCCAGCTACCTCATCCTAAACCCCATCCTCATGTCTGTGTGTCCACCACAGCTGGTTAGGACAGCATTGCAGGGTGACAGGTTAGAATGACTTCTCCAGTATGGCAATAACACCTTCCTCTCTGATACTTGCTTGCACACACATAAATGTAACTTCTCCCCCGAACACCCCTGTGAGCAAGGAACTGTGACTGCTGAGCATGACAAGTGGGATTCCAAAGCTATTTCCTAATTTAGAGCCCATCACGATAAAGGTGGTAGAGGCCAGCTGAGGTCCTTGTAGCTTGCTGGAGATACAACTAAGCTCACCTCTAACCCCACCTCCCTGCTCCTCACCAGCTATACCTGCCACGCAGAGATACTCCCCGAGCCTCTGAAGTGCTGAGTGGCTCTTCCCACGCTGGTCCCCTTCACTTCACATCACAGGAAGCTAGCACAGCGCTGAACGATGGGGAGATTTTTCTTTCAGTGAAAACACTGCTTAGATGAAGAGCTGAGAAATAAGATTTCTCCTCTTCCCTCTCTTGTTTGTACTTTCTCCCCCTAGCAAAAAAAGGGTAATTTCTGCAGCCTCTGCAGTCAGTAGGGATTTTATTGTGGAGCTCATCAGTCACAATACGGCTTATAAATACAAAATTCCAGCACAGATCTGTCAAGACTCTTCCTTGCTGCATGACACCTAGCTCTCTGTTCCCTCCCCACCAATCCCCTGCATATTCCATTCTCCTGTCTCTCGAGGTCAGCAAGTCAATCACTGCCAGTGCCATGGCAAAGCACTTATCCAGGTGCAGCTTCCCTCTGCACCAGCTTTGCCCAGCATCACCCTGCCTCTCCTGCAGAAGGGCATTAGGAGGGGGTCACACCACTCAGCACATGCTGGTGGAGGCAGGGAGGGGAATCACATCATCCCAGAGGGCTCATCAGGCTGTACCTCACCCTCTGGGTAGCAAAAGATGGATCAGGCTTCCTGTGCGTTTAATCTACGTAGAGCATTTCAATATCCACAATGACAACCCAGGGCAAGGACTGGCATTGTTAATAAAGCTGCTAATAAATCACTGGTCCTGGGAATTAATCTATAGGGCAAAAGAAGGGGACTGGGTTGCCGTACATGGGCAAGGCTGCCCCACGCATTCCACGCCAGTGAGTCATCAGACATCAGAGCAAAACCTGTCAAGTACCAGGTCTTCAAGAATACTAACAGTTTGTGTGGTGCTTCAGAGGGGGATGTTTCAGCAGACACTCTTGTATGGCTCCATAATATATTATAGAACTTTAGTTCTGTCTGGACAGTGTTTGTTTTCAGGAGTGGGTGCAACTTTGATGAGAATGTGGAAATCCCTTTCCTCCACCAGCCTCTGCTCTGCTGGGTCATGTCACAGACCTCAGAGTGGAATGCAGGGCTGTGAAGAGGGAGAATGACCCCTGGCTCGGCTGCTCTGCAGCTGCCTATGGCTGCCTATACCTAGGACCAAGCAGCAGTGAGAAGCCTCTCCCTGCATATATACAGGTGATGTTGCAGGAGATGGTGGGCAAATAAGGTGACTGAAGCTCTCATAACTCACCCCTTTATACCACTTTCCCTTCATCTCTCCCCAGGGTAAGCCTACACCTGATTTATTCAGAACTATGAAAGAAGAGAAATCAAAATGCAAAAGCATAGGCAGGTTTTACTCTAAGAATTCTCTTGGTTCCTTAGAAACTTCAAGTTTATGTCAAAACCCCCACTCTCCCTCACTGTCCACCTTCCTAGATTAAATTCCATAATGTTTCAATTTATTTCCAAACTCATTTTTTCCCTGTAAGCCTGCCTTGCTGAGGTCCTGTGACTTGCACAGCAAGCACTTCTTTTAAGTACCTGATCATGGTCACTCCAAGCTGACATGGGATCATCTATCAAATCAAAGTACTGGAAATCCGTAAAGAGCCAACCTTACTGTGCGTGATCCCCTCTGACCCACTCCAGTGCTACACCATTTTACATAGAAAGGGTATATGCCAAGGAGAGGGAATGTCAGAGAACCTAGAAATGGTTACACAGCAGGTAAAACTGGAAAACACTCTGATGAGAATACATAGAACATGGAGAGGTCATTCACTTCTGAAGGAGACAAGTAAAGCTGGCTGAACAATCAGAGTATATCTTGGGAAACTTCCAGAAGTTCCATGTTTCATTCATCTCAGACCCTTAGCAGGTCTAAGATAGAGAAGTTGAATACCTTAGAAAATAGGACTAAGCTACCTCCAAAACCACATTTCTGCCACATCTCCTTAAGGCAAGACATTACTGACATTAGTGTTTTCACATGGAAAAAGTCAAGTTCCATTTTTCTGTCCCACTCCCGTTCAGTTCAGACTCCTCCGCTTCCCAGGGGATGCAAACAGCTCTTCTTCCTCCAGGAACAGCTGAACTCAAAGAGCTCTCTTGTTTCACCACAGGCTTTAGGTAAGGATCCCACCCTCACCAACTTCAAAAGCTTCTGTTTATGGCTTCAAGCATGAGAAGATGGTGCGCACGTTTAGGTCTAACAAACCTATATTTTTCTGTGAAAGTAAAGAAATGTGGCTACCACTTGGCAAGGCTGTGACTGTGCAAGTAAATTCATGCAGCTAAATCTGACTGAAGTCACAAACCATCCATAAAATGATGGCCTAAAAACTGAATGCAAAAGTTGCCAAGATCAGAGGAAGCACGTCTCTTACTCTTATTTGGACCTCCATGTATGCATCAGTAGAAGATTAGCTCATACATTGTACATCATGTTTCAGTTCTTTAAAGAGAAAAAAGAGCTGTTCAAATATTTTCTTAACTGTTAAAGGGGATTTCTTTTTATAGTGCAGATAATTAAGTATTGAAGATGTAGTGACCTATTTGATACAGAGATTTAATACAGAGAGAATAAAAGATTTGAAGAATTTTAAATAAAAAATATAACCCAAGCCCTATCTGAACTGACTACTGTACACCTTGAAATTTAAGGCTGATGTTTTATCCTTATTCCTATAAAATCTGCCAGATAATGGCTATGCATATTTATATCATTTAAATTAGTTACCATTCATTCTCTCATATTGTTCTATGGATATGAGAAACCTGTGAGAGAACGGAGATTCAAAATTATGAAAATAAGACTTAGAGTGGAAGCTTCTTCCCTAGTCCGTATAAAGAGCCAAGGTACACAACATTCTGTCAGATTATACTGCACTGTATTTCTTCTTATTTTAATAACAATAAAAAAGAGATTTGATGAAAACAGAGACTTTTTCTACAGTTTCTTTCTAACTTTCTTTGTAGCCTAATCTCGTATGTAATATAACAGAGACATGGACTGTACAGAAATGTAGCAAGAGACAAAATACCAGAGTTTTGTACCTGCAGGTAACTGTTACAGCTATCAATTCAATAAATCACTTAATTGTGCCTATCTTAGCACTGGCTGAAGCCCTGTGGGGCTTAAATACATGTTTAACGTTTTGCTGCATTAAAACTTGACTAAGTAATAATGACTGTGTTTTACTTTGGTTTGTTGCTGCTATCATTGATAAATGTACTTGTCACTGCCTCTAGTAAGACTGTGTATTGCACTGTGGCCTTAAAAATTGCTCCACAAGCAGGCATCCCACTGAAGTGCATTAGTATGTGCTTCCTAAATGGAGCTAAATAAATATCCTAGCTCTCAGCGGCTTATTCAGTGACATTGGTCATTTGCATTTTTAGCTGCAAAATGTTGCCAACTTCTTACCACACCTTCTTCGCACAACCCTCTACAGCAAATGCATCTTTGGGATGCTATGGGGGTCCCGAGAGAGGCTAGGATGCTACAAGAAGGCAGTGGTTGTGTTCATGGGGCTGGAGCACGATGGTGGCCACCAAGGGAAAGGCAGGAACATGACACTGATGCCAAATGATGGACAGAGTAGCTACGAGGAGAGAAACAGTCTGGGAAACAGTTGTGTAAAGGACTAACAGAACCAGTAATACAAGCTTAACTTCCTGAGTCATAAACTTCAAGAGGGTTTGACTGGTGAAATGCATAAAGTGAGTCCTGCTCATCGTGTGTAACAAGAAGAAGGCTCTTCAGAGATGTTTTATTTCCTAAGCTCTCTCTCGTCCACACATCCACACACCAGACTGCTTGTGACATAAGTATAATTTTGGGTAGGGGTCATTTCAGGACCTTCTCTGTGCCAGCATTTTGCAGGCTGCCAAGTCAGGTGTGCACCTCCTCCATGTTCTCCCTCCTTTTTCTCTGTGTTCCCTGTTTCAGCTGGGGCTGCATCTGCTTCTGAAGGAAGGAGGCATATTTCAAATCTCCAGGAAACAGGAGACTATCATTGCTCTGGTTCTCTCCAAAATTCAGATAATTGATTACTGAACTCTCCTTTCTGCTCATTTGCAGCAGCAGGAGGAGATGGAGGTAATTATGGCTCTTGTAACTGAAGGTTCTGTACTGTGTGGTTACAACAACCAAAAAGCTAGGAGGAGGAATGCATATGACATGACAATTTTAAGGGTTCATCAAACCCTAGGAATGAAAGGGTTATCAACAACAAGTCCTTGCAAGCTGAGCTTGCAATGGTCTTCTCACTTCCACGCCACACCTGACAGTGTAGAAGCCAGGGTAATGGACACCCCAGATAATTCCTGCCTACCTGTAAGCTCAGGTTCAGAGACCTTGGCTTATCACCATTGTCTCTGATCAAGTCCGCTGCAGCACATGCTTAATCTATTTGTTACCCACCTCATAGCAAAGGTTGGAAGCAGTCAAAATAATTCCAAGCTCACTGTCTGCAATGTCAAACTCACAGCATAAAAGCAAGCTGTGTTATCTTTGGGGAAGGGACTTCAGAGGACAATTCAGCTATAATAGGATACACTGCTTTTCCTACTGATCCCAAGCCACCCTTTTACATACATGTGAGTGCCTCTTATCAAACCTTCCTCCGTGCCTGCTTCTTTATAGAGAGAACAAAGCCCCCCACACATAGAGAATCATGTTCCCTAAGGAGCCTGCAATTTATACATCTCATGTCTTCAAGGGTTTGCAAACAGCTCACTCTCCCCTGACAGCCACAGAAATCCACTGACACAACAGAAATTGGGGTTTAACTTATTACTTTGGCAAGAATGGGTACTCAAGCCCAAGAGGTGGACCCAGAGGCACAGCTCTCACATCCAGGAAAGCATCCACTGCCTTTATTTGCAGAGGGTGTTGTAACTTCAGTTTGCATGCTCCAAAATCTTTGGCACTAAGTGGATTAAATCAAGCCGCAGCTTGTGGGTGCACTCAATTCATTCAGTAATCAATCACCTGAAAACATTCCAAGCAAAAATAAAGGTTTAATTTGTAACTAATACCAGAATAAAAGGAAACAAAATCAATATTAGAATATAGCCAAGTATAGGTAATCTAACACAAGATTACCAATGGGATAAATACAAACACTGAGAAAACAATTAGAAAGAAAGCTAAATCATCCTTGGATAATATATGTCAAGAGGGCTACTGTACAGGGAGGCAAAAGCCAAACATGAGCAGCAAGAAATGAACAGGAGAGAACAGGAACCTTTTAATTTAGTTTTAAAACTACTTTCCCAAAATTTTAAAATACTATAAACCCACAAAAATGTACATAAAATCTTTGCATATTTGTTCAAAGTACTTTAATGGTTTTATAATTCCTCCTTGCGGCTTCAGAAATATGAGGCTCTCCAAACCTGTTGCTTGAGAAGAAACAGTTTGCTCAGTAGGACACTTGCTTTCCTATCGGTGAGTTAATCTCTGCGACTTTATGTAGGAAGAACAGCTGAAAATCTGTTATTTCCTTTTTTACTTTTTTTTTTTGTATGTGTTATTTTTCCTCATTTCAATTAATTATCTAGAAGCACAATCAACTTAGCAGGGTGCCTTCAAAAATTCCTTCACTGCTGTGCTGTACCACTGAGCAGAGAGTTTAACTAGATGATTTTATTAGGGAGCCAGTTAACACTCAGATCTCCAAAAAGTCAACTAATTCATCTTTTATTTCACTTTTCTGAGCAAACTCCACATTGAGAGTATGCAATGAAACCCTTGTTACATATCATAGATCCCGAACCAGAAAAAGCCTTTGAAAATATGTAATCCTGATTTTGAAGACATCTTATTTGCCTGCTCATGGGAAAGCAGCCATCTCTTGTTCCACTCCTTATCAATAAGTAGGGAACAAATGAGAGAAGATGAATTCGAGTGCGGCTTCAAGTAACGACTGTGAGCAATGACACTTGAAGTGAGAACAGGGATGAGTTTGCTGCCTATTACAGGAGATACAGCCTAAACTACTCTGGTCTAAAACCAGGGCGGCCGAGATGAAGGAAAGAAGAAGGTGTTTCAATGGAAAATGTTGCCTTCTATTTAAAAAAAAAAAAAAAAAAGAAAAAAAAAAAAGAAGAGATAACATCAGAAAATTTTGTGGGGTGCATTTTTTCAGTAATAATAATGCATTTACTGCCAGGAGTTGGTGCTGGACTTCTTTTCTATTTCATTAAATCGACATTTTCTCTCCAAAACTAGCTAGAATGGAATATTTTCAATACAGGTTTTGTGTCTTGCATCTGTATAATTCCACTCTGACCTAGTGTGTCTGTACAGGGATTGCACTCAGAGGGTGCTAGCTGTCAGAGAATTACGTTTCCAAGGTGCAGAAACAGAAAAAAATCAATTTAGTGGAAACTGCAATAGAGAAATAAAAGTAAGCAGTAGTATGAAGGCATAGATTTACCAATATTAGCTTGTCCTGGAGTACTGAATGATCTCTCAGTTTAGCCTCTCACCAATTTGCAGAGGGGTTGGCTCTACTTTCCCCCACTTCTGTTTTCTCCTACTTTGTAGCTTTATAGTATCGCCTATGTTCAAAGCCAGAGGAAGTCAACACACTTGTATTTCAATCCCAGCTTTCCAGAAGCACTGTCTACTCTCCACAACCACCTTCAACCTTCTTCCTGCAAGGACTTCTGTGCTGCACTGATATTTGCCCACTCTTCTGTGGAGCTACAAAGCCAAAAGGTCTGAAAGGAATTAACCAGGGCAAGAAGGAAGCAAGGAATGGAGGAAGTGTAGTAAAACACAGAGGTGCATAAAAGAATTGAGAAAATAAAATGGGTTTTTACAAGATACCATATGAGAAAGTAAGCATGTCAATAACTTAAAAGGAAGGAAGGACTCAGTAATAGCTCTAAAAGGCCAGATTTTCAATTTCTGCTTTAGGAGATTGACTGCAGAAAACAATCTTGCACAGGCACAAAAGTAGCTGAAAGGTCTGAAGAACACTTTCCAAACTCTCTGACAAGGTGATGAATTGCTGATAGATAGTCTCCAGCTCTAAAATGGTGCACTCCAAATCTGGAGTCCCCAAACACTGAAGAAGGGGAAGGGGAATATCAGAGCCTAAGTCCAGATTTCTTTTTTCAGCTTTAGAAGAAAAATCCCATGAAGCCAGGTTTTGACTTCAAAGAACAACTGCCTTATCAGCAACCACAAGATACATGCAACTAACCCAACAGGTGAGTTGGCACTCTATAAAGCCAGTTACCCAGGACCGATTGTAAATAGAGACGGTCATTGCCAGAAGACACACTGTCCCCCTCCAACAAAAACTCACCTGCAGCAAAAACCTCTTCCCATGCTGCCTAATACTGGAGGCCCAGGTGGTTAGCTTAGATGAGAAACTTTTAGACAGTTCATTTCTTCACCCTCCAAAAGCTGTATCATCTTTTCTTGGGATTTGGCCTTGTTTTTTTCTGTAGGTCTAAATTTTGGCTTTATTATGAAAGAAAATCAGTGAAGCTAAGTCCACTTTGGTTTTGCTGGGAAAGGTTTGCATAGCTTAAGGCAGACACAAAGCAGCTAGCATTATGGATGCCTGGCCGGAGGGATAAGAGCAATGATTTTAGTCCCTGCACTTGGTACAGAGCTGGTGTGAAGCAGAGAAAAAAACAAAGCAAAACAAAACCCCCTAATTATCTAAGCAGAGGTGCAGAGATGAAGCAGCAGATGACTGGGAAAACTAGGGCATGATAGGTTTAGGCACTGTCCTTACCTGGCCTCTGCTGCAAGGGGGAAAGTGAGAGAGGCAAATCCCACTGCCTTACGCAGTTCTCAGTTGCTGGAGGTCTCAGCATCTTGCAAAGCCAGCCTTTGGCAGCCCCCTCTCCCTTCACCCTTCTCCCACCTCATGATTTACTTTCTGACAGTATCATGAGAGTTACTGCTATCCCTTTCCCTGTCTTGGGTTAGCTGTATTTTAATTTTGCGTGTTATTTACCAACGACCTTCGCTTCAGAAGATACCTCCTTTTTGTAGCCTAGCTGCATAAAGACTGACAGCAACCTTCATCAGAGGATAATTTCCAAATGAGGAAAGTATCCACATGGGACTCTCAGAAGCACTGAATTGATTTGTGCCTGCACCACAGGTCAGACTTCAACCCATTTTTCTTGAAGACAAACTAGACTGATTTATCCTCAGGCGCCTTGCCCTCCACTCCTTATAAGACTCAAGACCCAGAAATAAATGATGTATGTTCATTTAGTACACCCATATCATGTGAGGGCAATTGATTCAATTACATTATAGCTACTGGAAACAAAACAGCCATATGGCGAGCTTTTGATCCCAAAGTAAAGGATGCTGCACAGCCACAGCTCTAAACTGGGAGTTAGCTCCATGCACGGATGCTGCCTTCTAAACAGACTGCCTGGGCGGAGAGCTTTCCCTAAGCCATGGGGGAAACCTGAGTACTGGCTAAAGTACACATCTAAACCTCAAGGTACTTCTCTGAAACTTTCTCTGAACTATCCAGAGCTCCTGGGTCTGCAAAATTGCAATGAAAACTTTGTAAGACAAGGCTTTGGGTGTGCAGGCAGGTACGTGTGTTGCTGGCAGACATGGGTGTGCAGGCAGGTACGTGTGTTGCTGGCAGACATGGGTGTGCAGGCAGGTACGTGTGTTGCTGGCAGACATGGGTGTGCAGGCAGGTATGGGTGTGCAAGCATGTGTGTGTGTACAAGCATGTGTGCGTGTACAAGCATGTATGTTTGTGCAGACAGGTATGTGTGTGCAGGCGTGTGAGTGTGCAGACAGGTATGTGTGCAAGCATGTGTGTGTGCAGGCAGGTATGCGTGCAAGCATGTGCGTGTGCAGGCACATGTGTAGATGCTTTTCTTAATTATTTAATTTTATTTTACCCTCTGTGAATGGTGAAAGAGCAGGAAAGAGATGGAGAGCAAAAGCAGTGACTGTACCCTGGTTTGCTTCATATGCCATACACAGTGCTGGCTCTAAAGACATACAAAATTCAATTATGAGCCAAATCTAGCCTTAAATCAATAAAATTCTGCCGGCTTCAATGGAGCAACTGCAGAGATATCTTCCAGCTGCTGCTCCAAGCCCACCCATTTTCACACCCTCTCTGCTTTCCAGCAGGCTCTCTAGGCTGCCATCCGGAGCTGGAAAATGCAAAGGTTCACAGATATCTATGAAATCTGCATATGAGGTAAGATGGGGAAATTCAGTATGGGTTTTGATACCTAAAAAATAAAATAGAGGCAGAAAAAACGGAGCTCCTCACTCTTTATAAAGTGAAGATGTAGTTGAAGAAGTTGTGCTCTGACAGCTCCAGCATTTAGCCAGAATCGCCTTACCAGGCTCAGATTTTCTACTTCCGAGCAAAAGCCCCTGTGGTCCAGAAAAGGCCCACTATTAAAGGCAGCTCTGGGAATAGGTATGAGTTGCTCCTAATGAATTAAAAACGTGACAGCAGCTTTGGGATTTTTGTGGTTTCCCTGTGAATCACTTCTGACCATGAAAAGCCTGCTAGTTTCACCTCAGAACTAAGTAGAGTTAACCTCAGAACAAGCAATATTTACTTGTACTTCCCAATACTTAAGACAGGAAATACCTTAAATATTGCAAATACTGAGGTTATAAAATTGTAAATGCCTGCCTGTCAGGCACCTGACAGGTTTTTACAACCCTCAGCTGTATGCGGGCAGTCACACTAGCACTCGGGTTTTCCCTCTCCTCCCCTTTTCACCCATTTTACAATGTGCTTTGTGGAAAACAGATCTTTTCAGTTTCAAGGCTACTGCAGAACTAGCATTTGTAGAAAGATGATCTGGGTTTCACTGAATCCTTAATTTATTGATGGAACTGTACTTCTTCCAGTTTATGTTTCGGTAGCTGGCTAAAGAAAGGCTCAAGACTTCAAGAACGTTTCTCAAATACCTTACAAAGAGAAACTGAGCAGGTAACTTTTGGGGAGATTGATTTAAATGATAACTTTTTAAAGGATGATATAAACCCATGGCGTATGCAATGTGTCAGGACACAGTGAGTGCCAGAGAAGTCTTTTAATACCAGTTTTCTCTGTGACACCTTAAAAACTTGGCAGGGGAGTCTTCCTGTCTGGTGTTTCATTGTGAGCTCACCAGCTTGGGTATTTCGGTGCTCACTCTTGCATAGGCTTCTCAGAAGTGAGCTTAAAACCTGCAATGAGGCTTCTCCGCTTGGCTGCACCAGCCTTCTGGCAGTCACAACCCCAGCACAAGCGGAGTTGCAGTAGAGAAGCACTGCAAGGAGGGGGAGCACAGGGCGCCCCTAAGCAGGGCACCTCACCCGCCCCATGCTAGGTTGAATCTAAGTGGGTGAAGCAGGTCCCTACCAGGGGTCAGAATCAGAGAGAAAATTCCCCCTCCTTGGAAACATAGAATGACAGGTAATGCACCACAGCACATGCACACTGGATGGAAAGGTGGTCTTCATCCATCTTTTCAAGGCTGTACTGGCATCAGGATGATGTTTGGCTGGCTTTGCATACTAACACATTGTCCATATGCCCTAGACATGACTACATGCTCATATATGCCTTCTTCTCATGTAGTTTACACTGCTGCAGTCTCACTGGTGACAGTAAAGCTGTCTAACTGCATGTGAAGGAAGAATCCTAAGTGTTCAAGGAATGAAAAGATGTTGCTGGGTTTCCTGATTTACCCTACTATAAAGGACAGAACTGCACGTTAGGAGTTTGTATTGCCTACTGGAGCACCTCTGTAACGCACCCTTGTGCCATGGGTGAAACTCACTGAAGGGAATTAAATCAGCACAATCTTTCCCAACTCAAACAAAACCAACAGCCTAGGTTGTAGGCCCTACCCAAAGGCTGCTGTAGAAGTAAGAAAGGCAATTTCTAGACTCCTTTTTCAACTGTGAACTGTTACTAGTGCAGTCATGTACTGCTTTGTGGCTAGTGCTGCACCCAGGATCAGGGGCTGGGGTATCAAGGGAGGCTCTGACAGCCTCCCCCTGGGATCTTGTGTGATCAGCCAGCTGCTTGCTGCTGGAACCCCTGCTGCCACCCCAGTGCTGCAGCTTGGACGTGTGCTGGCCAGGCACCCTTCATCCGGGTGGCAGGATGCTGCCCTGGGATGAAGCTGCTATGAAGGGAGCCTGTATCAGCCCAACTATCCCCACCGAAAGAGTTCCTCAGAAGGGACACAGGTAGCAGCCAAAATAAGAATATCATTTAGGTGTGCTAATGACCTCTGCCAGCTCTGTCCTGAATATGCTTAGCTTGCTGCCCTCCAGAAATGGTGCAATAACACTTGTGCACTAGGAGTCTTACTAAATATCTGCAGCTCAGCTGAGCACGCTCTGAGTTTTTATTACAAGCCACTATATGTCTTTGTCATTAAACACGCTGCTAATTCATTACTTTGGACATTAACAGAATGCAGAAAGTATCTTAAAATAACATCTTAATTTATATTTTCAACATCTTGGCACCTCAGATTTTTATTTTATAAGCTTCATTAATGCTTAATGTCTGCTGTTGCATGGCAGCCCAGCTACACTGACAGCTATTGTTGCAAGTTATAGAATCATAGAATGGTTTCAGTTGTAAGGGATCAAGGGATCTTAACAATCATCCAGTTCCAACCTCCCTGCCACAGGCAGGGACACCTTCCACTAGACCAGGTTGCTCCAAGCCTTGAACACTCTCAGGGATGGAGCATCCACAGCTTCTCTGGGCAACCTGTGCCAGCGCCTCACCACCCTCACAGTAAATAATTTCTTTTTAAGATCTCATCTCAATCTCCCCTCTTTCAGCTTAAAGCCATTCTCCCTTGTCCTGTCACAACATGCCCTTGTAAAAAGTCCACCTCCAGTTTTCTTGTAGGCCCTCTCTAGGTATTGAAAGGCTGCAATAAGGTCCCCCTGGAGCCTTCTCTTCTCCATGATGAACAACCCCAGCTTTCAGTCTGTATCCATAGGAGAGGTGCTCCAGTCCTCTGATCATCCTTGTGGCCCTCCTCTGGATTTGCCCCAACAGATCCATGTCCTTCTTCTGTTGTGGGCCCAGAGCTGAACAACTCAGTTTTTCATCTTTCATCCATTCAGTTAATCAAACAATCAATTAAGCACAATTTCCCTGAATCCAAACTATTCCTACTTTCACTATTGCTTCTGCAATAGGGGTAGTTTTTAATAATGTTCCTCCTGAAACATAAACCAACATGCTTTCTAAAATACATGTATCAAATACAGTTTTCTGCAAAATTGTAGAAGGCTTCTATCTTCTTCCAGTATCTCAGTTTTTCACGCATGTGAACGCAACGGTAGCAAAATAATAATTTATAACATTGCCAAATTATTTGCCAGTTGATAATATATTTGGAGTTTGGACTAAAAAAAGAAAAATAAACACAACCCTCAAAAAGAAATAGAAATAACCTGGTTAGAGGGAAAAGGGAGAATAATCTATCTTGACCTTTCATCCGTTACATTGCTCTACTGCTCAAAGCCACGTTACTTATGATTTATACACACATCTTATTTTGCTATGTTTCAGGATTCTTGAAAAATGGACATCCTTTTTAAGGTCTCAAATACAATCACTATATAGCAGGCTTGCAACCTTTTAATGACGTAATAAGAATGTATAGAATATTGTAAATAACTGCATATATATAGGACTTTTTAAAGTTTTAACAGAAATGCATCAAAGCGGTTCGAAACCCAACTTTCCTTGGAAACCAGACTGTAAGCATTTTTAATTATTCAAGCTGGGCTGAACCTGAATATTCTTTTTGAATCTGTGAGTTTTCTTTCTTTGGCACAGCCTCGTTCCTTAACACAACAGAAGCTGTCAGTGTTGAGCATCCTCAGTCTTATAAGTGGCCTTCATTAGGATTCCCTCCCAGGTCTCCAGAAAGGTAAAAAGGAAGCAGCTTCAGGAAACACCATGTGTGGCACTACTGAAGCTGGAAAGACATATTCTCTAACAACTAGCCTCTGTGCTCAGGCAGCCCACAGTCTCACTGGTGAGCTTTCATTAAACACAATGCTTCTTAAGTCTGCAAGGCGGCAGGACAGTTTCCTTAGCAGCCAAGGAATTTTCTACTAAAACAAACCAAGGATCCGTATATTGTAATATCTTTCTCTTATACCAGTTAATGTTAAACACTTCAGCGGAAAGTGTAAATAATGGTGTTGCTCTAGCAAAATAACATCTGCTTTGCTTTTAATCTGGCTTTAGCCTTTGTTAAAAGAAAATCACAACTTCAGTAGAACCTAAAATTTACATTTAACACATCAATTCCGCTTTACTTGAAGGTATTTTTACCTTGCATGCAAAATGTTTCAGGAGGACTGAAGCCTGTGCCTAAAGCTAAGTAGAAATTCAAGTGCTTCTTTGGCGAGGGATAAATAGACGCGCATAATTGAGTGCACTGGTCAACCAGGTTATGTTGATAAGCCTAAATAAAAGCCAGCCAAGAACCAGTCTTGGGCCCCAGGGCCAGAGAGTTGCCCTTTCTATGGCAAGTTTGTCTTGGAAGCAAATATTTGGGATAGTTCAAAGAGGAGCTGGAACTGAGCTGGCTCACACAAAGCAGTGGGGTCAATGAGAGCCCAGGCTCTCCATCCCTACACACTTTAATTTAGCAGTGCAGACAAACTCTCAGGATCCTACACCCCAGCTCTCGTACCCATTTTCTGTTCAGGTAGCTCTGCAAATTTCACTTTGGTTATTCCTGCCTACACCAGGCCCCAATAGTTTTCTTGCTTACACAATCCTAAATCCCAGGGAAGGACCTTTTCTTTTTGTCTTTCTCATTTTTCAGGTCAGAATGCTAACACTTTGAGGTAAACATGCTTGTATCTCCTGGGAATGTAAGGCTTCTTTGCATTACTGATGATGTGTCTGTTGCTGTTAATCTGCCTCTTCCATCAGTATCTGGGATCACTCTGTTCCACTCAGGTTCTGGAAATATCAGTCATATACTTTGATTGACTGTCAGATGATGAAAACAGGCTTAAGCAAAACTTTCCTTGGGAACAAGAGTTAATCAGAGCTATAACTGGACCTTCATGAAAATACGGTATTTAAAAACTTGTGGTTACCTCACCAGTTTGATCAACCCAATTCACCTCAAGGGGCAATTACCATCTGAAATGTCACAGACATCATACACCACTTTGAATCTTCAGAAATTGTTCCTCCACTAAAGACCTTTCTTATGGCACAGTGGGGATGCTAGTGTAAAAAGCCTGGCTATAAATTGCTGGATTTTAAAGTAAATATCAGTATTCTTGGAACCAGGTTCCAGTCCTCCAACTGTTTGAGCCTGACAGGCTTGTCTTTAAAGTTTCTGTATTTACTTTAAGATTTCTGACTGCTGTAATCAGTGGATGAAACAACAGCTAGAATACTGTATGGAAAGAAGTGATGGTGGAACTTAATGGTTTTTTCCATCTCTAAGTACCACATTTATTTTCTCTGCATGCATTTTTAGCTTACAAGTTAAAGCACCTTCAGTCAGTCATAGTTTGATTCTTTTTCATAAGGTGATATGGGCACTTCATATAATGCAGCTACACCAAGAGCCTTTTACTTGATATTTCAGTAAGAGATCAGATCACAAAGGCAAAAGAAGAAAAAGGAAACATGATGGCAGACCACTCAAACCTGCAATTCAAACATTGCATAAAAGAAGTTTTCATTTTGTTTGTAAATATAAATTAGAAAGCAGTCGCCTTCCCAAAATTAAGGACCCTGTAGATACTTTTTGCAGTAGCAGGCTGACCAGCATTTTTAAATCATTATTTTTACTGCTTCTGCTGAATGAGGAAAAAAAAAAAAATTAAGGCTGCACTATGGGAATGAAGCATAATTTACAATTTCTCATTTAAACATGCAAATGTCTATGGGAAAAAGACTGGAACATGTAGGAGGGAGAAGACTTAATTATATATAACATTTCAGAGGTCCTTTCAGCCTATATCTCAACAGTTTCCAGCTACTCAGTCAGTCACTTATTTTTAGATCTAAATTTCTCTCTATCACACTTGAATCTGTTACCTAATTTATAAGGTACTCCATCAGAACTTCCAGTTCTTAACCATGAGGTAACAGAAAACATCAAACATGTTAACTAAAGGACCTCCCAGGCAATTTTAAGGTCCATCTTTCTTAGTATTCTGCCACTTCTCTTTTCCCTTTCCCTTCCTTTTCCCTTTCCTTTCCTTCCCCCTTTCCTTTTCATCTTTACTGTAATTTTGCTTCTATCATGGATCTGAGCCTGAGCAATGTTTCTAAATAACTTGTATTTATGATTAAAGAGAGGGAGAAAAAAAAAAAACCCAACCAACAAACCAAACGTCAACTCTGAGAAAAATATATATTCCTAGCTCCATGTGAGACAGAACAGGGCACAGAAATCATCTGGCGGCAGCAGCCCCCTTGACCCAGAGCTGCTCAGTAGCACAGCGAGCCCTGCAAGGAAGGCAGCAGAATCCTCGGACCCCTCAGCATACACGGGAAAAGGGCAATAACCACTATCGGCAGCATTGTACAGGTAATGACTGGCTGGGGACAGGTTGAAAAGCAGGGCTGCTGCTGAGGACAGCTCCTGTGCTCAGCATCACCCCCAGCCCAGGCAGCTGCCAAACCCCCTGGTTTACTCAGAACTAGGCAAGGCTCCCACTTGCTGCTGCTTTCCTGGGGCACCAGCTGGCTTTGGGAGGTGTGCAGGGCTCTCACAAGGCTCTCACAGTGTAGAAAACCACAAACTTGAGGCCATGGTGCAGTCCTTTCTCCTGATGAAAAATTAGCTGGAGACTTCACTTCCCTGTGTACTGCAGCTGCCACCAAGACAGCCCCAGATTAAAAACTGCTGTATAAAACATTCAGCCTCCTGGAAAAGTTTTAAAGCCTTTGGACTAGTGCCGATTCTCTGACAATCTCACCTTTGCTTTACATGAACTGGGAACTATTACACTATACGGTGTGATCAAGAGCTGATAATTACTGTCTTAAATCGAATGCTATGGCTACCATACACATAGAATATTTAATGCCTTTAACAAAAACAGAAAGGCAAGTGCTTCTCTGCAAAGTCAAGGCATGTGTGTCCTATTTGCCAACTCTAATACCTTTCTTTAGATCTGCTTTCATCCCTTAAAGCTCTTTAAAATAACACAGGAATATCCATTATAATATTGTAAATAGCATTGCTCAGCTCTCTTTTCAACAGAGGGAATAAAAGAGCCTACCTTGTAAAAATGGCTTCTTATCACTGTATTTCCTTTGTGACTTTCCATGCATTACGCTTATCTTTAAACAGGAAAAAAGGTATTCAGTCTTGTAAAATCAATTAAGCTTTTAAGGGATGAACTCATCTTCTACTTCCTTTACATATCCTTTAAAATATATGCAAGCTTTCCTGACTTGCTTCACCTGGCAAGCCCCAATCTGATCCTTCTCACCAAGCTAGGGTAACTTATCTGGACACTAAAGGGATGGACAAAACAGCCTTTTGTGAAGGAATTCACCCCCTTATGCAACTAAATAACTTCCAGGTTAGTCAGTAGCTCCCAAAGAGCCAGTATAGGGAATATCTCATTTTTTCATTCCTGGGGCAAACTGAAAAGTCACTCCAAACTTCAGCTTTCTCAGTGAACTAAAAAACTAATGACTACTTTGTCCATTCTCCCCAGTTGCACCAGCCTCCTTCCCTGGGGTCTCTGCAATCTAAAGCCATAGATCGACAATACTAAAACTCACCATCACTTGCTGTTCTGAGGCAACAGCAAAGTGCACATCTCTGCTGGCAGGGACCATCAGTATAAATCAGAACAACACACCCTGAGCACAAAACATTCTGTATAACCCCTTTTTAAATAGGTTCCACATCCACATCATCATCTCCAGTTAAACCACTGGCACCTGGGCCTCAGCAAATGCAGAAGCTAGAACACACTTGCCCTTTGTGTTTAGAGAAATGAAAGGGATCATGTCTTTCTCCTCACCCTAGGTGCGCCTTGCTTCTGACCCCCGTGCTGAATGGGAGATGGAGGCGGAGTAAAGAACAGAGGAAGGAAGGAGGAATTTTTGTGATTTTTGCCAATGTAATTAACTTCAGGGCCTTTTTTACTACCCCACACTTTTCTGAGATCATTTCACACTTCTAGCATAGCTGTCAGTTCCTCTTAGTTGGTTTTGTCTCAGTATCAGCTGATCCGCTTTCTGTTTGAGTTTACTTCCTGCACCAAACAGTACAAATGAGCTCAGTGATTTCCCATGCCTTTCCTCTCTTCCTACCTTCTATTATGGCGGGGCAGGGGAGGGATAAATTTGTACCATCCTCCTCCCACATGACTTCCCAAGGTAGTAAGGTTGAACAGGCAGCTGAAGAATGGGTGCTGACCCTGGCTGCAGAACCAGGGTGGGAGGATCAGAGTCCTGAGCTGCAGCTGATGGAAATAAGGTGGCAGAGTGGGCTGCAGCCACCGTCAGACCAGATTGAGTGCTTTGAGAAAGGGGAAGATGTTCCCACGTAACAGTGGCAGGCAATCACGCCTTGAGATAGAAAAGGTTCTCACCAAGCCACAGCTCAACTATGCACTTCTTAGTCAGGACTGTTAGCCAAAGGGCACCCCAGCACGGAGGAAATACATTATCCCTTCCAAGAGTTGCCTGAACGCTTTGTTACACACTCTTTCTTCTGTCCTATCGGCTCGGTGTGGGTGAGATGTGCCCAGTAAATTGCTCTTTCTCCCATCTCAGAAGCACCGTAATTCCCAGGGTTACTAAAAAGGATACCTGGAAGTATCAGTGGTCTTGCTGCCTTTTATTTATGCACCACTGAAATTTCATTTAAATCCTTGTTAATTTAGGTACACAAACAAGTAGGTAAGTACATCAAGCAGATGCTACTGACATTTTCTGTGTTGAGGGCCGGATGACGGTAACAAGCAGAGGTGCCTATACTGCTGTGTGTCAGCATTTTAAAAGCAGCTCCACAAATGCCACCATCTCTCAGCACCTAATGAACAAGAGGATATTGCTGAAGCTGCCAAAAGGGGGTTTAAAACTAGAGCGTCTCACAGGAGTCAAACAAGCAGCTTGAACTCAAAATGCCTCTCCCACCTTGCAGATGGGTAAGAGAGGCCAGACCACCACTGCCAGACAACACGAGGCTTGGCACGAGGAGGCTGGGAACACAAAGACAAGAAGAGATGGTACATGAGTGACACCAAGCATGACTGCGGGAGAAGCGCTGGAACAACTGCCAGTTCGGGGCTATTTAGCAGGGTTGCCTGACTGAGCCAGGCAAGGCAGCAGCTCTCCAGTCTGAAGCCTCCGTTCTCCCTCTCCTCCTCATAAATAAGCAAACGTCTACTATGCTGGCTGGCCTCTGGAAATCCCTTTCCAGCAGACACCAGTAGGTGAACAATACTCTCTAGGAGCATTCTTGGAAGCACAGGCTACACTATGCTGCCTAATCAAGGGCAGAAACCTCCACCAGGCAGCAGGGCACTGGCAGGTTCCTCTGCCCATTTGAGAAATACCTCCATCCCTAACTATCCAGCAGAAGTGCTTTGGGAGATTCAGGACAATGCCCATAGGAAGCACAGAGAATTAAGGCTGGTTAGCTCCTCAGTTTATCACTTGTGCATTGATAGAGATCTGTTAGCACGAAAAGAGCTGTATCATCGTAAGATGAGGGTATGATTAATTTTATTGATGTGTGGGTTAGAAGAAATGAATTGGTTCTAAGTGCTTTGAGACAAAACACTATGATGTGTTTCCAAAGGGAACTTGGGAAAATAAACTTTACAAAGCAACAGGCGAGGTTAATATGGATTGGGAGTTAGAAACTGAATATAACATTTGATGCTTTGGTATTTGAATCAAGGCCAAACTTTGATTATCACATCGATCAGTTGATTAAACCTAGTCACCTGAAACCTGGTATTATGCACTGTGCAGGATATCAGAAGATACTGTTTAAACTAAGAAGCATAAAAGGTTATTGCATCTCAATCATCATTCTATGCCTATGCTGTGGCGATGCCATTTATAAAGATAGCAGGAATGCCACAAAGCAAGCGTTATGTACGAGTACAAATGTTGTTGACTTATTCTGGGTCATTGAAGATTGACATTTTGGAAACTGCAGACATGTGGATGATATGGTGTGTGTTATATGGAACAAGCCTGTTCTTCTAAGATTTCAAACTCAATTATGCAGATAAAAAAAGTTTAGATAAACTTCTCAGTTTAATACAAATGAACTTTTGGATGCTTATCTGAACTGACCCCCTGAAGGCATTTGGGATTATTCTGAATGCTGTTGTTGTTGCTGGAAATAACAGCAAGTTAAGAATTTAGTTTTAACTTTTGCATTTCTTGAACCCGGTCTGCTGGATTGTGCAAGGGGAGGGACAGACTCCAACCTCTGCCCATTTTCATCATTTCATTGTATCTAGCTGACTGTAGTGCATATCTGCTCTCCAGTGCAAAGAAATCACAATTTGAGCCTTAGAGTTACATTAGAAGCATTGTGAATTCAGCTATGAGTGATTTTCCTTGCTTTTTCAAGACAGGATATTAAGAAACAAAAGCCCCCCCCCCCCCGACTTCAGTTTCAGGGGGACGATAGACTGTCTTCATAGGTTTGCTTATTTCTACCCCTTACAGGTCAGGAACTTAACGCACCTCTGTGCATAGCATCTGGTCAGTTCTGGAAAGCATTAAATCAAAATGGACTTTGTAGGCTCCACCTCCTGACCTGGACCCACTACTGTAAGGTCACCCTTCAGTTACTGAACCATGCTTAGAGGTGGGTCTTTTCATGATACTGGGACAGAGAGCAACCTCATGGATTTCATCCTCCCAGACACTTCCCCTTCTCTGCACTTCCAGTGCTGCACAAGCGGAAAGTCACAGCTGTGACCCCCCCCAGTCACCCCTCAGTGGGAAGAGTGAGGACTTATGATGTGAGCTGCAAGGTCAGGGCTTCAAGAAGAGCTGGAACTGCCAAAGAGGAGAGCTCAGACGATGGTGAGTGCGCAGGCTGAGAAAGGAGTGGGAAAGCTACTGAGAAAGAAGGGCACACAGGTAAGACCTTCTAGAAAGTAGTGGTTTGGGAACAGTGAGGTTGGGGGATGCATCAGTGCAGGGCCACCTTCCTGTTCAGCTCATGCTTTCTGGTCAGGCTGCCAGGGAAGGACCCGGTGTGCATAGCTGCCAGGCACACATCCTCTTTTTATGTTTTTAGAAATACATGATTTCAGGACCAGCACTGTGCTGACATGGCTGTACTGCACTCGGTCATAGGATCTTGACATGTCACTGCCTTGCAGCTCACTTGGAGATTTATGGTCTTGACGGAGACTTCCTTTGTAAGACCTCAGGCCACACTTTACAGCTGCTTCCTAGTTGGTAAATAAAAGACACTAACATCAGAAGTTTGGTTGTGAAACAGTTCCTAGTATTGACATAGGCAGAGATTTACAGCCTTAGACCATACAGGATCTTCTTCAGCTTCACCCTTCAACAAGATTCACTACAGCCCACCTAAGGGTAGCTGGCCTGCTTGCTCTCCTGCTGATTGGTAAAAAACCATCACTCAATTGTACTGAGGTTTCCAAAAGAGGGAAGGAAATACTGCCTACCACTGAGATCATACATTATCAAAAAAACCCAATCTCGTTACCAAAGTAAGTTATCCAAGAAATTACAGGACACGCAAATGTAAATGACCGAATGCAAACTGCAGTAAGCTACAGACAGAGCATATGGCTGAATTTACTAAATCAGTGCCAATACCCATTCAACAACAACGCAAAATCTCTTCAATGTTCAAGGTCAAATAAGCAACCAATTTTCACAAGGGAGGCCTATATGTTGTACACGTACTAATGCACATACATGTGGTGACTCTCCACAGAGTGGTAACTGACCATCAGCATGCTGGCGATTTATTTGGCTGTTTCAATGATAATGGACTACTCTCGGTTAGTTATTTTACTTGAAATATGGTTTGGAAATGAAAATTTCTCAGCCTTGGAAAGGTCATGATTATCTAAACCCTCCTATTTAACCACAAGAGGAGTCTTTTGGCTGCCAGAAGCCAATGCATGTAGACATCTAGTTGAAATCTACAGGGGAGAAGTATTTGCACTCCAGTACCTAAAAATTAAAGTGGATTCACACAATACCTGTGCTCTCAAAACTCTGCCATGTGCTAATGCCACCATGTTCATAGTGTACACAGTTCACAGATCTAAGTGTCAGCAACTAAACATAAAACTTACATAGAATGCATTATATACAGTAAGCACTGCTGCAGAGAAAACCATGGCGCACAGCTGCAATTGTACATGCCACTCTCATTTCAATAAAAATTATATCTTGTCATTACTACCTGTAGAATGAAAACCAAAAAGGACTAAAACCCGGTTTTCTCAGAGGAAGGGAGAGGGATGGGGGAAATAATCTCATGGCAAAAGTTTAACAAGGTCTTGCCTGCGCAGTTCATGCCAGGTAGCCCTTAGTCATGCGAGGCAGCTTCACAGCACAGCGTCGCAGGGTTGTGCTTGCAGTGCTCCTAACAGCACTGGACTCCCTGGGCAGGAGACTGCTGGTGAATGAGGAGCTCTGCAGGAAGCTTCCAGCTGTATTTCTCCACTATCACTACAGCAGGGTTTGGGGTTGGTTAATATCACTATGCTTAAGAATGTAAATTCCCTCCCAGACTCCTGACTGCAATAAAAATTTCCCACCAGTACCTCAAGCTGAGAATCATTCATTTGTGAACAGCCAGTAAGTTATTGCCTAGACAGCTGAAATAAATCAGAATATCTATTTCCCAGAAATCTGAAGTAACTCTATTTGTTTTGATGGCAAGACACACACAATAGAATTAATTTCAATTAATATTTTTGACCTTCTCCATAGAGATCCTGATATTGAAGAAAACTCAGAAGTGGAAACTTATCAAGACTGTCGTTGCCTTTCAAAGAGAAAAGAAGTGGGTGCTGACACAAGCTGAAAGAGAGTGGCCATCTGCAAAGAGGTGAACGAGCTACACAGCCCAGCCTGGTGCTTGGGTGTCTTGACAGCAGCAAGTAAATTCTCCCTCATTTACTCAGATAGATGAGATCCCCAGCAGGTACAAAGTTCATCTCATGGAGACACAGTGGAAACACCTTGAAGGACATACTGTCCTTCAGGATGGCTGAAGGATACTTTGCTCTTATAATCCTCTTCTAGTGCGGTTTTCTCTCCAAGGTGACCTCTGACATGAAAATCCAGAATAGCCATATAAACCATCCTACTTCCACCCTTCATCCTCACTACAGAAGAGACAAGATATCTTCAAGAGACTATCCCTTTCTCTTTCTCGCCCTTCCTAGGTCAAGGTAAAACTGAGGGCCTGGCCAGCACCATGGAAGCAAACTGCTGGAGACCATGAGATGGATACATTCAATAACCTTGCAGGTTCAGGAAGCCTCCTCCTTGTGGGCTAGCTTATGCTGAGGTTTAGCTGTCCATCTGAACTGTGTAAACTATAGGCTCCTCAGGTATGTATTCAATACACTGTAGCTACTCCTCCAAGCAATTTCAAACAGTACATAGCCTTTAAAAAGACCATCCAGAGGTGAAGCTGTGTGGAAATCTGCAAGCAGAGGTTACCTGCTGGCTTAGAAGACTAGCCAAAAGGAAGACTGCCAGGAAGTGCCTCAGTTTCTGACAAGAGCAGCTTCTGAAGCAGCTCGTGTTTACAACAGTTTCCAATTAACTCGGAGGAGGCTCGCTGCAAAACATAACGCAGGAATTTGAGGCACTTTGCGTGAAAGTCAAAAACGCATGGTTGGAAACAAGCAAGGGCTAGGAAAAAGTGTAGAGGCCTAAGAGCTCAGAACTGCCCTTAGGTTGAGCTCAGGGTTGCCAGCATGACTGGCAACCTCGTTGGGCACTGCTCGCTGTGTGCTGGACCCCAAGCCACCCTGCTGCATCACACCACAAGGATTCGAGTGGGCAGAGGTCTTGGTGGAGGAGGGCTGGCTTGGGAAGGATCCTGCCCAAGGTATCTCCTAGCACGCACCTGGTGGGCACTGATACTGGCTTGGTGACCAGTGGGCACCTTCCTTGGTGGAATGCTCACGTCAAGAAGACTCCTGGTCCTTATGGCACCCACTCCAAAAATCTGGTCACTGACTATCTTTGTAGCTGATGCGGCCTAAATGACCAGATGAGTCAAAGTACACAAAGCCTTGTTTTAGACTCTGAAATCAACTTGCAGTATTTTCCTGTTCAGAAAGGCAATCTAATCCCCCCTGACGCCAGTGAACAATACCCTGATGTTACAGAGGATCTCATACTGCATGCAAGAAGCAAACAGGCAAAAATATGCAAAATCAAAGACAGACTCCATAACAAGCAGAACATGAATTTGCAGACACTGTAGTGAACAGCAATGGCCACATCTGTGCCCAGTATTCAGAAAGAGAAGAAATAAGTTAAAGGTATAAATGAAACAAATTAAAAGAGTCTGTCTGGTGGCAAAGCAAAACTCTTCTAGATCAAAGTAGGTAGAGATTTACTTGTTTTGGTGGAGACATCTCTTGCTGTTAAAAGAAAGCACTAGAAAACGCTGACACAAAAATGGAGATGGAACATATCTATTTTCTCTAGGTCTTATATCCACAACATAGTAAGAGCTGACAATAAGCCTAAACACAGTAGATACGAATTTTTAGCAGTAAAAAGAAAGATTAAACAAGAAAACTCTCATTATCAGCCACCCAAGCAGGAGAAAACAAATGTCAAGCACTGCAGAATACCAAGTCAGACTCATAACTGCGTTTAATACTGCCACTGAACAACGCTGATGAAGGCAACTTGTCACCTGTTCTGTTCCATGAAAAGCAGAAAGCAAAACTGCCTACACTCTTGGAACTGATGTCAGAGTTACTGGGGGCATGCAGATAAATAGAGACAGGCAGAACAAAACCAATTAGTGTGAGAGTCAGCACTCTGGCCACACCAAATGAGGCAGTGTGTCTTGGTAGCTGGAAACAAACAGATATGAACAGCAATAATATTACCAGGAGATCAGAGGTTCTCCCTCTCTTTCAAACATAAAGAACATCTGTATCCCAACCCCCCAAGTTGTTTTTTTCCTCTAAAATATCTTGGACAGGTTAAACCATGGCAAATTTAGATAGCTAAGCCCTACAACCTGATAATAGACTCAAATTCAGTAGGTATGAATTTGAGCAGTGAAGTATAAGTTTGGATGCTCATATCCAGAACTAATCCACTTATCTCTACCTGACCATAGTGATGGTGATACTCAGGAGGACTCAATAAATTACAGGCACTTCAGGGATTATTTGAGCATTTCTGTTTATATGTATTTGGAGTTTTATGATACGCTCAGGCTGATGAATTGTTACTTCTGGCTCTACCTTTAAAAAGTCCTCACTTTGAACAAACTGAACCTGATTACTGTATTACACACAAATTCATATTGCATTGACACAACTGGTTGTAAACCACGCACAGAAAGAAATCAGTCCCTGCTGGGTTCCTCACCCCTGAACCACAGCTGCAATGCACACTGACCTTACAACCTGCTCATCCGTCTGGCAGGGAAAGTGGTGATGCAGCCCTTGACCCTGCTGCCCATGTCTGCATACTCCTTTTAGGCTGCAGGGGACTCACTGCACCCCTAACCCTGAAGCTGTGCGCGCCCCTGCCAATGCAGCTGGTGTTTCTGCAGCTGCAGTCTAGCTCTGGGTGGGGAGGACAAGGAAGAGATAGCGAGAAATAATCTCAGTGATTATGTGAGATGGAGAATACATTCCCTTAAATAACCTCCTCTGCCTGCTGAAGTTATCAGAGCATGCCTTTCTAATGCTGGCTAATGCCAGGTTAAGTTCAGTAGTTTGCAGCTGCATATTTTGTTTGAGATTTGTCCTTAATTGAACAGCAAGCTCAGGGACCGCACTAACAAGTAATATCTGCTACAAAAACACATCCATCTCAAAAGACATTTTTCAAAGAGGCACATACAATCTTGTTAAAAGCAGGAACCCTAATGGCCATTTGCTCCATCATATACCAGCAGCAGGTATGGCAGGAAAGGGAACAGCTGCTTAGTTGCTTCTGCAATCTATTTTGTCTAGATGTTTGTATGTTTGGGAGAGTGGTCTGGCCCTTTTGCAGCTCTCAGATGAATCACTCTGATAATGGACTACCAAGTGCATGGATAACATTATCAGTGATGCAGACCATGGTTCCTATATTGCCTTAATATGCCTCCGAACCAATCTGGTAAATTACTTTCATTATAGGATTTAGATAATATCCCATTACAGATCAAGCTTTTGGTTAAATGTCGTTTCTTTGAAAGACATATTTGGTATCAAGGTCTGCTTGGCAGTTTCTGAAGAGACTGAACAGAGTCCCAGACATCCTTACCTACCCCTCACAGCATTCCCTCTAACTAGCAAGCACAGGGTGGAACAACAAAAGCCACAAGATGAAATAACAGCATCTTGTGTCAACAGAGGATTGCTAGCTAGACAGATTTATTCACTGAAATCTGTCCCTGGAGTACTGCACAAATGCACGCATCCTGGTCACATACTGAAAATTGTTTCTAGGCCACATCGAGTAATTCTGAAATTAAAGAGACTACCTACGATTACACTATAGTGTTAGAAAAATATTTCCATATACAGGCTGCTGTTAAAGAAACCAACTCTTCAGTACCTTTCCAGTGGCTTACTCCTGACACTTCAGTGAAACTACAAAGCCCACCCTAGCTGTCAAAGCACAGCGAGTCTGTGCTGCATTTATTGCATGGTTCCCTTCCTTGCCCTGAAAGGAGATCTCAACAAAATAATTTTCCACTTGCACTTGAAAAAAAAGATAAAGATATCCTGCAACAAAACCAAGCCATGAAAATGCTTTTATTCGTATTAGAAAGTATAACTGTTCGTCCCCCTTTCTAAACAAAATGAGCACATTTTGTTTAGAAAGCCCAGCCTATGCTTTTTTTCTAGAGTTTCTGTTAAACATTTTTACTTTATAGTTAATAAAAAAAGGCATTTCATTTTAGCAAAGTCCTGGCTTATTAAAACTAAAGTGATGTGGCGTATTAGAGGGACTTGCCAATATTATCTTCGCACGATAATTTATTCCATATTTAGTGTTTAATACAGCTAAAGCATATGGTGCTGTTTTATTCAAACAGTAAACTATGTGATCATTAAAAATATATGGAAATGTAAACATCATGTCAGAGTTCAGTGTCTCAGGAAGGAGTTGTTAATCCTTGCAAACAGTTTCATTATAATGAGAAGCCAAATGAATTAATGATTTTGTTTCTTTATGTATTTACTTGGTATTATGTACCCATTTACAGTAATTAATTTGGTTGTATTTCAAATTTATATGTATTTACATTTCCACATTATTATAAAGGAATGTGTCATTTTTATTTTGATTTTATGAGAAACAAAGATTGGCAAAATCTGTTTAACTACTAAGCTGGGAGCTCAGATCAATCCCCATTTCACTTGAGGATTGAAAGCACAAAGCTTCTGGATCTACAGAAGCTTTGTCAGCCTTGGCAGTTTGCATTATGTTACCCATGATAGTATGCAGAAGGATCCATTGCCATGAATGCAATTTAAGAAAACACTTTCAGTTCTTTTTATTCCTTTCTCGGTATTTTTCAGGCAGCTGGAATGTCTTTTTTTCTTTCACTCTCCTTGCTGTAGAGAGATTACTTATTACTTGTATTTAACTGAATAAAAAAAAAAACCCCAAAAATCTTGAAAGGTAATTAATAAGTTGAGTCCCTAAGAGAAACTTCTCAGGGCTGTTCATGCAAAGGGAGAAAGCCAGAGGGATTTTGCTGGAACCTGGTAGGGGCGCAGTTTTGGAGACTGAGTCTCTGTTGAGCAGGGGATTAGGGAAAGCTGCAGTAGGTGCTCTGGGAACACTTTCCACAGCCCCCTGCCCGTTCCTATCAACCTGCCACAACCTGTACCACTTCTAAGTGTAAGCTGACCACTGAGGCTCTGTGCACCTAATGACAGCATTACCATAACATTATAATTTTTCAGCTCGTGTCTTGCAGGAAGATGCAGACGTTTGGGGCTCATGGCTGTGCTGATTAGTATGCAGCGTTGGACATTTTTCACCGTTAGGCAAAAATATCTCCGTCTTTACCAAGGTCAGGATTTCATCCACAGAGCATGAAGATTCCAAACAAACCAGATACTAGAATTAACTAAAACCCTCTATGGCTGCCTCTCAAATCAGCAAACACTGCTGTCGATGCAAGGCCTTTTAACTATTTCATCAGGCTACCTGAAGATTTAAGGCTGTGGAGTTATCTCCCTCCAAATCTGACTTCTGTTTCCTTACTGGGTTCCTGCAGCTCAGCCTGACCGTCGCAAGCAAAGGCAAAATGCTCCAAATACCTTCGCTGCTCAGACAGTGAGCAATCCCAGAAAATAGACAAGCCTTATCTGTTGCCTCTGGGCAGAAGGACACTGATAAGAGGTACACTCAGGATTTTGCTCCACAGCACAAAGAGAACAAGGTATTAACTTGCAGCTTCTCCAGGGCCTGCAAAGCTAGCTAACATTTCACCATCACTGAAGAAGCTCTCCCCTTGCAGATGAGTCACGTTCCTTAAAAGAAAAGCACATATCACAAGGGAGATGGTAAAATCTGGATGTCCTTTTAGGAAATCACACAGATTCTGCTTTGGTCCTAATGGAAAACTCACCACTGAGGTGACTGGGTGAGTTTAAAACTGAACACGATTTCAGCCTAACTTAAAACTCAGTATTGGGCTACCTGCATGAAAAGGTGAAAGCCTGTGTTCACCAAGTCAGGTGCAGTAATCTAAATCTTCTAACCTCAAATTCTCCAACACTGGGGTTATGATGTCTCATTTTTCCGTCAATTGTTTGTCCTCCAGACCATGCAAATTCAACATGAAAATTTCTTTCTTACAGCCATTTAATTTATACCATCCATTACCCCCGCCTGCATGACTGACATTTACTGCACGATGTCTGGTACGTAGTGCTGGCGGCTGGGAGCCAGAAGACCTGGTGTCTATAGCTGATGTTACTATCTTTGGTAAGTCACTTCATCTCTCCTATTGCATGCACTTAATCACGGTCATCATCTTCAATTGAGGTGTTTGAAGTGACTCTATTATTACAGCTGTTACACCAGATACAACAAGGCTTGAATTATTTTCAAGGAACACAGCAATACAAGACTGTGAATTATTAGGTAGCACGTCTAACCTAAAGTATTTGGCAGATACAGCCACAGAGTTGAATGTCACACCATTCAGGTCTTTTTTCCATGTAGTCAGCAGTGTAGATAAGCAACACATTGGCTGCCTGTATTGAAAAAAAATGTGCTTCACCCATTGTGCTGCGGAAATGAAGGGAAATAGGTAGTTCATTTGCCCCTTCTTTGATCATGATAATTATTTGGATCAGCCTGATCCAAAGTCTGGTGCTGCTGGCTGGGAGCTTTTTCTTCTCTTCATTCCCTTTCTAAGTAGCAAAGTGTTCTCCTAATTCACACTCCTCTGTTGAAACTGCAGGAAAACAGGTAGTAAAGCTGACATAGAGGAAGCCACAAATCCTGTTAATTACACAGATTTACACCAGGTAAATACCCTAGACCACCTTTCTCCCTCTTGATACCTCCAAACAGCATCCAGTTTTAGCTTTGGTATTCCTGAGAAAAATCAGGATGTTGATTTAATGAGGGCAAAGAAACTAATTCAGTAAACATGAGAACCCTCCAATGTAATTCCTTTCATGCAGAATCAAACAGATTGATGGCCAGAACTGTATTAAAAGCATGACAGAACTGTATTAAACCAAAACAGTATTAAAAGCGTGACATGGTTAAATAGGCATTTTATGTTCTTCAGCCATTAGCACTAAAAGTCCTAAAAAGAACTACAAGATATATTATGAGAATGCCTGTACCAAAGGCATCAGTTTTCTAGCTCTGTTTTTACAGATCAAGTTTTAGCAACCTTTTGGATTTTGAAACTGAAATCAAACTTTGGGAATTCACACATCTCTTGGGATCACTGCATTTATTTCACATGGGCTGCAGAAAAAGAAAATATCCCAGGTCTTCTAAATCCTCATGCTAATCCATTTCCATCCCTAGTGTAACAAAATGTCCAGGTGCACAGACTTCCCCAAATGATCTCAATATTACAATAATCATTCATTATTTACTGAGCTCTAATCATGTCCTTGGTACTTGGTGATTCATGGAGACCTCCCTAACTAAAGGGGTCTCTGAGTAAAAGTCAGGAGCTAAGACCTGCTGGAAAATCACGGGCAGGAGGAGGACAGAGAGTGCCTCTCTCCTGCTGTTGCTCCACCACCCTTCACCCAGGTACTGAATCTATTATTGAGCAAGTTGTCTCTAAAGTCTCATGGTTGCTAAATTCCCTGCCCAGAGCTGTTGCTGTGACAAGACACTGCGCTACCCCCCTTCCCTGGCACCATGAGGCTGTCACCTCTCGCAGGCTTTCAACGGTCCTGAAACAAATATACGCTGCAGTCTCTAATTTGCCTGTCAGTACTCAGAGTACTGTGCGGTTTTGGAGGACTTGGCGTTGCAGAAAGTAGGCATGTATCACTGGAAAAGGAGACTCACATCACAGCTATTTTCCTGCATTCTTAACGCTAAATTTTAAGGCGATTTTTGCCCTGTTGTAATTCAGTAGCAAGCATAACTTAATTATTTGGCCAATTATAATATCAGAGATCATAACAACCATTACATGAATGGGTGTTGAATCAGCGCATTTTCCACTCCACGGTAAGCAACAGGAAAGAGAGAGGAAAATGTATTAACTGAACAAAATCTAATAAACATAATGCTACCTACAGATACATGCTATTTAATCTCATGAAGGGATTTTATGCTTCTGTTCGCATGGTGATATCAGATAGCATCTCACTGAAGGAAGCAGTGACTCCAGTGTGAAAGGCCAGCGTCTGGAAAATAATGTTTCTATTTTAATATCTGCATGCAAACAAAATGTTGTCTGCCTTGCTAATTCTTAAATGTGTGTGGAGGAATAAAACTCAGGCACTGACACATTTTAGGCTACACCCAAGTGGAAAATGCTGCCATTGACTTTAACCTGAGCTTTGTAGACAAGTCTGAGCTTCTCTGGGGACACGGCACATCATCTGTTTGTCCGCGTGGACCTTCCTCAGCTGGAACTAGAGCTGGAATGGGGTGTTACCAGCTACTCCTATACAGACAGTAGGGACCTCTTTTCATGAGTTCACTTAAAACATATCTGCTGCACTTATTATGCTGTTGTGGATAAGTCCAAGGGTTGACAAATTCCCTCCAAAACTTAGATGAATTGGCCACAAGCTGTGCTGAATCAAGAAGGGCTAGAAGAAGAACATACCATGTTTAACTTTACCCCTCCCTTAAGGGGAGGGGAAGCAGAAAAGGGGGTAGCTAAGCCTTTAGAACATAAGGGAACCTACAAAAAAACCTGAATTTACAAGAACTAGTGCTTTAGTTCAAGAGACAAAAGTTTGTACCAAATCTGAAGTGATACAGTGATCCACAAGGGTTAAATGTCCTTTCATTATCAGTTGTTACAGCTACGTGTGATATTGATTAAGTTAATAAACAAGATAGCATTTTGAAGAGGAAGTGTTAGATTTTCTAACAGTGATTAGCACATTGATTGTGATTGGCTATACAATTACAGAGCCATTAAGGTGGTATTTGATTGTTTAACATGGCATTTTATAGTCACTAACTAATTAGAACATCAGTGGGCTCATGGTGGAACATTCACACTTGTAAAGCACACATAATTTTCTGAACATAAAATTCTATTATTGACATTCATTTACTGAATAGAAACCTCAAGTAGAAGGTTTCTTTCTGCATACCTGTTACTGAAACTGAAGTCCACAGCATGCATCCAAGTCTAAATCTTTTTAAAAACAATAGCCACATTTATGGTGACCTCCTCTAACACCTGCATACATATTTAAGCTGAATTTATTATTACTATTATTCTTCTTTCAATACAGGAAAAGATATTCTAAGGGCCGTATATTGGCTAGTCCTCATCCAGATACTATCAAAGTAAATGGTAAGGGTCATTTCTTTCAAGGACATAACGCAGATTCTAAATTGGGCACTTTGAAAAGTTAAATCTTACATCATTTTAGGTTATATCTTTATTTTCATTTCAGAGATTCAAAAAAAGAGCTGATTAGAGTGTTACTCAGAGATTTTTACTGCAGCTGGAAGTACACATCTGTACAAGGTAGCATGAGATGTATCAGGCTATAAATTCTGGTATTTTGTGAACTACTCCTGGTTTCCGCATTTGTTTTTCCCATGAAAAATAGCTGACACAAGAAAGATTTCAAGATACATCAAAATCAGGAATTTATATTCAGCGCTTACAAACCAGTGGAGCCTTCTTTTTAGTGTTGATAAAAGTCAAGGAAAATGAAGATCAGCTGTCGCATTGCAAACACCACCTATTTCACACAGCTACACCTAGCTCTGTGGGGGCAGGTAGACCCAGGGGTTTATCTTTTTTCTACAAACAGACACATCAGGCAGCCCTAGAAGTTTGTGGTAATCCTGCTAAAGCAACCATAGCTAACTATACTTTCAAAAGAATGAGTGCGTGGTGCTGTACCCCATGGCATGTCCTCATTATAAAAGAAGAAATGGCTCTGCTGAATGTGTCTCACATTTTCTCAGGATGTACTATTACCTTTCTCTTGCAGCTGCTTCTGCTTCTTGGCCACATTTAGCACAGTGACAACTGCTTTCATAGCCCAGATTGACACTGCCAAGTTTTAACAACTGGTGTACAGGTCCTGACAGAAACAATCCAGGAAACTTGGCAAATCTGTTTCTCTTTTAAGGCTGATTACATGCCCTTCCTTGAACAGCGCAAGGTCTCAGAAAACACCTGATCATCAGTACCTGCATAGATGCTGTACTGTGTCCCAGCAGCCCTCAAGAGTCACATACAGCATCTGTATCCATGATGGTGACAAAGTGAGTAAGATCTTTATTGCCGCAAGTCCAGTGACTCAGACTGCAGACACCTACACATATTACCCCAGTCTTTGGAAATGCCTCCCCCAGTGATCCATTCCTATGGTCCACAGAAGGTGAGCGCAGAACTTCATCTCTATGCTGCGGATAAAGGCAAGATCACCTCAGCCTGTGGGGACAGGAAACTGTTTCAGTTCCTCTCCAAGGTCAACCAGAGGAACAAGGACAGCAGTCCTGATGTGAAAAGGAGGACAGACACCAGCAGCCACGAGGGAGAGAAAGGTAGCCAGGACTTGGCCAGGGGAGCCTGCCCTGGTAAAGCAGAACCGCAGTCCACACAACTTCTGGAGATTGCCAAAACCTGCCCTAATCTGGGAGCCGACCTTCCTCTTCAGTGGTGTCTCCCTCTTCATGTTCAGTAGCATTATGAATGTGTGAAAGGGAGGGAAGAGTTTCTGGGGAACACGAAAGGGCACGGAAGTGACACTGTCATGGGACTCTGGCCTTTGGAAAAACACCAGGCTGAAACCTGCCACCAAATGAGGACAAGGTGAGATGCTTAGATAAAATTCTACCCTTTCAATGCATTTTCCCCATACATAACACATAATCCGATCCTCTCTTACATCCTCTTTTAAATGGCAGTCCTTTGTAGAATAACAAAAAATAAAGGAAAGAACATGGAGAGCAGCTAGTTTATTTCAAAAACCTGAACTAGCCATGCATCAAAACACAGAGTGGGCCATCTGGTAGGGTTCCAACTGTTGCAAAACAGAAATACACCAGGAATCAGACATCTCATAAGTTAGTAAAATCGTGATCTGCATCACCAAGTATTACAAAATAAGTGACAAAAGGACATAAAACTCTGTTCCCTGAAAAACTTGCTAGTGACTTCAGCCTGAGGTCTTGGTTTTTAAGTCCCCAGTACTCATGCACTGAAAAACACGGAACTGTAAGTTCAAGACCAATTTCCCCACACTGAGCAGGCCAAGCTGTCACAGAAGATAATAAAGGGAATATTGCTAAACTTATTTCAGGAAGAATTACTTCTGTGTGTTGCTAGCAAGAAACAAGAGTCTGCTGTCCTTGCATAGTATTCCTTGACCACATCATTGCTTTTTAAGCTGGTCTCAGCAGTGTTTGCCAGGAGATACTCATTAGTTCTTAGCTGTTCCATTGCATGCTGGTAGAAGACACAACGACTACATGTAAACAAATTGGCTCCACAGGCAGCTTGCTCTTCCTTAGTGGTGAACAAGAAACAGGCGACTCTCACATCCACAGATTCTCTGCTATGCTCTGAACAAGTTTATTTCTCTTTAGATTTTTTGCACACACTAAAAACGTGTGATAAAGCTCAGTGTAAAGGCATGAGAACCAGTAGAAGTTTTGTACCACCTTTTCCCTTCCTTTTGACATGACATTACAAATATTGGAGCTATTTACACAAGTACTAAAAATAAGCAACAATAAGTACATGTTAAGACACAGTTGTAAAGTGATATTTTCCTCAGCTTCAGCACTCCTCAGTGACTCTGCTTGGTGCTTTGCTGTTGAAAACTAACAGATGACTCTTTGTTTCTTTCTTCCAGTCACCACATCGTCTTTGTTATACCAAATACTCCACAACACACAGCAATAACACTTCTTGCCTCAGAGAGGTGCAAGCAAGTCAGTCTACTAATAACATACCAAAATGTTCCCTGGCTTCACAGTGCAGAAAGACTACCCAGTCCCTCTAAGAGCCCCAAGTTCACATCGGAGTAGCTGGCTCCTGTATCTTCTTGGACAGCAAGCGCAGACATGGACCACACCAAGCCTGGCTTTCTACATCCAGGAATGTCCACAGCAAGCCTTGAGTACTGTCTCATCCCCATGTGCTCATGTAGCAGTCACGGCTGGCATCCCTCTAAAACAGCCAGCAGGCTGAAACACAGCCCACTCAATACAACAGGCACCTCGTGGTTGAAAAACAAAAGGAAGAAAAAGAGAGAAATTACCCCTCCAAGTGCAGCAGTGTCACAGGCTGCTGTCCTTCACTAGAGGGCTGGGGAGAACTCTCCCCACTGCCCACCCTCCTGGGTGCTGCTAGGTGTTCCAGGCTCCATCACCCCTTCCACCTGCGAGCACCATGTGCACCATCTGCTTTCTCTTTCCAAAAAATCCCATCAGCTCTGCTGCAGCAGTAGCAGTTGCTTGAGTTACACCAGATGCTGGTGAATTGTGCAGCAAGGCTATACGCAGACATCAGATATGAGCAGGACCCATGACCATGCATGAGAGAGGTAGCTGCTGGGTGCTGGGGATTTTAAGTAGTGAAGGAAAGGTGAAAAGCTATCCCCACCCACCCATGATTTCCTCACATTTCCTCTGTGCTTTTTTATGAACCACAAAAAAGCACGTCCTGCGGGATTCAGTGCCAGAGGGCAGGCTGGGGAATGTTTGTGCTATACAACCACTGTGTACCAACCAGCCAGGAGACCGCACCAAGTATAAGCTCAAGCAGCAAAGCTTTGTTTTTTCTCTGAGCACATGTCAAAGTCAGCTGTTGCACGCTGATAAAATTTGTAGCAGCAAGCCTTCTAGTGTAAACATCGCTTCACTCACACTAAAGTAACTAGTCCTCTGCTGGGGGGTACAGCCATCATTTCGAAGTGGGAAGACACGATGACAGTCAGACAAAATGCTCAATGATTTATTAATAGAATGATAGAGGAATGAGATAACTCAGAAGCATGGCAACCAATTTACTCCATATGGCTGAAACCCTTCTAATGTTTGGGATTATATCTCACAAAAATGTATACAACTCATATCAAGAATTTCCCTCCCAGACCACTTTTTACTAAACAGAGATTTTCAAAAGCATTTTCTGCTGGGCTAAGCTTTACTTCCATCAAAATCACCAGCACTCCAGTTTTACTTTGATGAGAGCAAAGCTAGGCCAAATCCCACACACAAAGTTTGATTTACTAAATGCAGGGTGCTAATGCTGCTATCTCCACAGCCATATGAAATCATAGCTCCTGTGGTGCGTCTATGGAAAAGTGAACTCAGGACTTTCTAGCAATGCAGAGCCTGTTCCAGCTCAGCACAAATTATCTGAGTGACTTCGCATAAAATCCTAGTTACAAATGCTTAGGTGAGGGTATCGATATTACACTGATGCATTGGGGATCCAAAACTAAAGAAATCAGAGAAATCAAACACCGGTTAAAAAAAAATCAAGAACAATAAGGACTGGACATGCTTTGCATTCTTTTCCAAATCAGAAGCATTTGCTGTTCATGCTGCAGCCAGCTCAGCAGCTTGGACTGCAGGTCTCCTTTGCAGTGGGGAGAAAGGACTATCAGAATTAAGGAGAGATAACACATAAAACTGAAATTCAGCAAATAAACAAACAAATAAGAACACAGAGGACTAAACTTACTCCAGCCCAGCAGACCCTACTAACAAGGCACATGTTGTCTCTATAGTCTTCACAAAAGCACAAAAAGACAACTTATTCCTTTTCATTACACGCTGAAATCAACCAAAATGAAGTGTGTTTGATTGGAGAGAAAGCTATTGTGGACCGTAATTACATACAAAGAAAATGGATATATCTAACATGAAAGCGTTCTACATGGAACTAAAATGCAATAGCAAGGATAATTACTTTGATCCTTAAGTCTTTTCCACAATAACAAAAATCTTGGCAAGCTGAAAGTTGATTCTGCAATTTTTAATGTCTTTTAAGACAACTCATTTCCTCCTGCTATCCCCCACCAACCAGTTAGTCCCAGGTTTTTTAAACCAATTACTTAAGGAGACATGCCCACTAAACAGTAAGTCTTTTCCTTTTCTTTTTTCTTTCCTTTCTCATTTCTCCTTTTTGCTACTGCTGCTACAAGTAGTGTTTAAGGTAGAATCATAGAATAGTTTGGATTGAAAGGGACCTTTAAATGTCATCTAGTCCAAGCCCTCCCTACACCTTCAACTAGATCAGGTTGCTCAGAGCCTCGTCCAAGCTGACCTTCCAATATTTCCAGGGATGGGACATCTACCCCCTGTCTGGGCAACCTGCTCCAGTGTTTCACCATACTTGTCACAAAACCCCATGTAGTCTGAACCTACCTTCTTTTTGTTGAGAACCATTATGCCTTTTCTTATCACAACAGGCCCTACTAAAAAAGTCTGTCCCCATCTTTCTTATAAGCCCCCTTAAAGTACTGAAAGGCTGCAATAAAGTCCAACTCTCTCACCCTCTCCTCATAGGAGACGTGCTCCAGCCCTGGGATCAGTTTTCCATCCACTGATAATTTTTGTGGTCTTCCTCTGGACCCACTCCAACATGTCCATTTCTTTCTCGTACTGAGCTCTGGGGGGGAGAGGGAGTGGATGGGGATGCCACACTGAAAAAATCGTATGTTTACCTTTGACAAAATGCTGTACATGTAATTGCCAGAGGGTTTGCGGGTTTTGGGGTGGTTTTGTTTGGGATTTTTTTGGTTGGTTGGGCTTTGTGGTTTTTTTTTTTTTTTTTTGGTGTGGGTTTTTTTTGGTTTTGTTGTTTTTTTTTTTTTTTTTGTCATGGGCATTTTAATGTGATTGAACACAAACCCAACAGTAATAGTCTTTTTCATTGCTTCCTATCCTGAAATCATTCAGTTACTTCCTCTGTTTGATATAGGAAGCTCTGGCGCTGCAGCAATGGAATTTTTCTTTAATCTTATGGTCAACGAGGGCTGATGTTGAATGGTGCACATGGGAGCAGCTCAGGTCAGGCATCTTTACAGAGGCATTGGCAAAGACTGTGCTTACTGGTTCTTCACTCAAAATTATGTAGAACACAATTAGAGGCATTTCCCGATACCCATAACTGAGACACTACAGACCAAGTTCTTGGAAGCCTCTGACAAAACATATCCAGGAACCTTCCGATGATTTGTTGACGTCCCTGATTTCCAGTTTGGAAAATTAGAAAATAACTTGGCACATAATCCTGCAAAGGACCTTTCCAAGCAGAAACTATTGGACAAAGACCAAAGAGTTTGCAGCTGAATCTAACTTTTTTTAGCGAGGTGCCGCAGGGAAGCAAGACCCATGTGATTAAAAGAAGGGGTGAGTATGTGTATACGTACATGCGTATGTACCCAGCATGGCTATGTGCACCTATCCCTTTTGTTCCTTATCTCTCCATCCTCCCTGTAAACTTCGAGACTTAATTTTTTACACACTTCACAAAGGAATAAATCTCTTTGAGGTATTCGTCCCTTACAATATAGTGAAAAAAAGAGTTAGGTAATGAAGAAGATCTTACTAGAGCCTCTGCTGAGGGAAAGGTTATAGTGTGAGCTCAGTGAGTATTAAATACCATGTAATCTACACAGGACATCATTCTTGTGGCACAAATTTGAAGAAAAACAAGCCTCCTCCCGTTCATGCAGCTGTTTTTCTCTAACTGCTTGCACTCCTGATGGATGGCCTCCCTTTAATTTTGGTGAACATGCACCCACTGATGCATGAACTGACCTCAGCAGCACCAGGTACTTGAGCACTGTGAATAGCACAATGTAGGCTGCAGGTCAGTAGTCTGGACAGTTCACATTAACGTTCAACAGCTAGCTAAAAACTGTCAGTTTACATCTTACTGATGTAAGAACCGTAGTGTCCAGTGCCGTAGAGCATTTTGAAACAACAATCTTGGAAAGAGGTACAAACGGCGGAAGAATGTGGACTGACTTTTTAAATGTGTTTTTGGAACAGGAGCCCAGGCTTTGTTTGGATACAGTCTAATGTATTTACTCCACCACCCTGCAGGAACCCCGCTGGACTGCATTCCCACAGGGGGATGGTAATAAACCACACACCTCCAACATGCCTGGTTATGCTGCTCAGACTTATTCACCCTTTTTTCTCCTGTGCGAAGGATGTGAAGCAGAAAAGTTGGCTCATCTGTTCAGTACCAATTCTTTCCTTTCCTCTGTAGGCTGTACTCTATAGCTAAACAAGCAGAGGAATTAAGTCAGCAACTAATGACTGTCAACCTGGGAGAAAAGAAAATTGGAAAGCAATTCATGCTTGAAGACTTAGACATAAATTACTCCAGGTAAGCTACACACAACATGTCAGCAAGTCTGTAGGATCTCCCTTCATGCATCTCCTAGCCTGCCACAGCCTATGGCAAAGGTTCATTTACCCTTTTGTCCCTGCAACTTTCTGAAGCACAAATGCCTTCAAGGGCTGTCCCTGGAACGATGCCACTTAAGCAACATCCGTAGCCCTGTAAGAAACCTTACTGTGCATACCATGTGGCTTTCCTTTCTGCCTTAAAGTTGAATCTATTATGGGCTTTCAGATACTACCTACTTTCTTTGCACTCATACAATGTAGGCTTTTACTGTCAGGAATTAATACAGCAGCAGAGAAGAATAATTTCAGCTCTATAAGTTTCTCTATTTACATCCATTTCTTTAGGAAGAATACAATATTCCCATTTGAAAGCAAGAAGAAAAAGGGTTTTCAGGGGACGAGTGTTTCAGTTATAGTACTTCAACATTATTACAGAAGCACCCAGCGATCCTAAGGACATAAGTGCAATACTCTGACTCACCTGTTTCAAATGTTATGTGATTGAACTGATAGAGCATGACCATGACAAACAAGGGCTTCTGTCCCATTTTACAGATAGGTAAATAAAGGCAAAGAAAACAGAACAGACTTCAACGCTATGCACACAACAGGGAAACGCGCTTTTCTGAAATGATGCATGGTAGTAAAATGTGGCTCTTAGTTACAGGTGTGTTGTCCCAGACACACAGATCAGTGAATGTTAAAGATTATGTTAAAAATGAAACAATATTCAGATGATTCAGGGGAATCATCTGTTGAACTGGTTTTCTACTTGCCAGAGAGAAAGAAGTCTGGAAACTTCCGCTTTAAAAGAGAAAATTATATCAATGCCACAAGAAACTCAGTGTTTAACACTGGTTTTATGGTTTTAAACCACTGGTTTACAATTGTCATATAAAGCAAGTTACTCCATTTGATACTTCTGCAGGTGAGCTAAGAATCAGTCCCAGGCAATACATTTAAGCAGCTAATATACAGTTACATTGAGAGTTGGTCAGACTTTTTCCAGTTTTTCTTTGTTTTTTTTTTTAAGGCAGTGGCAAGAGGTTTTTTTGCTGAGGGTATTTTATCACAGAGGATCTGTTTGCACCAAACTTAGTCACTGCCCTGTTAGAAACCTGCATTTATTTGCAAGCAACGCAAACAGTTCTTCAGCTCAAGGACTATGTAGAGTAAGACAGCCCATAGCATGATGGAGTCCTGATATCAGCTGGATGATACTGTAATAGAAGCAGTGAAAAGCAGCATAGTAAAAACTCAGTTGGAGAGGGAC
The DNA here is from genome assembly GCF_963264785.1 of Psittacula echo. Taxonomy (NCBI): domain Eukaryota; kingdom Metazoa; phylum Chordata; class Aves; order Psittaciformes; family Psittacidae; genus Psittacula; species Psittacula echo. The sequence continues at coordinate 950,152 of NC_137736.1, read as the reverse complement.
TAACATTCAAAGTCTCTATTGCCTTTTTCTTGTTATTCCATTCATTTCATCCGTACTGTGTACCTGACATTGGTCGTAAATGATGAAGGCCTTTCGGAAGATTTTCACTCAGCTTTCCCTAGCTGCTGAATTAACAGCACACTCAGATGCATTTTTTTCTTTCCTTGTAACACTAAGTATCCTGTCACTTTTAATTCAAACTGACCTACTGCAATAGCATTAGCTCAAATGCAGTCTGGATGGTGAGAGTGAACACTTTACATTGTCTTTGACAGAAATGTCATTGTAGGTACAATGCAACATTTTCCACTACAGGAACAAATAAATCACAATCTTTAAGCACTGGGGCTACTTCCTGTAACAGCAGGGACTTTCAGAAGAACAGAAGGGTTTCATGAACTGGAAGTGGCACTGCAGAAATGGCATTAACAGAGTGAAGAAAGTTTAATGGGAAATATGGCAGCTCAGGATAGAAGCTGAAGCAAAGGTGAAACTATTTCAATGCTACCTCCTGTTTTCTGGTCAGCAGATTTTGACTACACAAGCCTGAACTCCTTGAAAATACTGTTCCTTGTCCAGAAAATTTTGTTAACTCAATTTCCTCCAAATTTTTCCCCCTACAAATACATGGCTTCTTTCTGTACTCCTGAAGTAGAAAACACAACTCCTCAGCAGCTGTCTCTGGACTGCTGCTCTCTCTTCAGCTGCATTCAAGGATACGCCTGTACTTTTTCAAGAAGGAAAATAGCGATGATGCCACAGTGCATTGTGCCCCTGCAAAAGATTTTTATGTAACTAATTAGAAATAAAGATCAAAGAAATATAGGCTGACCAGGAAAATAAATGTAAGAGTGGGCATCCCACTAAATGTTAAGTCTTAAAGCAGACATTTCTCCTCCATATTCTACCTTCTGCAGTCATTCATAAATCTCCCCTTCCACTCCTCTGCTGGCTAGTTCCTCTCTATTGAATGTCAATGCTTTTCTTCACTTGGTGTTACAGAAACAGGCTTTCCTACACCCTGTTCTAGCCCACTCTGTGTGCCTCACAAGCTTTCTTCTGAAAAACCCTTCTCTTCATAATGTGAAGTTATATAGGAGCACTGGATGCATTTCATCCTCTACAGACTATTCTGATCCTTTCTGCTTGCCAGAAATGCCCACATAGACACACAAAGAAATGTTTCCCTGGGGAACATTTGACCATATACTATTTAACCATCAGCTGCTACTGGAGCTCCCTAGTTAGCTCAATGACTGAACCTGTTTTTAGCTCCCAGCATGGTTTCCCAAGCTGAGACACCCAAGGAGAGAGGATGTGTGTGCTGCGTGCGACTGCCTGCAGTTCCCTTCTCCCACGGGGAGGGAGAAGACTTCAGTCGCCAGGGATGTCAATCAAGTGTTAAATTTGCAATAGCAAAGAATTCTTTTAAGCCAGACATCTATTTAATAACGCTTACTCCTTACTCATAATTGCAGACAAACCTGTCCATAATCAGATAACATGAAAGACCCTGACAGATGGCTGGTGACGTCTGTACCTGCCCCCGTCCCCCATACTTGGCCAATTTGCTGTGGTTTGCAAGTATCTGAGAGGCAGCCCCTGAGAAACAGGCAAGCTTTGCACTCCTAGGCAGGCTACGTGTGTCACAGTAGTGAGCGTAACCTGCTGGTTAAAGCACAAAGTCATTATCAAGAGAGCTTGGGTGCTGTTCCTGGCCACACAGATCGTTCGCATGCACTGCACAACCTGACAGGTGGTGGCTGCATAAGTTTGGGGAAATTTTTTTGTAACGTTACTGAAAATCTTGTATTTTAACTTTTTTCTGGGTTACTGAGTTAAGAAGGTTCTGCAATGGAAATAACTTATCTTTGATTGGTAGCAATAGAAATAACTTATCTTTAAGAGCATTGCTGCAATTATGCTGAAATTACCAAAACAAATAAAACCTCTGCAAATCACTTTCAAACACTAGAAGACATACTGATATTTGTAAGTGTTCTCAAGGAACTGTAATTCATACCGGTACACCACACACAGATAAAGCCTGATGCTTACAAGCTGTGTCTGCCATGCAGTCCATCTGCTTTCTTCAAATGGCCATATTAGACCAGCACTGTGCCTGAGCTGCAGAGGTTATTAATTGGCAGCAAATAGAAGCACACTATTTAAACCACTTTTGACTAATGCAAACCCAGATAAATCTGAGTTGGCAGATTTATTAGCACCCAATATTATGCTATGACTCAAAGAATGATTAGCCAGGACCCTTGACAGGCTGAAGATATATGATCTCATATGGCAGCCTTTATCTGCATCTTTTGAGAGATGACATTAGGTGTGTGGGTGTTTGCTTAGTGCTTGTGTAAACTGTTAGACTGATAGCCCTGAAATATGAAACTTTATCTTCAAAACTGGGCACAGTCTGGATCCTTTTTTAGAATGCTGTATTGCACCTTAAAGAAGGCTTGGAGGCTTATTGTGAAGGGCCAGGACAGGAGAGTGACTTGGTGCTTATTCACCAAGGAGACAGCTAAGAAGTCTAATGAGATATTTCTTTGCAATGTAGAAGGTATGAAAATACCTGGGGTATACTTCACATATTTGGTGTGCTTACACTCAGTACAGACTTGGTAAATTTTATAATACCTTACAAATTCTCTTCCTGCTGCACACCTACATTTGCTTTACATCATACTTTGTCCTGAAGAATTAGGTATCCTAATAGGGGGTATCTTAATGGAAACACTGGAGAGGAAATTCACAAAGCAAGTTCTTCAAAGATAAAGAAGAGATAATTCCATAAATCCCCCCCATCTTTCCCCTTGCAAAGCGAATCAGTGTACAACTTGCTTCAAATTAAAGTAAGCTTTGCAAATTTACATTTCATCCCAATTCAGAAAGTCTAAATTAACTGATTAACTAATCAGAGTATCCTGAGGAAAGGGGAATCTGTCAGTTTGCATACATGGAAAGCAAAGGAGAGGAATAAGTAGAAATAAGATGACAAAAGGGCCTTGAAATTTCCAGTGAGTATCTAAATTGTGTGAGCCATCCTCAAACCTAAGAAGCATGTATTTCTCAACCACAAGTAACAGGACCGCAGCTGTGGCCTCGGCTGAGCTGTAATAGAAGGAGAAATGTAGCGTGGACAGAGGGCATTAATGATTATTTTCTTCTATTATTCTCTGCTTTCTTAAATTCTTATTAGGAAATTAATAAACACTTATGGTTTGCAGGACAAATCCAGGCACTAGAAACTTTCCAGGGGACTTTCTTTATTACTAATGGTAATTATGCCTACAGATGAAGTAACAGCTGAGTGACTCAAGTTACCCTGCCGTTTAATTTAATCAAAGAAGTCGTGAATCCTTTAACAAGACCTTTAGAAAAAGGACAAAGACAGTTTCCCCTATTATGGGGTTACAAAGAATACAAAGAATTTATTTCATAACACCTCATATACAGTAAAAGTACGTAAGGAAAGAGAAAAGGAAAGGGAATCAATAAAGCCAACTGAAGGCATGTCGATTTTTTTGTTCCGAAGTCTGTGGCATGCTCTTAGATCACTGCCATAATCTGGAGGATTTACAGATGCGACAAATTGGTCGCAACAATATGTGTTAAACTCACAAATTGTGAATTTAACAGAAAGAGCATCTGACTGCTTCTTGTCCCTAGAGCACACAACATCAGGAGGAGGCAAAACTCTACCTACCAACACTTAACCTTAGGAAGCTGTGCTAAGATTTTATTTCATTTCTGCTGTTCCAAAGCCTGAGGCTCGCAGAATAAACTCTTGCAGAACCTGGGAACCAGAAGCAGCAGGAAAGATCTACTGATCTTTGGCATATTCTGTCATGGAGTTTGAGACTAGACAAAAATTTGAGAGGCTAGACCAAATGAGGTGTTCAATAAAGCTCTGGTAGATTTAGCACCTTACTTCTTGAACACTGATGCTCCTGATGATAATAGTGAGAATAAACCCTGGTTTGTTGATACAACAGCTCCGTGCCACTACTGGGTTCTTCAGTTCATGAAAATATTAAGGGCTAACATATCAGCTCCACTGTCAGAACAAGAGCTGCAATCCTTCCTTTCTATAACATGTCCCTTCACTCTTCAACTTGTATTGGTCTCAACTTAAGGTTAACAGAGAAAATATAAGGAAAGAGAGAAACACAAACAGTCTTAAGGCTGTCTCTTGCAGTAAGCAGCAAATAGCAATAATCTTCACAAGCCCCAGAAATCTTCCAAGATGACTCACAACTCTCTCAATTATAGAGGAGCCTGAGGGACTCCCCAGTTTCTGGCAGTGTGGCCTATCTCTCACTTAGCACAAGCATAGCCACCACTCCTCTCACTGGCTGCTTCAGCCACGGTGAAGTTACACTGCCTACGTGTAGCCTGCAAAATAAACCCTCTGCTTTGGTGCTTGATTGCCCAGCAGCTCAGGTGCATGCCACATGGCTCTGGTTCCCTCACTATCCAAACTTGACTTCACCAGGGCTCGTTCTCTAACTGTACCTGGCTGGGTCTTTGGAGAGACGCATGTTAGAGAGATAAAGGCTACACACCTACAGTCACACAGCAGGTCAGTGTCAAACATTAATAATAGAATCATTTTCTACACGAGAGCCCTTGTTTCAGAGTCCAGCCCAACCCAGAAAGTTAAAGAATTAACGTGTGCAGCAACCTTTCTTTTAAAGAGCTCATCTGTTACGTTAAAGGCTAATTAAGGTTAAGCATACCACACTCTATGTAGGAAGACTCGTTAAGTCATTCAATCTCTGGAGAATCGCAATGGGTTTCCACAGGAAGTTGTCAGTTCTGCGCTCAAACTACCTTCAGAAGCCACAAGCAATAGGGGTATTTAGTAGCTCTTTTGCAAGATACTTCAGTGTCTTGCCACCTGAAAACTCTAACCTGATATTTGGCTTAACTGTGTCTCCAGTATGAAGTTTTATATCCCCATGCCTTTTGATCATGCTTGGGTGCATCAAACTACACTTCTTTCATTCCTGGATGTTTGCATACTTTGAACATTTGTAGGCTGTAATAGTATTTCTCCTTAGTCATTAACAGTGATACACTGGACTACGAAAACAGTCAAATATTTTGTCCGAGTTCTTTCTTTCCAGTCCCAATATTTGCTGCTTCTTGCTAAACTCTCTGCAATTTGTTCCTCTCTTTGGAGACAGAGTGCCCCAAACGAATTCAGTGGGCAAAACACTCAGTGTACAATATGATACTGATTCACTACATTTTCCTTTCCATTCCCCCCTATTTTTACATCCTTCTCAATAAAATAGTCTAACCCTTGACACATAAAATGTTGAATGTGCTGAGCTCCCAGGAGACATAAAGAAAACCGGCCATGCATCTACATGCCCAAGGGTAAATCTGAGCTCCTTAGAAAAATCTGCATTACCACTGCATCACTGGAAACAATCTGAGACCCAGTGCCTGTTGCCACCTTCATTCTGAGAACAAAGATGGGGAAGGTATTTCTTAAGTGCTGTGGGTAACCCACGAAAAGATGTGGTGTGCAAAGGAAGTTAGAGTATACTGCTCTTTTATTATTGGGTGGCCAGAAGAGCCCAAGAGCCTGGGAAGCATCACCCCTTCTCACTTCCCATGTAGTGAGAGCTCCTCCACCCAGACCTCCTCCTGCCTGTCACCCTAGGGTGGAGGGCTGTTCCCCAGCTCTTCCCCAAAAGGGAAAAAGAGGGATTTCAACAGAGCACGTCATTCCCTCCTGGCACAAAGTGAAACTTTGAGGCCACACAGGCTAAATCGACAGGAAAATAGGATCTGCTGTACTTCTGAGACAGAAAACGTATACTTCAGGAACAGAAGTATTTGGCCAGCATTTATAAGCTGTTAAACAAAAGTTAGGGGTCCCCTACTTGCCTCTCCTTCTGTAGGATGTATCACATACTGGATGAAAGACGCCTGGAAGAAAATGGAATGAGGAGAAAATAACTTTGATGGCACGCTCCCCTCTTATGCCTTGTTTGTGGGGACACACTGAGCACTCCAAGCAAGCCCAGGCCTACGGCAGCAGGTGCCGAAGGAGACACTGGATCACTGTCCGGAGCCCTGGCAGGATGCTGAGTGACAGGGACCCAAGCCTCACCACCTGCCTGCTAGCCTCAGCCCTGGGAACAGCCTGGGGGAACCCTTCCCCAGCTCCAGCCAGACATGGGACAAACTCCCCGTCGACTCTCAGGTGCGTCACCACGTTACACTGAGGGTGCTGGGTTTATTCTCTGGAACACTGGGACCAATCTGCTCCATTCTGGTACCTGCTGCTGCGACAGCTGCATTTGACAAGCGTCCAAAACAATGCTTGCAATAACTGCTTGCTGTGGCTTGAGTCTGCGTATCCTTTATCACACCCCTTTAAAACACTGGTATTTTCCAAAGGAAAAGAAAACATCCTGTGCTATCTGGAATTTTCCATGGTTACACTTTGCCCGAGGTGACTTGTCCCTCCAGGGGAACTTTCAGCATTGTGTAATATTTCTGTAACCCTGTTGCTTGTATCTACAGAGGTGGGCAGATACATGGAGAGACAAATAAACGAGAGAAGAGCCTGAGATTTTTATCAGAGGGCAGAGCTAGAATGAGTCAAGGATGAAGACAACTGCTCTGGACAGTTTTAGACTTCAGTTAATTGAAGATTGCCGAAATTCCAGGATGATGGGAGGGTGGTCATCCTTGACTCTTTCTCACAGAGGAAAATGGAATTTTGAGAGGGGTGTGACTGGAAATACCTGAAGGGAATGCCATTTCTATGTTGAGATCCTGTCAAATTGTGCTTTCATAAAGAGCTAAATGTTCAACTGACTGCTTGAGGATATGTTTCGTGTCAACATTTAGAAAAATGCACAAATATCAGTACTTTAAAAAGCCACAGCTTTGAATCCCACTGTTCCTATTAAAATCTACAATTCAGTTGTAACCACTGTTACCTGGGCTGCAACTTTTCTGAACATTGGAATCCCTAAGCCCCAGGTACTTCTTTTAAAGGTGTGTTGATTCCTCTCAGAAACAGCTCCAAACTCACTTCCTCCCTGCTCTGTAATATAAAATCAAGTATTTTTCTGTGTTCCTGTATAATTCCTGCACACACAGACACTACAGTAGTATAATTTCTAAACAATAGGGTTACTCACACCGAACCTGTATTCTCACGCAGCCTTCAAGAGCTGGGGGTCTGGTTCATCAAGATGAACAAGAATGTCCTGTCAGAAATGTATTTTTACTGTGACGTGGTTTGTGTATGAACGATTTAATTACTTGCTTGAGCAATAGGACTCCCACAGCAGTAAAGGCTGGCCAACCCACCCATTTGTCACTTGATTAACCTGCTGAAACTCAAGACACCTGTTCCAAGCTAACAGAGTGTTTATAGAACGAGTATCAGAGGGCTTAACTCTTTGTCACCATCTTGGCACCGTATTTCTCACAAGGCAACCCCCCCAAACAATGCTTTTTGTTCTGTGTGACAGGTACATTTGCCTGGAGCTGTTACAGGAGGAATGCAGAAAGCCCTGTCAAAAGGCAGAATGTTTCTTTAATTATTTTTTAAAGATATGATCTCAAGGGAAAAAAAAAAAATAAAAAATCTGACAAAGCAGAGTGATCCCCCCCATATCCAGAGGCTAAGAGGCTAAATCCTTTTGTTATTAGTCTGCTTAGGCTAGGAATTCAGGAGGTACATGGGCCATGTTTGTGCTCTGTTGGTCTGTCCTAAATTCATCTTTTATTTATCACAGATGCCCATGAGTTGTAATATCCAAGGTGTCAAAGGTCTGTAAGCATCTTCCAAAGCTTTGCGTTACAATCTATTGAGGCAAAAAGTTACTCAAAACCAGAGGAAAGAGCTGTTGTTCCATCTTTTTTCTTTTTGGAAAATATAAGCCTAGTGTCATGGGGTTTAGAGCATCATCCCATATGCTCTGGTGGCTCAACTCACTTATCTATTGAGAACAAGTACTTATGGATGGAATTTCATACAAAATTAAGCTCCTCCTTCTCTGGTATACCGATTGGGGATCACTTTTCTCCTCTATAGCCTGGGAGAGCTCATGATGTGAGTTATCCTTCAAGGGCTTGCTCTATGCTGTCTGTGAAGTAACACTCAAGTGCCAGGGAGACTTCTACACAAGCCCTTCAGCGGTGCTGTCCCAGCAGCAGATTTGCAGCATGTAAAGAGACATTCTGAATTACAAAAGAACAACAGTTCATGCTATTGCATTAAGAATTCAAAGTTGATTATTTAATAAAATATTCCCTGTTTAGGCTCCAGCTGTTGATTATCTCTGCACCTGGTAGCAGCAGGTACTATTTACAAGAAATCCTGATGAATTCATGCCAAAAGAGAACATGATGAGACAAACCAAGGCCAAGACACTCTGCACTTCACTTACTACACTAACAGAGAGCGTTAAGGCAGTATCAGACACTACCTGCTGATTCGTTACTTCTGGCATGCAGAGCTTGCATCTGAGTTTTCTCAAAGCAAATTCAGCTTTCCTGACAGACTGGTGACGGGTGGGGAAATGAAATTCCTCTGTTTAGCCATGCAGAGGTGCACTGTGGATAACACACAGAGTTATGTACATCATCCCAGCCTCAAGGGCATACCTACTAGGCAGCAAAGATAACTGCCTGCAACAGTCAGCCCTTTGTCCACCCGTAAGTAAAACTTCACTGAAGCCAGCATGTCCCATAGCATGAGACTCTGATAGCATTGTTAGCATTGATACAGCTGAACCTCTAAACTAGAAAAAATTAGGTTTACCACCAAAATCACATTTTTAATATGACTCTTCCTTGTACTTTTTCAGGTATAGAATGCCATCACAAATCATAACTCCCATCTGACACTACCACGTGACTCACATTTTCAAGAACAGTTCTGACCTTCAGTCAGAAACCCTCTTCAAGCAAAGCTGAAACTCGTGCAATCACCATCTGACCTCAGTGCAAACTAAACAAACCCAGTATCCATGATGGAAAAGTGCTCTGCTGTCCAGCACCAGTACGCTGAAACACCCAGTTCCTGATGTAAGACACAATTAACACTACATATGAATGAGTAATTGCATGATTTTTGCTCTTTGAAGAGAACACTATTGTCTGCTTTTTCCTTTAGAAGTCACACATTCCCCCAAAGACACCCAAAATTATAGTATGCATTAAGGCTTGTTCTTAAGGGTCAGTATAGCATACCAACAGAAGAAGTACAGCTTGTTGCTAACTTTCTGCATGCATCATTTGCAATTCTGTTCCATGGGCACTTGCTGACTGAAGTAATCTCAATAATAAAGGTGAAAAATATATATTCCTAGAAGACTATTATATATGGAATGACATATGATGTAATACCCTGTAGCCACAGAGAAATGATGATTTTAAATGAATGAAACTAGTGCTGCTTATGTGGTGACAAGAGGATGCTGCCTTTTAAAAAAATATATATATCAGTAATGAAAACTAAGCTGTTATTATGTGTAAAGCAGCTGCAGAGAAAGCGATAGCATTAAAGGCATTAGAACAAAGATTATCTGTTCTCTGTAATTAAATCCTTTTCCCTGCTTTACACCAGATGACTCCTCAGGTCGCAGGAGCCCAATTCAAGCATCATCCTTGAAACTAGCCTGAGATGGTCACTGGAAACCCCTCACAACTTTCAGGGATTTCACTGTTGTATGGTTTCCACCCTGCCTTCTCTCTGCAGGAGTGGAGAGCTCTAATACTGATTCTTAAAGCATCTGGGAACAGACTGGTCTTTGCACAGCTTCCACTTCCTGCATACCTTTTGCCAATGACCTCTCATACATGTGAGATGAAAACATATAAATATCACTTCCTTGCTAGGGTGGGCAGATTATTCATATCCTAGTTCCAATAGCTGTATGATATAAAAACACAAAATATTTTTTCCTGGTCTCCTAAGTGGGAATATCCATCTCCCAGAAAGCAAGCACAGTGCCAGGCTATTCTTTGCATGAGTCAGGGGGACAGAAGAGTGCGTCTGCAGATCTGTGGCAAACACAGACACTCCTCAATGGCCTCTTATTAGCTTGTCACTCTGGTCAGGCTATGGATGAGCTCCATGCTCTCTGATTCAGCTTTCTTGCTCATCTGACACCACCTCACCTATTGCTTACCTAAAACTCTCCTGCTGGGAGCAGTCACACAGGTTTAAAAACAAATACAGGTTTTGCATGATCCAGGAGGAGGGGAAGAGGGCCTCCTGCTAGCTCCAACTGTGAGCCACAACATCAGTGATTAAAGAAAGAAAAGAGGAAAACAAAACAAACCAGAACAAAACAAAACAAAACAAAACACTGCCTTTTGGTGGTTTATGAGAGCTGCTGGTCTCAGTCTAGCCAGGAGGGGAAAAATCTGTTCACATGGATGCCCTCAGCCTTGTAAGATGTCTCAACACTTGGAGGGCAGGAAGGTTGAACTCATCTTTCCTTCACCTAGGGTCCCTTTGGTTTAGAGTTGGAGGTGAAAAGTAGATAATGACAGTGTCAGACCTAAATTGTACCACATCCCTTTACAGTGAGAAAATCAAAGGCTCACCCAGGGCACAGTTTTTCTGCTCCAACCACTCTGCTAGACAAAGTAGCCTCCTTCTAGAACAGTCTAAAGCAAAACAAGCTCTGACATTTACAAAGTTTCCCTCTATGATCACACTCATTTTCAGCTTGCAAGGAAAGTTTGTCCCTTCTTAAACTTGGTACTGCAAGAAGAGAGAAAAAAGAGAGTAAGATTGACTTGGGAAGCACAATAGTTTGAAGAAATTCAGACACAAAATCCTTCTCTTCTCTTCTCTTTTATGCAGATAAAACAGGAGCATGAGTAAACCAGCTCTGCTGGAGCCAAGACTGGAGCCATAGTAATGCTGGTGGTGAGAGGGCACAGAAAATGGAAGAAGGTCAGTTGCCCAGTGAAGCCCACTGTCACCTGTGGCATGAAGCCAGGCTGGACTGGAAGCAGGCAAGCATGCACTAGGCCTTGTAGTTCAGCTGAAGTTCAATCTCTGCCTCAGACTAGTCCTCCCAGTTTGTTTCTTCCACTACCACTTCCACCCATGTTCCGAGGAACATGGCAACCTCCCCTGGTGATCCTCACCTCCATCACGTTTCAGGATTCCCCAGGCCTTTGTTCTGCTTTAGGATTAATGCAATTTACGGTACGTCCCACCACACTATCCTTCAGTAACAGATGCATACACGGAAGAGAAGCCAAAAGCAACACATGAACTTGTCAGGTAAGTTAACCAACCCCCACCAGAGGTAACTCTGATGAAGTGGAGGAGTCAGAACCAGAGCAAACAGTGAAGGTCTGAACAGCCCAAGCCCCTTCAGTCAGTGGCCAACACAAATAATGAGAGAAATGTTCTTTTTCTTGACCCAAACTTTTTGACCCAAGCTTACAAAGGATATTGCATTTTGCAGAACTAGTATTTACTTTCAGAGCTCTATTAGGCTTCTTTTTTTGCTGAAAAGTCCGAGGATATTCTGGGAAGCCATGCAAATGTGTAAACTAAGGCAGAAAACTGATGAGAGGAAGAAGGAAGCAAATGAAGTTTCATGTGAATGCACGTATGAAGTGGTGGGTGTTGTACAAATATAGCTTCCCTGTGCACTGTTCCACCCTTCATAGCAGAGGACTTCTCAGCTCTGAAGGAGGAAAGTCCCAGGGAGGTAGGAGAAAAAGGCAGGTCAGCCACTTCATCTTACACAGTGAGCCAAGTATGCAAAACGTATTACAGCTGTGATGTTGTGACCACTTTCCTACAGCACCCCATAAATTCTGTTTGCTCTCTGAGGGGGCTCTTTTTTCAGTAGGGACACTGATTTTTGCTTACTGAATCAACAGGGGAAGGATACTAGCCACATAAAAGCGTGCCTACTGGAAATAGGGGCAAGACTATGAGTAGAGGGGTACAGGGGTGCATTCAAAAGCAAAGAACAAAGTAGGTCTTTCGTTACAGAGGCTTATAACACATTGCAAGTATTGAAAACAAAGGCAAACAGGAGTGGCTAAAACTGCTTTCTTATGCCCTTTTTACAAGGGCATGGTAAAATCAGGCATTCCAACTATTTAATCCACTAGCCCATCTCCAACACTTCAGCACAATGCACAAGTAAATGGTATGTTAACAACTTACAGATTTAATGAGTTTATTTCTTAAGCAAGGGAATTAAAGGCTGGCTTATGGCTCAGAGAATGAAGGTGCATTTGTACATTTTTCTCCCAACAAAAGCAAGGGAATATTTTTATCTATACACAAGCTGCTTGAGTAATCCTCTTGATACTGTCCGGCAGCACACACTACATGTTGTAAACATGACACATTAAAAAAGAAAAACAAACCCCCAAACTTTTCTGATCAGCTCCTTTTTCCAATGACGACTTGCATTCAAACAAATATGGGAACAAATATCCAAATCCCTGCCTGCAGTAGGTGAGTTGAGTGAGTAGCTGTTTAGTATCAGATGAATGAGAATGTTCTAGTGCTTAGGAAGGCTTTCAGACTTGTTTTCTTTGTGGGAGGCATTAAATGGTTGAAAGACAAAAAGGACTTCAATATAAGCAAATTTGAAAGTACCAGAGAAGTATCTTTATCAGTAAGAATAAACATATTGCTTTACAGACACTAGCCCATTTAACTTCGCTGTTTGGATTTTAAATCTCTAATTTAACATGGGGTTATCTCACTCAGATGTGCAATGCAAGTTGGCTTAGATTTTCTATGGCAAACCACTTCCCATAGTCACCGTGTGTCAGTTTCCTACCCTGCTAGCTTTCTGGTGACATAAATTTTTCCTCTGTCCCCCTCGTAGTTCAGCCACTACCCTCCAATCCCCTGCTCTCTGCCATCTCATTTTCCATGGGATATATGTTTCTAGCATACGACACACTTCCGTAGCTTCTCTATGCCCACTCACACCCACTGTGCGCTTGGTCTTCATTAGTATCCCACCCTCTCTTCCTGATGCTTTCCTTTTTCTTTGTGTGATTTAGGCTCCTTTTTTCCCCTCCACACATATGCTTCAATTTTCCTTCTATTGTGATTAAGATTTCATTTTAATGCAAATTTCAAAGCAAAATATTTGTTATTCCCAGATGCCACATGCACACTCACATTTGAGCAAGACAGAAAAACTTCTCATCCCTTACCTTTTGTTCTAGGTTTTCCCACCTTGCTGTGGTGGTTTCTTTCTTCCTCTGGATTAATCTCTCCTTTCTTTCTTTGACGCTCTTTCATTTAACAGCACAATTTTGTTTTTCTTTGATGGTACATTAAACTTCTTCTCTTCATCAGTATTTAAAGCTTGATTGATGTTTGACTTCTTTTGTCACCATTTTCTTTTAGTACTTTATTTAATTCTTTCCCCCTCTTGGGCTATTATTTTATTCCATTACCATTTTTAGGAATACTCCTCAAGGTAACACTGAAGAAAGTCACTTTTTCTCAGAGGGCCAGACACTGTGATGTCCTTCACATGTGCAAACGGTGAAATTCATAACAGGGCACACCTGCAAGACAGATTACATAAGCTTTTTCTTTTGCTTTGGACTCAAGGTACTTCTAGGATCTGGGCTGCTACCAGTTTGCACCTTGAATATGCAAACAAAGAGAAAAGCAGGTGTTAAACATTGCACATTAGAGCCACTTAGTGTGAAGTCAGAAGCTCTACTTTCCTTTTCTTCTTTCTACTTCTACTTTCCTCAGCCAGGCCATAATTGAAGCTAAGAAGAACACTACAGGTCCTCTTTCTAAAGGAGTCTATAGGTCTGTAGTCAATTCATTGAAAAATTATGTTTGTGACCTTTCATTTTGGCATGAACAGCCACCAAACTTCATTTTCCATGAAGTATCGTTAAACAGGAAGGTTTTATCAACTTAACTCTGAAAATTGGAAACCAGAAGCTCTGGAATTTAAATAACATTATGACAAATATTGAGATTGATAAAACTACAGTTTTGCTTATTTGACCACAACCTGGGACCTGATCTTCCAGGTGCTGAAGTACATGATAAACTTGAGCAAACAAGTGAAGTTACAAAACCTATAAAAAGTGGTTTCTATAGAAGACAGAGGGTATGGAAGATTTAAGCTAATAGTTCTGCTCTTGATAGTAATTGCTCCAGGCCTAGCAATTCCTCACAGACAATTCAATTAAATGCTGACAGAAACACAAATAGAGCTCACACAGTCTTCTAGTTCTCGCAGCATTGCGCTGATGTCATCTTGTATGGAAGTTACTGCGAAAGGCTGTTACTGAATACATAACTACTAAATAACACAAAGGTGTCCAAAGCAATTAGAAAAACAATAACCCTATGTTTCAAAACTTGAGTTTCCCAATCTCCAGGACCGACCCTGCTGTACCTGGCAGTCTCATACTGGATAATGTATATCTTTGCATTCCAAACATCTGACGGGTTTTGTATTTCTCCCTTTTGGGCTTATCCTTGCATTCCTGAAGAGTCTCTGATGGTAACTGAAATAGAATTCACTTGTTGTTGTGCTGAAATTAGCAGCAATGAATCACCTGGATGGGATTTTTTTCAGTGTATAACTAGTTTATTTGCTCTAATCTCCTGTTATTGCACAGTTATTTGTCTTTCTGAATTTAATTTTGTCAGTGAATATCATTCAGTTACCACTCGTCTTTCCTGACTAAATGATAGAGTACAGTATTACATAGATATATATAAAATATAAAGCACAGTTTTGAAATGCCAGTGTTCTTAACGGTAACAACTGTTTGCAAAGCAAGGCAAAACAGCATTGCAGAGACATACAAATAATCATGTAGAAAGATCAAGTATTATAATTTATAACAAACTGACATAGCATGAAATTAGGGCCAGTTGTAAGTTTGTGGTAAAAATACTCCAAAGCAAGAATATCTGTAACTAATTTTATAATACAACAGACTGAAAATTTACAATCTGCACCAGGATGGAGGAAAATGTGAGAGTATTTCATAGAATCATAGAATCACAGAATAGTTAGTGTTGGAAAGGACCTTAAGATCACCCAGTTCCAACCCCCCTGCCATGGGCAGGGACACCCCACACTAAACCATGGCACTGAAGGCTCTGTCCAACCTGGCCTTGAACACTGCCAGGGATAGAGCATTCACAACCTCCCTGGCAACCCATTCCAGTGCCTCACCACCCTCACAGTAAAGAACTTCCTCCTTATATCCAATCTAAACTTCCCCTATTTCAGTTTGAACCCGTTACCCCTTGTCCTATCACTACAGTCCCTAATGAATAATCCCTCCCCAGCATCCCTATAGCCCCCTTCAGGCACTGAATATTTCTTGCAATATTAATAGCAAACAACAAGGAAATTCTTCATCTCAAAACAGAGCCTTATAAAATGAGGTTAAGCTTAAAAAAAATCAAAAGCTGTTAACATACGGAAGTACCCACTTAAACCTCTCAAAGAGCTTTAACTGACTGCCAGTGATACTGTTGTAGAACAGTACTCAATACCCTTCTGACACAATTAATGCATGCTTTTATTTATCACCTCAAACTAGAAAAGGTGTCTTTCAGACATCCATTAGAAGTGTATGTACATGCATAGCATCACTCCACAGCAAAATCTGTGTGGGCACAATAGTTGCTCATCGCACAATTGCGCTGGGTGAGCGTGATATAAAATAACTGGCAACAGTTTCTGAGGCAGGTTAAGCATTTGTGCTTGGAGTAGTTAAAATGTCTGATAAAAGAGAAGAAATCAGTGCCTGTATCTTCTAAAGTTCTGGGGCCAAACTGGTTACTGCCCACAATACATCTGTGACTGACTCCAATACCAGTCATTAGTACTGGGCAAATACATACAGAAACATGTAAACCCTTGCCTAACAAAACTGGTTTGTTTGCTTTTTTTGCCTGCATCATAAATTTTCATGTGAACACCTCTGTTGAAGCTTCACTGCAAGATTGTGCAGTATCACAAAAATACTTAATGAACCAAACGCCAGCAAGTGCTGGCCATTAAAACAACTTCAAAAGTACCCCGCAATTCAAGCAAGCAAAACCAGTGGTATTACAATGGCTTTATTTGGCTCTAAGCTTCACTAAAATGTCTGAATGTACTTTGCAATCCAGCCATTTCTTGGACTTCTTTGAAGAGAAATCTGTCCTCAGATCAACCTTTTTCTCATTACCTAAAGCTTTTTTACACTCTTTCTTTCATAACTAAGACTATATCTCGCTATGCTTGCTCTTCCTAATGTTTCACTTGCTTAAAAAAAAAAGAAAAAGCACTAGCAATCTAAACTGGTTTTATTTTTGTATCTCTCAGCAAGTTCTAATAAAGTAAATTGAGCAATATTCTCAGTTTATTGTATTGATAAACAGACTGTAAAGTGTTTTATGATATGGTACTTCTCATATGAAAGACACTAGACTAACATAAATTGCAATTGTAACTGTAAAGTACTAAAATATATTTTCCCTTTAGGGCTCTCTAGTATATTTGGCTGAAAAAAAATAAAATAAAATAAAATAGACTTGTTTATTGTGTATATTTTTTGTAGTGTAATTAAATGTCTCTATGGTTTCCACTCAGAAACAAAGTCCTCTTTCCCTGCTCAAAGCAGTCTAAAGTCTCACAAATAATTTTACAGAGCTGTCTTGTTCCAAATTGGAGGTGAAAAAGCACTTTCTTTTTTGCTTTCTCCACACCGTCTCCAGAGGAATGGATCTCTCAGCACTTGCAGCCCTGTCATTTCCAGGTCATGCTAATAGTCATTATGTAAAAAAAGCATTGGACTCCTGACTCAATCCTTCCTACTGTCACAGGGATACCAGCTCATTGTTATCTGGACCGATGCAAAAATTTCCCTTCTCCACCCAAACCAGTGTCAAAAGTGGATTCTTCTTGGTGATGACTTTGGATCTCATCCAAAGTGAATATGGAGCAAGAAGGCATCCTCACACCCCAGGATCAGGTCTTGTCAGTGTGCCAACTGCCAGACCCTAAGGGATGCTGTCGTGGTTTAGGCCCAGGCCGTAAATCAGGACCACGCAGTCTACTTCCCCCCCCACCTTTCTTCCCTCCACTCCTGGAGGGACAGGGAGGAGAATCAAAAGAATGCAACTCCCACGGGTTGAGATAAGAACAGTTTAATAACTAAGGTATAACACAAATCACTACTGCTACCACCAATAATAATAATGATAAAGGAAAAAACAAGGAAGAGAATACAACCGCTCCCCAACCGGTACCTCACCCCCACCCTGCAGTGATCCAGCCCTTCCGGGAACTCTCCATTCTACATCCTGGGCATGACGTGCTGTGACAGGACAGATGCAAAACAATTACAGTGGCTTTGCACCCCCTCTGTAGCCAGAGGCAGCTATCCAGACTGGTAAAGACACAGAGGTACCCTGCCTTTCCAGCCCAGGCACAGGTCCCATGGCTCCACATCATGCCAACGTGACCGCAGATGTGCAATACCCACAGTGAAACTGAGGACAGACTCAGGACACACTCAGTCCCTGGTGGTTCTTATTGGAGAAAAATAGAAATTTGCAGGGATGTGGTAATGTATCTAGAGCCTCCAGGCAGGTCTCCTATGCACATAGCAGCTACATTTGAAGCCCAGCTTTTCAAAGACACCAGGACCTACCCTGATCCTTCTCACAGTGTTCGCCAGCAGCAGAATTACTGAAGTGCCTGGAACTGCTGAAGTGTGGCAGGAGGGAACGGTGTGAATCAGAGCAGTATCCAGACCCAAGGGTACTAGTCTTTGTTCAGTAAATACAATCCCTCCAGTTTCATACTTCCTTGCTTTAACAGCGGGGACCACCCAGACCTCCTATTAAGAAGGAAGCGCTGATGGAGCTGTTGTAAACCTTCTTCAGATGAAAGGCAGCAGTTGAAGTAATGGATAACTGAGGAAAGAATACTCACAGAGGAGTCAGAGGACAAGTAATGAATCTTAGAAATGAAGGTGGAAGCGAGATACTTAAAAAATTAACCTCCTCCTCTCTTTTGGTCTTCCTTTAATAAAATGGTGATAAACCTGTTTAAAGGTTCAGAGCAGCTGCATAATGAATTTACCATAATACACAGGAAAAGTGCAAATTCACCATTACAGTTCAACAGCTTGTGCTCCACTCTGAATGAGGTGGAGGATTATACAAACACAAAAAGACTCCCTGGAGCAGCTGAATGGAGCTGGTAGAATTAAGGCTGAAACAGTCACAGTTAACTCCTGATACGTGTTTAAGCACACCGTGTTAAGAGCTTCTTTTGACACAGACTCTCATAAGCTTCGTTCATCCTTACAGAAAATTTCAGGCAATCTAACTCAACAGCTTACCTAAAAAAAGAGAAAACCCCACTTCCCCAGTCCCATATGAAGGACCTGCTTGCTTTCCTGTAGCTCATTCTAGATCTTAAAACTCTCCTATATAATTCAGGATTAATTTTGATGTTTGAAACAGTGACATTTCCTAACTCTCGTTTGAGTAGTGGTCTGTAAATGGATATGAAGCTGCCTTTTAATTTGAAAACATTATTAAATCATGTTCCTTCTCCCGTTCTTATTCTTGCCTAAGTCTTCCTTGACATTCTTCAACCATTTCTTTTTCTTTTTCCATGAGCATCTTATAACAGATACAAAACCTCATCACTCAAATGTAGCATAACATGAATATTTTGCATTGTCTCATCGATGCATTCTTCAATCAGAAAATCATACTTAATGGCTTGGACACCCATGAAGTACAATTTGTCTCACATCTGTACCTCTTTGTACCCACCATTATACTCTATTGGCTCAAAATAGCCAACCTTTTCTATGCTGGACTTTCTGAAAAGGCCACGTCTTATGATAAAGTATGATAAGAACACAGAATTTAAGGCTTGCAAAGCTGATCCTACACCTCTGTGATAAAGCTGAAACAGCAACAGCAATATTAGCAGTACAGAACACTTTTCCCTGCCAGGTTCTGGGGAATGTTTGAAGACGAGGGAGGAAAAAAAAAACCCCACCAAAACCCACAACAAACACAAACACCACAAAAATGATGTGTGTGGAAGTGATGTGGGCTAGTGGAAGGTGTTCCTGCCCGTGACAGAGGGGTTGGAACTAGATGATCCTTCAGATCCCTTCCAACCCAAACCATTCTATGATTCTATAGTACTATGAAAATCTCAGGTAATGATAGGATTCATTCTTAATTAATTCATATATAACTGGTCCCGAGCAGCAGAGTCCCCCTTGGCCAGGCAAGTGAGCAAACTATGCCTGAGGTTGCCTTTGGGTAACATCCAGCATTTGTCAACAGTAACCCAAAGGAAGGAGGAACAGGTACTTAAGGTGACACATTTCTTTGGCATCCTAGCAGTAACTAGTGTGTGCACCAAGTTTTGCACTCTGCAGAGCCCCACTGAAGGGAACACCAGAAAGGCAGATTCCCAGACAAGCCCACTTCTCTTCCTCTCCACGGACACAAGTTTAGGGAGAGTGAAAGGAGTAAAGATACCCTATCATAACATGTTTTGTGATAGCTCTGGGTATGATCAGAATTCATAGATGTTCTTACTAAATTAAGATGGGATTATATCGCAGATCTCAACTTTTTTTTATTATTACTTTTTTCTTCAAAGGTTTCTTGATAAATCTGTTGGTTGGTGCACACAAAATCCATCTGCTCCCTGAAGACTGCCTCCGGACTGCAGAGCACTGCCTTTAATAATGCATATCCTTCTTGTTGTGTGTTTTCCTTTTTTCCTGGAACGTGCACTGAGTGGTTTTGATGTTTCTTCTCTATAGACATGACAGAGGGTGCATCAAATGTTAACCTAAGCATCTTGCACATGGCAAACACACACCTCCAAAGGAGACCCTTTTTGAGATACAAACACCTTCCTCCTATCACTGTTTCATCAGATGAAATATGCTACAGTCCAAAAGCAAGTAGGTGAGTAGCCTACAGCAAGCTGAAGGAACAGGTGGTTCTTCTGTACACAGCAGAACTAATGAAGCTTGGTCTGCCCCCTGTGTAGACTCGCAGATGTCTAAGAAAGGATGATTTGTTTAGTTAGCTCCTCAGTGGGAGAACCTAATACAATCTCTCTGCTCTTTCTGGTCACCTATTCACATAGAACTCTGAGGTCAGTTCTGTGAAACAAAAGCACAAAAAACTGAGGATGCTCATTCCCTTAGAAGACCAGGCTAAAAATCTTATTGAGCAGGGGAGATGTGGAAGGAAGGTATCAGCCATGAGGGGTTAGAAACATTAGCAAACAAAGCAAAAACCGCATCAGGACCAAGCAAAGAGAGAAGCCATAAAGCTGGTAAACCACACAAGCACCAAATCTCTACTGAGAATTCTTTTAGTCCTTTACCTCCAAATTCCACTTTACAATACAAACTTGAGAAAAGTTTGTCTTATAACTTGAGTACTTGAGTAATGTTTCTCCAGGTTGGCATGAAACTACAGAAGTAGCCTTTTTTTCTTTAGAATATAAATATACTCAAGTCTGAGGAAACAAAGAATTGTTTCTCAGTAAATAAGGGATTACATGCCTTCACTTAGTGACTTTATTGATACTTTGCTCAGTAGGAACAATTCTAAATGATTCCTTAATGCAGATGCTGGGGAATAGTACTCGTTGCATTTTGTGCCACAACCTACCGGGGCCTAGGGACTGAATCTGGCCTGCTGGTGCCTTTTCCTTCCACACTTTCCCACTGGAGGCAAAACAGCTGTTCACCCAGGAAACACTTCAGCAAAAGGTATATAGTTCTTTTCTGACATTTGCTCAAAGCCCAACACAGGTTGCACATTGTCACGATTGCTGTAGCTTGTGGGGAAAAGGTGTGGAAAGGAAGAGGGTGAGCATCTGCAGAAGAAGGAGGAAAAAGAAAGGGTTCCCAATGGGGACCCTCTTACAGGTTGCAGTCTATGACTTCTCTTTTTCTGCCTTGGCCCGGCCCTACAAGAAGAGAGGGTGAAGCTTTAGCCAAGATTAGGGAACAGCCGCTGAGTGAAGTGGCCTAAGGGGTGTGAATAAAAATTCCCCAAGGCAATTCCGTCCAGCATGACTTTAGGTCTGACCACAAAGCCTATATCTGTACTATCGGGACTTCAGATTAGCAAGCTCTTTATACGTGCTGTTATTCTGGTTCCTTCAGAGGGAAACTACTGGAAGATGAAGCTAAGAATGTGTTTCTAGGCCTGTATCTACAGACACCTACATAACTGATGTTGTGAGTTAGATGAAGTCAATATAAAGAGCTCTACCCAACAAGGCTTTCTTTTGTTTTGCATCTGGAGATATTGGTTAGAGATGATCAGAGTGCAAACACCACATACGCAATGGGACTTTTAACTTGTGAGTTTTTAGGCACTATGGTGATTTATGGCAGAAAAAAAGGGGGTGTTTTCAATGCTACTTATTGACAGAGGAGATAAGCATTTGACCTGGTGCTCTAAGCTCATTTTGTAGGCATTGTATATCATGGCATTTAAAGAGCACAGCTTAAGCAGGAGACTTGTCTGTTTCCCTTGGCTTGCTTATTTCTCTCTGGGTCAAACAGTTCCCTTGGAGAGAGAGAGATTGTCTGCTCCTTGAAGAGTAACCATCATACTTAGCTCTAGCTGTAGGAGTGAGGTGGGAGGAAAGGAGGGCTGCAGGAAGAGACAAGCCTGCTGCACAGTTCCAAAATACTATGTACAGCTGAATAGACATTTGGACAGTCATGCTTTACTAACAGAATGGGCTTGCATGTAGACTGGAAAAATAAAACTCTTTTTCCAGGTTCAAGGCAACACTGGAAGAGGTTGAGAACCAGAGCCAAAGTCTTCACAGGAATGTGGCTCTCATAGCAAAGAAAAGAAACTTGTGTAGTGCATTTGGCGGGGGGAGAGGCAAAGGATCTAAATCCAGTTTGACATATCATGGGTTTTTATTCTTTGCAATAAAAACACTTCTAATGGTTTTATTTTTCCATTTCATGCCAATATTACAACAGTTTCTGGTTGACTAAAGCCCAGTCTTACTCTTTACAACACAGAAACTGGAAAACTGTCATAAATTTGCTGGCCCACCTGTTCATTCTGCTGCAATGATGTTTTCAGTATGAAATAAGCTCACTATTATTATTAAAGACCATATTTATCATGACTCAGTGGGGCTATTTCAGTATTAGCTACAGCAAAGACAAAGATCAAGTATAACTGAACGGCACTGAACAGCTTCTGAAAGAGATACCTCCATCTGACATGTCTTTACATGGTACCCTCTATTAATTTTGCAAATTAGAATACAATGGATCAAGTTTATTAACAATATTCTCCAAAATGTGCAGGGTCTATATGGAGAAGGTGGAACTTTTTTTTGAAGTACCACCAGTCCCCTAGCTGAAAAACAAATGTTGCTACCATTGATGACCTTGTTAATCTAATCCTCACTCTACCTTCCATTCTGCTTTTTTTTCTCCTAACCTTTCTTCTGGTTGGGAAGTTGCAAGTGAGTGAGAGATTCAGTGCACTCTCTCTTAACTTGTATGGAGACTTGCTGTGAATATTGTCCCTCTTCCCCTTAGGATCCTGCTGCACAGCTCTTTGTAGATTTGTCTGAAGGTACCCCATACTTCATGCCTTTCTCTCTGTCCCTTGAGGACGAAGTATACTGCATAGGACAGAGCTAACTGAGGAGGGCCTAACAGAAGGAAAAAGAGGAGAAAAAGTTATAGGAGACACTATAATGTATCCAGCCATTTTCTCTCTTGCTCTGCTTCTCAAGGGTCAGAGTGGGTTGGCTTCCTGCTGAGCAGTGTGAAGGAGAAACTGGGCTAAGGTAAATGCACTCTCAGAAGGACACTGGTACTTCTCTTCATTTAGACCAAATCAGAGCCTCATTCCTCTTCCCAGGCCTCTGCCACTAAGTTAGCACTCATCTCCTAATAACTTCCCTGCAGCTGCTAACCAGATGCCTTCACTTTCTCAGGCAATTGGTATATAAATGAGGAGCCAAATTTTCTCTTCAGCAGTTCCCAGCCATTAGGCTCTCCACATTACTTACCTGTCTAATCATCCAGCCCTTCACCTCTGGGGAGTTTAAAATATTGCCCAAATCACAAGTAATGAAAATTAGTTTCTTCCTACTTTCAAACCCTGCCAGCAATCCCTCACAACACATGATGCTGCCCTTATGATCCTGATGAGAAATAAAAACAGGTTCTCTCAACCTTATCTTCCTTCTCTTGGTCATCTCCACATCCAGTTGAAAAGACAGAATGAAGGACAGTACAAAGGTACAGCTAAGGAGGGATAAAACTGCATACAAATGAAGCTCGTAAATGTTCTCCATGCTTTCAGTGTATGAGTTATTATGTAATGTAAAAATAAATAGTGCATATTGCATGTATTGACCTGAATCCTAACCACATTTGTAAACCAATATAAGATCAGTGATGAAGTATAAAGCCCATGATTACAAACCAAACCTCAATCTCCTTTGTTTGAGTTGCCACATAACAACTTTGAGTATCCAGACTGAAGAGAGGCAATGCCTACTAGTAACAGAGAAAGCCCTACCAAATCCATTCCTATTTGAGCAACAAAATTAAGGCTGTTTAGCTACAAAATCTACATTGAATTTACAAAATGCAAAGCTTAACTAAACAGAAAAATTACAGTTTATACAATATCAATGGAAAATTGTATTTTTAATTTAATTTTACTGACTGAGACCTTTCTCATTCTCCAGTAGCTGTATTTTCTGATAACTGGCCCAGCACACTATAACCTCTTTATTTCAATATTATAAAGTTTGCCAGATGATAAATACTGTTTGCAACTGAGCAGAAAATTATATATACGCTATCATTAGTGTTTGAATGCCCCAAGAGATTATGGAGCTTAGGGGTTTGGGCTTCTCATTTGCTGTTTGAAACATGACAGGAGCAGTCACTTCCAAATTGTCAGAAGTTCATACTTGTGAATTCCAGCTCCTCTAGCTCAAGACTGAAAATTTTTCCCTCTTGCTCTCCAGCCGCCTACTTCTGCAAGGTCTTGTTCACACAACAATTTTGCATGAAAGGACAGGAGGAATCAAGGTAAGGGAAAACGCCAGCAAAATATTATCTCCTTCTACATGTACTTGTACTTTCTGACTGCCAATAAGAAGCCCTATTATACCTTGCTTTTGTCTACTGTGTTATGCCCACTATTCCAATGCAATAAGAATGGAGAACGGTAGCTTTGCTTGATGCCTTTTCATAATTACAAAGTCTTTAAAGTCACTCCTTTCAGATGGCTACAGGTAGACAATGACTAGCATTCAGTGAAACTGATGAATACTACATTGAATGCAAAATACAGAGAGAGCAACAAAGAGAAAAAACTGATGCTTCACACTGAAGCCATCACATTTCTTCAGGGCTTTTGTGTGACTTTCAGTCTTCATCACTGAATATACATAACTTTTCAAAGACCTTTTCAAACAGCTGCCAAAGAGGTAATTTAGGGAAAACAAAAAAAAAAAAAAGGAGAACAAAATGTTTAATTCTAGTGTTAAATGTGTTCACCCCTGCCCCTAGCACTCACTCTTTTCTTTAAATACATCATCTGTTGCAGAATGTGTGTTTTGATTTGAGCTGCCACATTTTGCTTGGTTGGAGTCAAAACTGATTATTGAGGTTGCTAGCCACATATGAAAACATGGGACGGGGGAAACATTATCCTACACCTGTGAAGGTTTTGTCTTACTGGATTTGACAGGAAAGCTCCCTGTAGCCACTATTATTTTTTTTCTTACCCAAGACCAGAACTTTAATTGCATCCCTAACTTCTCTTATCAACACATCTGTATCCAACTGTGCTAGCACTTCGCTCACCTTCAACTTTTTTTTGTTTGTTTTAGGAACATTTCTTTGTGGCTCTAAACAACATAAATTTAGCTTCCTCATCAAGAAGCTCATTTAGCTGCAGCTTGATTGCAAGTAATTTGCCCTAACTGTCTCCGTCTTTTAATTGTTTGTGCCTTTTTCTAATCTATAAACTGTAACTTCAGGCAGGTCATTTTTGTCTTACCATTTCCTCTTTGGAAAGGCATATCTAATAACTCACCCCATATCCTGTGGCTTTAGGCATCTGAAATCATACGAACAGAAGGGATAGACCATTGATTCAACTCCAAGTTCATTTGAAAAAAAGCCTCCATAAAATCTCCTTTTTTAAGAAACAGGAAAATAAAACTTCATCCATGAAATTTAGTTTGGTGGAAAACGAATACACGTCACCATTGGTACAGAACTGACTCCCTACTCTGTTTCTACAGCATTTCCTTATGACCCCTGAGAGACGTGAAATTCTAAGTGCCAATTTGGGTACTGCTACAATCCTTGAGTAAATCAGAGTCCAATGAATTTCATCCCCACAGTTAGGAATTGGCACCATCTCCCCTGCTGGAGACAGAATACATGATCTCATTAGAGTCTCTGGACTTAGTCAAGCCTACGCATAAGGCAGCCTTTTTTTTTTAAGTAATCTCATTAGAAGTTCTACCAAATATGGTATCCATTTCAAATCTCTTTAATTCCTCCCACCTAATCCCCTTTACCCCCAAAGTGTAACATAAACGTATTAGTCAGATTAGCAGCACATTCAAGAGTAATCCCTTCCAAAACAAGAGAGCTACATGTATTTTTTCCTGATCCCCAAATTTTGGTTTGTGTTAATTATTCTAAAGCTGTCAGTGTGAATAATACTCTGCCCCCCCTCCAGTCTGAAGAGCAATTAAGGAATTTGCATTTGCTGCTTCTTTTTCTTACAAAATACTTCCTCTGTATTTTCTGTGCCTGCTCTGACTCCTGCTGGAGCCTGTGGCCAAGCTCTCAAATTAATGTTTTTAGCTCTGTCTTACTTTAGAACACTTGCATGAAGCACAAAACACACACAGAAGAACAGCAGCCTCAGGATGGGGAAAGAATGCCAAGCACAGTTGGGTTTTTTCTCTTAAGTTCCTTAGACAGGGTTTCTCCTTGCATGATCTCAACAAGATGGTTAGCTATTGTACTTGCCTGGTGGGGTCCAGGGATTCCACGCAGAGGGGTGGTCTTAGCAAAAAGAATGAGAAGTGTTTTCTGACTGTGATGATGAACATTTAGAAAGCTCTATCACCACCTTGAGATTTCTTAAAACCACTGAAAATATCGAGACTACTTTCATTATGAAATGAAGACCACATTCATGCAGGCAAACGTCAAACAAATGCCAACAAAAAGCTTTTAACCCATATCTGGCATCTTTCTGTGAGGGAATCAGCAGATGCGTGCACATATTCTCAGAGAAAAGTGCACTAGGCACATGCATACGTGTATTGTCCCTTCAGAGCTCTCGTGTCTATATAACACGTTTTCTTGATGGATAAATAAAAGGAAGCAATTTGACTAGACAGACTGCAGTTTATTGACATTGCCAATACTCAGCTATTCTGAGAAGATGACACACTGGCGGAGAAGTTCTATTTTGTAAGTTAAGTGGCTGATGGCTTCTTGTATGATCCTGCAACTTATTAAAGTGTTCCTGAAGCTTTTACAGTTTTCTTCAAAACCTTTTCAAATCATACTGGAAGCCTCATGAGTTGATCATACTGCAATTCCTCACATGTAAACTATGGGAAGACTTCCATCTGGCAAAGCCAAACTGGCAGGAAAGAATGCCAACACCCTTCAAAACCAGCATAATCAAATACCTTATTATACTATTAAAAAGAAGGTTAAAAAATACTTTTAATTTTGACAAAGAGGTTAATTTTGTGTGAAAGCTCTGACATCTCCTCCCCCACACACATGCACACACACCTGAAACAAGGAAGCAATTTTCACTAGCCCGATTCCAGTTAGGAACAGAAATTCCAGCTGGCTGACGGACAGGAACTGCTTTTGCCTAAAAGACTCAGAATTCCAAGCCCCATTTTCAAATGCTATTAAGTTCATGGGAGCTTAAAGGCCATAGGAGTTAAGAGGACTGAACTGCTAAAACACTTCTAAATAAAGTACCATTAGCATAACATTTCTGAAAGTCCTGTGGGGACAAAGCAGTGCAAGTGCCTTTTGGAGATGTTACAACAGGCTCCCAGATCTCATTTGCAGGGGGACCCATGCTCTTCCATCCAGTGAAAATTCTGTATCACTTACAAGAAAGTCCTTTGGGCTCCTCTACTCCCTATTCCCACCACAGCTGTTAATTCTACGAGTAAAGTATCGAGTCTTTCGATTAATGAAGCAGATATGGTTAATAACAAGAAAGACACCAACAAAATGCCACTAGCATGCTGAGTGGGAATAATATAATACACCATGACCATATGGACTCAAGAGAGTAATTACATATGAGTAACTCATCTGATCTTTCATGTTGCCAGGCTTTTATCTCAGATAGTCATTTTTCTCTGCTGTTACCAGCTTTTTGTTCTAATGAAGAACATCCTCCTCTTTCACGATCCTTATTATGTCTAAGTAATCATTATACATGGATACAGAAGTGGGTGAATTCCTCAAAGTAAATGCATGCCAAGAAACAGTAAAACTTCCTTTCTGCAAGGCCAGATTGAGGCATAAAGGCTCATTTGGTACCAGTAGAGATAATACAAATCTGTCTGTGTTTAGTAGGCACTTCCACAATTTTAACATAATTCACGTACTGGAGAGAGTGAAGTACTGTATAAAAAAAAAAAGGTTTTCTTTCTCTTAGAATGACATATTTCATGAAAAAATACAGAAAGAAAGAAGGAGACTTACATTTGATCATTACTTTGATAGACTCTGGTCAATTCAAGTGAAGGAAAAGCATATTGGACAAAATAAGAACCTTGCTTCTGGAAACACAAAGTATATCCCACAGTGGAGTAATAATATCACACGGCTCTCCTCAGGCATGAATTTCCCTCCTGTATTTATACCTACATTAAAAACCAAAGAAAAAGCTTTCAGTGTGAAATGAATGCTTAGCCCTTAAATACATATTACACAAGAGGCAGATACAAGAACAGAATGGTAGAGCTAGGATCTGAAAGATGAAATTGGGACTGAAGATAAGAAGGTAGATTGTGTTTTCCAGAAGAAAATAGCAGAATTCTACTTTTCCTAGCTTTGTGGAACTTCACAAATTTCCCATATAGAAATGTTTGCTAAGGTTGGCTTCAGGCATTCCTACGTTGTTCACTTGGTTTTAAGAAGAGGCAAAGGAGACAGGACCAGGACAAAGTAGGGGGACATTTAAACAAGTGAGCAGATGCACTTGTTCATCTCAAGTGTGGACAAACCTGGAAGAATCCCAGCTACATCTGGTTCCAAGGAAATTCTTTGCTATGAAAATGAGATTAAAACCAGGCATTACTACAGTCAGTAATCGTTCCTTGTAACTCATCTTTTAATATCCAGGGGAGCTATTCAGACCCCTTTTTTAGTGGGTGCTGTAGAAACATAAAGGATTACGGTTTCATACTCCATGCAATACCAAACCATAGCTTCCTAGGAGACTTTACAACCTGTAAGAAAGTGACGTTGTGTACAGTACAGAACCTGACACACCTCAGAGTAGTACTTGGTTCTGTTACTTACTGGTTGTATGTGTGGAACATAAAAGCTTGTAGGAGTGTCTTTTATGACTATAAACTGATGATGCCATGCTGGCACCAAAATGCTTACAACAATTTTCTTGATTCCTGTAATGCAGGATTTTACTCACCTGATCATGTCTGATATTGAATGTTTTCCTAACCTGTACTCAGGAATCATTTGAACATAGCAAATCTGATGGAAAGAAAATGTTCCTAAAATATTGGCTAGGGAGTTCCAGCCACACTGACAGATCTCTGACAAGCTCCCCTCTCTGGCTCTGAGAAGAGCTGCTGCTTAGACTGAAGGCAAAGACAAGCAAAATTCCACTCTATGGCCCAAAGCATAATTTTTCCTGAATTTGCATGAGATGAAAGTGATTTTAGGGAAAGAAAAATGCTGAACATTTGACTAAAAAATGAGCTCTTTGCAGCAAACACTCATTGTTTGCCTTTTCTGTACACAGAAAAATTTGCCTCCTCTATACAGAACAAAAGGCATTAAGAAAGTGCATTCATATTTTCTCCAGAGGTGTGAGTTCCCCACTGAAGACAGTTCTTTCCACATAGCTGTAAGCTTTTGAAAGCTCCAAACCAAATCTTTCTCTCAGTTGGTAGCTCGTAGTCACATTAACTCCATTAAAATCTCTTGTTCTACTCCAGATTAACACTGGCATATCTCTGTCGAACAAAGACTAGTGCCTGCACTCGAGGTTTAGTTTTGTTTACCCTCTGCAGCAACAAAAGCTCTTGTTTTCTTGTGAAGGTTTGAGACAGTCTTCTGATGTGCTATGAAGTTATTAATGTTGCTTGGTATTTGCTTTGACAGCTGCTCTGTACCCTCTTTAGTTATCTTCATTGTGGTTCACAGCTCTTTTTTCCCTTCATTTCACTTTTGCTTACGTTTCTTTGGGAGAATGATGCAACACAAGTTGATAAATCTTTCAGCCCTTCGTGTATTTCCCTCTTTCATCTTCACTTCCAAAGTTCCACTGTTTGGCTTCTTTTTTTTCCCTACTGTTCAGTAAGAGGACAGAGAAATGCTCCAGATGCAAATACCACTGGAGTGTATTACTCTTAAAATATCCTGACTCTCATAGGAGAAAATTAATTTGCAGCCCATATCCATTAAAAAGGCTCCTTAAATAATTGAGAAAACTTAAAAAAAATCACATTGTTAACATTCGCTGCCTGTCTTTACTGTATTTGGTACATTTTTTTGGGCCTTTCCTTTGAAGTTATTGATACTACTTAGAGAAGCAACCTCTGCTACAAGAGCTTCCTCCTCTCATGACACTTTTGGAATGATATCATACTTTTTCACTAGCATTCCATTTCCAAGGAAAAACTGTTTCCTTTGAAGCTGTAGCTGTGTATGCTTGTCAGTCAGGCTCCCATTTCTGTGTGACAGCATGCAATGCAAGAAAACAGGTTCTCTAACCAATGCCACCGTCATCCACACCTCTCCCAACAGTCTTGCTCCCTCAGTTTCTGTCAGAGCACGGTTTGGACCCCCATGCTCTGGACTTAAGATTTTAGGTCTGATCAGCTCCCCAGGAGCAACTGGCAAAGACTTTAGGCTGTGGGCTTGCCTCCTCCAATATGATCTAGAGGTCAGCAGTCAGAGATGCCAGAGCACTGCAGTCCTGCCACTGAAGAAGGTGTGATCTTCGACTAAGTGGAGCAATTGCAAAGCTTCCCAGAGGGCCAGGATGCATCCATCTTTTCAGTCTGCCTGGAACTGGCAGCATTAGAGACAGCCAAGAACATTCATTACCGAAGGCTTTCTTTCAGGCCTGATAACCTATTTCTCACATCATGGGACAGTGTTCACATTCCATGAGGGTCTCTGTCAAGTGTCTACATTTACACATCCCTTCACAATTGTACAGACAGGGATTTGCAAAAACCTTACAATACTCTCTCTGGTTTGTATTACTGAGAAGGCTGATGAACAGCCAAGCTTCCATCTCCTTCGCAACAGTGCAGTTCCAAGGCCAAGGAAACCTGCATCAGTCTGGGGGATTCACTAAAAAAAAACCCTAAACCCCAAACCTAAACCCAAAACAACCAAACAAACAAAACTGGAAAACATGAAGATGTTTTCCAACCATCTGTCAGGCATGTGGAAAATACTGTTGTACTTCAAGTTTTACAAACAAGAGCCCTGACTTCAAATCCTTGGGATCAAAATTCTGTTTCTCTCAATCACATTAACTGCATTCTTTTCATGTCAGTAGATTGCATACATCACAG